>NC_047035.1:66297897-66639710 GCF_011762595.2 Tursiops truncatus | reverse complement strand
TTACCTCATCCATTTTTGTTGCCTTCTTTTATAAGGGAAAACCAGGCACCTCAATTTGGAACCCTTCCCCTACCATTTGAACTTTTAGAGTCACAGGGATTTCACTATCCAGCCCTCTCTTCTTAGGTAATCTCCTTTCCAGCTCCTGAAAAGTATATTAAAGTATACTCTCTTATTCTTTCTGTACATAAGGGATCACTTAATTTTAATTCAATAAATAGCTATTAGTTTATTCTACAAATATATATTTACTTATATTGAGTGCCTTCTATAAGCCAAGTACTGTGGTAAGCTCCATTGGTGATTTAAAAAAAGGTGAGGATGAAGCCTTTTTTTTTTTCCTTAAGTACATTATCATTTTGTAGACTAACTCTATTATGGTGCAGGGGCCCTAAATTCTGAGGGACATGAGAACACTTTTCTCTATCAAGGAAGGTTTTCATGGAAAAGCCATTCTTTTTTGTTTGTTTGTTTATTTGTTTTTAATGTCCGTGTAATTTTGTACATGCTGGTCCCTTCCCTGAGAAGCCATTGTCAGTTCATATTCATTTTTCAAATCCCTGCTCAGGCATTACATCCTCTAGGAAGCTTTTCCCAAACTACCAGAAAAGATTAATAATTTTTTCTCTGAACCACTTGAACATATATCTAGTTTGGCTCTTATCCCACTACAAGTTTACCTGTCAGTCCCATCAGAAGAATGTGAGCTCTTCTTGGAGGGCAATAAACATGCCTTAAAAATCCTTAAATGTTCACTACCTGGCATGTAGCATGCATATGATGAATACTCCCTATACTGATATTTGACCTGGGATATAATGCCATCCACAATTTGCTGTTCCCACCTCAAGGCCGCTCTGACTGGCATTATCTCTGCCACAGGCAACCTGGTCGTCTTTCACTTCTGGAAGATTTCCATAGTTTCTCTTCTCATGGACTTCAGCATGCTGTTTCCCCATCTGAGAACACTTTACCCTCACTTTTCACCTGTAGCTCCTTTTTATCCTTTGGTGCTTAGATTTTTTTTTTTAATTTATTTATTTTTGGCTGTGCTGGGTCTTCATTTCTGTGCGAGGGCTTTCTCTAGTTGCGGTGAGCGGGGGCCACTCTTCATTGTGGTGTGCGGGCCTCTCACTGTCGCCAGCTCTCCTGTTGCGGAGCACAGGCTCCAGACGCGCAGGCTCAGTAGTTGTGGCTCACGGGCCCAGTTGCTCCAGGACATGTGGGATCCTCCCAGACCAGGGCTCAAACCCGTGGCCCCTGCATTGGCAGGCAGATTCTCAACCACTGCGCCACCAGGGAAGCCCCCTTTGGTGCTTAGATTGAACAGCTCTTTCTCTGGGGGACTTACCCTGACCCTGTTGACTAGGTAAGCTCTTTCTAGTGTATGATTTAGTAACACTGTTTCCCCTTTTGTAACTGTTTTCACATTTTGTCAGTACTTTCACATTTATAGTGCCATAAGGTCAGCTCCAGCCACTGACCCCCTTCTGTGTTCAGAACATATAGCTGCACTAAATATATACTGAATGAATGATTGGAGGAGGATTTTCATAGGTATATCACAGGACTGGGGGAGGGACAGAATTCAGTCTGAAAAGAATCAGGAAATCACAAGTGTTCAGGGTTGTTCAATTTGTCTATAGCTGAAGTAATATGTTTGGATATGTCTTTGCTAGGCCTAGGTTTAGTCAAGCTTTAGACACTAGAGTAAGAAATTTGGACATTCTTCTTGAGATTTTTAGAGGCGTCCATAAAGAATGCTGGATAGGAAATAGACAAAATTAGAGTGGAGCTTTAAAAGGATTTAATCTGATAGAGATGAATAGAAAGAATAGGAGCCAGGAGAGTGTGGAGGCAGTAAGGAAGCATTAGCAATGGTCACAGTCATTCACAGTGCAGGTTGTGACCCACAAATGAGTCAGGAAATCAATTCAGTGAGAGATGTAACCAAAGTTCTTAAACAATATCAGGGTAAATTGCCCTTAGGAAGAGAAAGTGTTATTTCATAGGGATATGGTCTCAGTCATAAACATATATACGTGTGCTTTTGTATCAGATCAAGATGTCAAATATTTTTCTTATAAGACAGTTTTAATACGTTGGGAAAACGCTAGTATAGGTGATAGGCAGTAAGGGTCTGATTTAGAGTAATGGCAATGAAAATGGAAAGGGAAATAAATGTAATCGACATTTTGAAAGAAGAATAGACAGGCTTGGCAATTGATTACATAGAGTAGGGTGGTTAGAAAAAAAAAAAGGCAGAAATCAAAGGGATTTTGAGAGTTATGCTGCCGTTAATAAATCTACCAGGAGCTAGTTTTTTACTCAGGTTGACAGTGAACTAGAAATAAGAGGTTAGATTCTCAGTCACAAATCCCTGCCCGATCTCTAAGCATTGTGATTTAAAACTGTTTGGCAAGGAAGAGACTGGTAGAGAAAATGATTTGGTGTTGGCCTTTTTAGTACTATTCACATCACATGATGTATGTGACTATCCCTTCTCCTAACCGAACCAGATTTTTTTATTTATCTGTATATTTGTAGCCTCTTATACACAGATTTTTTAAAGCACATAGAGAGCTATATTCTTTAAGTATATCTTTTATGGTTGCAAATTAAATTACATTAGAAATTGTATTATAATTTTAAGGCAGTAGGGTACAGCTTACAGAGGCACTTTTACATAGTAGTTAAGAAGGGTGAGCTCGGGAGTCTGAATGCTAGAGTTCAAATCCTAGATCTGTCACTTTTTAGCAGTATGACCTGAGCAAGTTACTTAATCTGTGCCTCAGTTTTCTCATTCATTATATGGGAATTATAATAGTATTTCCCTCAGAGGGTTGAGGTGAGAATTAAGTGAGGGCTTAGTACAGTGTTTGGTACAATCTAATCACTCGATGTCAATATAATGTTATATAATTAATGTTTATTATAATTGCTATCATGAAACATAAATTTATAGTTCATAGGTGTTTTTGTATTTGGCCGAGGTATTTTGACTAGTCTCTTTATTTGCTAATAAGAATTTTAACAAGAAATTTTTTAAAATTTAGATAAATAGTGTCTTTGAGATCTCCTTATTTCTTGAGTATTTTAGTTGAGCCTAAATTGTTCTCTAGATTTATTAAGTTGTTAAAGTTATTTAGAGTCTAAAATTCTGCATTATTTAATGTCGGCTAACTGCTGTCACAAGTAGACCTCAAAATTTATAATGATGCAAGCACAATAGACGCTTCTTTCTTGCTCATGTAACAGTACTAGTATATGAACAGGTGAGCATGGTGGCTTTCTTCCACAAAGTCATTTAGGCTGTTAGAGCCTCTGCCATTTTAAAATGTGACTTCTAAGGTCACCATTTGGCCATCCTCATTTGAGCTAGCCAGAAGAGAAAGACAGTACAGAGAGATGTCATGGGAGCTTTTTATGGATGAGGCCTGGTTGTGGCACACGTACTTACACTCTCATTCCCCCAACTAAAACTCTGTTATGTGATCACAGTCATGTTTCTCAAGGAGCCTGAGAAACATAGGTTAGCTATGTGCTAAGCAAGAAAGATGAGACCATGGATTTTGGTGAGCAGCTAGCTGTCTGTGCTATAGTTGACGTGGCAACAAATATATTAAAGCCTAATGCTGGTCACTGAACTTTTTTTTTTCTTATAATTAATTTTGAACATTCTAGGGACTTCCCTGGTGGCGCAGTGGTTGAGAATCCGCCTGCCAATGCAGGGGACACGGGTTCGATCCCTGGTCCAGGAAGATCCCACATGCTGCAAAGCAGCTAAGCCTGTGAGCCACAGCTGCTGACCCCACATGCCACAACTACTGAAGCCCACACACCTAGAGCCCGTGCTCTGCAGCAAGAGAAGCCACCGCAATGAGAAGCCTCACACCGCAACTAAGAGTAGCCCCCGCTCGCCGCAACTAGAGAAAGCCCGTGCGCAGAAACAAAGACCCAACTCAGCCAAAAAAAAAAAAAAGAGAGAGAGAGAAAATTCTATGACTATTTCAGCCTTGCAAATAGTTAATTATTTTATAAAAGAGAGATAGGAATTTTGCTTTTGTTTTTAGCCAGCAGGTTTTCTTTTCCAGCTGGCTAAAAACAAAAAAACAGAGTCCTACTGCAGTGTGGATTTTGTGGTATTTATTTGTAAGGGTTAATGATTATATTGTCTCCTAAGAAAAATTAGGTGATCTTAGAACCTAAAATAGTTGATTCTTATTAATGTTTTCTTTCCGTTTTCCATTTTTATTACCAAAGACCCTACAAGTTGTTCTTAGTGATGAGGATCAGAATTGTAGTTTATTCTTTTCCTGGCACAGTCACCATTCATGGCAGTAGATTATCCATTTGGACCAGGAGTTTCACATCTTCACCCTTGAATGCCTTCAAAACTTATGTGTTCATCATATCTGTCTCGGAGCTTGTTCAGCATCTAGTTTGTCTTTTGGACCCCAAAAGTTCTATTTTCTTTAATACCTCAAGCCCATCTACCTCACAAAACAATTTAGAAATAGGTAATCTTACATGAAAGTGGAGGCAAGTGACACATTTATTCTTTTCATCCTTGAGCATAGTTTTTTCCTCTATGATCATCAAGTTCTCTCCCTTGATTCTTTGAGAAATTTAATACCTTTGATGTATTTAGAGAACCTTTCATTATTGGCTTTGCAGGCCTTGGAAGGTGCTGTTAGTATTCTTTCTAGGAACGCTATTTATTAGTTTGCACATGATGTATCGCATGTGGCTTCCTTCTGCACAATTGGGTAATCTTTCCACTTTTGAAAAATGACTTTCCTTCAGTGACAACCTTTATAAGACTGAGTAGGTAGCATTATGCATCTCGGCCATAGTTGCATCTTAGAGACTGAAGATGTTTGCTCATTTTTGTCTTTCTCTAGCATCTCTCAGAAGTCCATGTATGCTTTAAACGAGAATGCTGTTCTGTGTGATTTACATGAATTAAACTAATCTAACCCTCACAACAACCCTGTGAAGTAATAACATTATTTTCCCCATTTTGCAGATGAGGAAACTGTAGTACAGAGAGATTAAATAATTCGCATAAGGCTACCCATCTGTTTAGTGGGCCTCTGGGATCCTGTCCTAAATGGTCTGCTTTCCAGAGCCCACATTCTTAATTGCTATTTCTGTGGGTTATCTAGAGTTGAGGTTTAGTAATGTGAATGTCATAGAATTATCACAGCATGAGAGATTAAGAGGAGTCTCCTTTAAATTTGCTTTCCTTTGGGGTCCTGATTGCCTAGGGCAAGTAAAGACAGAAAATTGGTGGATTGAAAAATGGAGAGGAGTTAAGGGGACCATAGGTTCTGTTGACAGTCAGGAGAGGTATACTGAGGGTGTTAAGGGAAAGGGGAGTTTCATAGCCAGGAGAAGGGAATGATGTCTGAGGCTCAGCTGCATCAGTGAATGATGAAGATGGTTCAAATCAGGTCTTCCCTTATAACTGTGCTCTTAATTACTGTTTTAAATCTCCCCACTGAACTGGGTTGACTGGTCAATAGTTTTAGGCCATCTAGTTGCATGAACAAAATCCTGCAGTTCATTTACTTGTCGTTTGGTTTTGTGACTTCCACACATAGACCCAGCTGATTTGAATTTTTGCTCTGTTATTCACTAACTGTGTGACCTTGAGCAAATAATTTAGCTTAAGTGTTTAGTGACCCATCTCATAGGTCGTTGTGGCAGTTAAGTGAGATTACATGTACAGTACTTTGCATAGGTCTTAGCACATGACATTGTGAAGGGTAGCTCTGAATGTTATTGTTACAGTGGTAGGTTTTAGAGATCATTACAATCCCTCATTTTAGAATTCAAGGCATGGAGAAGTTAAGTTGTACTTCATGGATCCGGAGGTAGTTAGTTGGTCCCTGAGAGGAGAATGAACGCAGGCCTCCCCATTAATTGTTTTTTCCATTACCAGACTACTTCTGAAAGAGAAAACAAGAACACCCATCTCATTTTTTAAAATTATAATATCTGTACACATGCTTCAAGGAATATACCAAAAACTGGTTCAAGGCTAATGGAGAACTGAAAAGCACTTGTGAATCTAATAATTTCATTTGTTATTATTCATTCTCTGTTTAACAGTGAGTTTTTCCCCTTCATTTTTTCTTAAATCATAGCTCTTAATCCTTGTGACAGGTTCCATCCGGCAAGAATTTAACCTGATTGTAGCCTTGAAAAATTGGATTATATAGTAACCTGAAAATCTTGCTTGTTACTTACCTGAATCTGGGTTTAAAATGCCAAGAAGAAATTAAAATTGGGGTCTTTTGAGCCTGCTTAATTCAATACATTTAGACACAAAAATCCAGTGTTTCAGGGCAATGTTGATATTTCAAGACAGTCAATTTTTTAAAAGTTAATAAAAGAGGTACCCTCCTGAGCCAGTGATGGATTAGAATAATGTAAGAATAACATGCTAAAGGTTTGTGGTGGCTGATGTTAGACAGGCATGTAGCATTTACTTTTTTCAGTAAAACCAGCTGAGGTAAAAAGAAAAAAGGATCTTATACTTTGATGAGACATTAAAAAATGATTGAGCGTGCTTACAGCTGCGTCTCAGTGGTATTATGTAAATTAAGCTATGGCAAAGCAACTGTTTTCTAATGTTTCTATGATCAAAGGATACACAAAATAGCTCTACAATAAACACAGCTTAACAACATATAAAGTATTCACACAATATAAGGCTTTTTTGGGGAGTGAGGGTAGGGGGTGGTCGTGTAGATATGTATTCTTTCCTATTTAAAAGCAGAATTTTTATGAATTGTAATATGGGCATTATAATCTTCTTTCTTATTACATTAGCTACCCCTGTTCAAAAATAATTGAGTATAGAGGACTGCTCTTAAATGAAGAGGGCAGTGTTTTCTAATCTTTTTAATACTGGAAGCTCTCTTGTAAATTTTCTTCCAGCTAACCCTATGTTTTGAAAAAGTTGTTCAGCCACATAGTCTGCATATCTTAGGAAGTAATTTATTTTCTCTTTTCTAGTTAAATATATGTGTGTGTGACTGTTGTATGAGCTTCTGAACAGAAAGAGATAACCACACGAGTGTTAGCACACTCAGTTGATGTAATTTCAACTAAAAGCAAAGAAACTTGGCAGTTTATCTGTCCTGAATAGTCTTAAAGGTAAATGTTTCATTTCTGTTCAATTTTTTAAAATATTCATAAATCACAGACCCTGATAAATTTTTTTTTGCATCTTTAGGACCTTAGAGCAACATTAGGTAGGAGAACTATCAAAATAAGTTCTACAGTCAGCCTTTAGTTGTCAACAGCAGCACTGTCCAAGAGAAATATAATTCAAGCCACAAATGTGATTTTAAAGTTTTTAGTAGCCATTATTTTAAAAATAGGAAAAGACAGGTAAAGTTAATTTTAATAGTATACTTAACTAAGTATATTGAAAATACTGTCATTTCAGCATGAAATCAATATAAAAATTGAGAATCAAGCAAAAAGGAATTGCATTTAAAAATACTAGGAATTCTGACAATTCAGTAGGAAAAGAACCACATAATCAATGGAAAAAATAGACAAGAGACCTGAACAGATACTTCACAGAGCAGAATATACAAATGACCAATAAACATGTAAAAATATGCTTAACTTCCTTACTAATTTTGGCAACACAAATTAAAAACACAGTGCACAGGATAGCTGGGCACAGAGGCAGAATGAGAACAAACTGGAATGCACCTGTACCTCTGCACATTTCTGTCACCACCTCTGCCCACAGGAAACCTTTAGAGTGTAAGGCCTAAGCCTACACCTTCTCTTCCCAAATCTCATGCCACTTTACCTGTGGTGAACTTTAACCAGGAGACATATAAGGAAGGAGATTCTAGGAAATATAGTTCCTGGTATAAACAGATTGACAATTGAAAATCCAGCATAATGAGGTACTACTCCATACTTACTATACTTGCCAAAATGAAAAAAGCCTGATGATACCAAATGTTGATGAAGCTGTGGCATAGCTGGAGTTCTCGTTCATTTGCTAGTGGGAGTATAAATTGGTAGAATTTTATTGGAAAACGGGCGTTTTTTTAACTGAAGTTAAATATGCATAACCTAATACCCAGCAAAAAAGACATGTATTAAAACGTTCATAGAAGCATTGTTTATAAAAATCTGGAAACAACACGGATGATCTAACAAGAGAATGCATAACTGTGATATAGTCATCATGGAATCTTAGGACTCACTGAAAATGAACTACAGATGTACATGGTTTAGCTGGATGAATCATACAGACACAGAAGAATACATTGCATTATTACATTCGTATCAAATTCAAGACAACAAAATTAATTTATGCTGTTAGAAATCTAACCACCAGGTTGTTAGTTTATACTTTTGGCAACCTGATTTGGAGAGTATACAAGGAGACTTCTAGGGTGCTGGCAATGTTTTATTGACAGCATCATGGTAACCTGGGCCTACTTAACTTTATGATAAGTCCCTTCAGTCATGCGCTTGTGATTTGTGTACTTTTTGTGTGTGTTCATGATACACTTCAATGAAAAAACTTAAAGAATAGCTTGTAAACTCTAAAAAATTATTGAGATATTTTACATTCTTTTACTTATACTAAGTCTTTGATATCCAGTGTGTATTTTACACTTACAGCACATCCCAATTCAGATTAGCCATTTCATGTGTTTAGTAGCCACATGTGAAATAGTGGCTACCTTATTAGACATTGATGGGCTAGAACTCCATCATTTCAGAGCTCTCTGGGCTTAGGCTTTTATTTCAGTTCTTTCCTTGGAGTGTCATGTGGAAAGAATAGGAGATTGTTCTTTCCAAAGACCTCATCTTAGTTTTACTGCAACCTCTGTTTTTATAGAATATTTTCTGTTTAAAACAGATGGTTATTTTTGGGTGCAGGTTCACAAGATGACCAATAAAACATCATTTTGGTTATTTGTTCTTATTGCTTTATTGGCCGCTGTTCACATGACCACCTTTTGTAAAAGCCAACATTTTATTGAAGTCTGATATACATACACAAAAGAGCATAAATTGTGAGTGTATATAGCTCAATGAATTTTTGCAAAGTGAACACACCCATTGCTTGTATTCAAGAAACAGAACATTACCAGTACCCCAGAAGCTCCTGCCTTGTGCCACCTTCTGATCACTACCCCCAAAGCAGAACCCAAATTATAACACCATAGATTAGTTTTATCTGTTTGTGAACTTAATATAAATGGAATAATAAGTATATACTTTTGTGTGGCTTCTTTTGCTTAAAATTATGTTTGACAGCTTCACTCATACTGTTGATTGTAGCTATAGTTCTCTCATTCTCATTGATGTGTAGCATTCAATTGTGTGAATATACCACAATTTATTTGTCCATTTTACTGTTGACGGACATGTGTGTAGTTTTTCGTTTTTGGATAATTAGTTATGAACACTTTTGTAATGTCTTTTGGTAACTGTTCACATTTTTTGTTAATGTATAACAGAGTGGAAATACTGTGCCTTAATATAGGCATACGTCACTTTAAGTAGATAACTACCAAACAGTTTTCCAAAATGGTGTACCACTTTACACTCCACTGAAGCTATGAGTTTTAGTTGTTCCATGACCTCACCAACATTTGGTATTTGGGTTTTTTTTTGCGGGGGGGGTTGTTGTAGTCACAAGGATGTTTTTCTGTTCTAATCAGGTCTTAAGCATAAATGTATGGTATCTCGTTGTGGTTCTAATTTGCATTTCCCTGATGATAATTAAAATTGAACACTTTTTCTCATGTTTGTTCGTCTTTGGGTATCTTTTTATGAAGTTCCTGTTAAGTCTCTTGCCCATTTCTCTGTTATATTATCTGATTTTTTTTTCCTTATTGATTTGTAGGAATTCTTTATTTATTCTAGATAAAAGTCCTTTGTTATATATGTGTATTATAGATATCATCTTTTGCTCTATAGCTTGCCTTTTTACTCTCTTAACTATGTCTTCTGATAAGTTATTAATTTTAAAGTAGTCGAATTTAACAAAAGATTTTCATTTATGTTTAGTGCTTCTTTGTGTCCTGCTAGAAAAATCTTTGCCTGCCTCCAAGGTTATAAGTTTATTTTGCTGTTTTCTTCCAAACGTGTTTTGTTTTATCTTTCATATTAGCTCTCCAATCCATCTGTAATTAATATTTGTGTATGGTGTGAGATAGAAGGTTAAGATTCCTTATTTTCCATATGGATATCCAATTAACACTGCAGTGCTGTGTCATCTCTATTATAAATTTGTGACTTCCATGTGTGAGTCTGTTCTGGGCTAACTCTTCTGTTCCATTACAACTTTTATTTTTTAGGGAAAGTGGTATTTGTGTGGGAAGTTTTTGAGATGAAGGAATTCTAGAGTTAAGAGGAGTTACTTTGTTCAACGTAACCTAGGAAGCAGTATTAGGGCATTTATCCTTTAACTAGAAGAATATTATCAGTAATAGAGCCAAGCTTAGGTATCACAACCTCTTATTTTCAAACATACAGAGGGTTGTTTATCTCTAAATTGTTTTGATTATACATGCTAATTAATAAATGATGTTTGAAAAAATATATATAATTATAGATATAGAGATTCTATAATGTATACTGTATATAGATATATAATAAATTATATAAATATATAGATATATAATATAAATTATCTGTACCTATATATAGATTTTATAATGTATACTATATATAAATATATATTGTAAATTCTACGTATCTATATATAGTACACATTTATTACTGTGCCAATATGTTATTTTCATTATAACACACATACAAAATTGGAATTAAAAAGGAAATCATAAGGAAGAAATAGAAATTTTAATACTTTCTTCTTACACCCCTGTGTCAGTCAATATGGGCTGGATTATGTGTACTAACAACCCTCAAATTTCAGTGGCTTAAAACAACATGAGTTTATTTCTCTCATGCTACACGTCCATTATGGTTTGGCTGTAACACTCCTCTGCATTGTTCTTACTCTGGCACCCAGGCTGATGGAGCAGCCACTTTCTGGAAGCTTGCTAGTCCCAGGGACAGAGGGAAACATAATGGGGAATTAGCACTTAAAGCTTCTGCCTAGATGTGACACATGTCACTTCAGCTCACATTTCATTGTCCAGAGCAAGTTACGTGTCCTCACCTAATTGCAAAGAAGAAAAATGCTAACCTTGTGCCCAGGAAAAAAATCCTATGCAGAGAACTGTGCAGGAGGAGACCTAGAGTATTTTAGACAGTACTAAAAACTATCACCTCTGAAATGACTAATTTCAGAGCACACAGCCCTGGATTTGTGTTTGTCTAAGAAAATAAACACACAAAGACAAGTCCTTTTAGTTTTTCCATTCCATGTTGTTTTTAAAACCCTACAGTCCTGAGAAATGAGTCTCCTACAACTATAGGCACAGTGGTCTCTCTTGCTTAAAACCCTTCAGTGGTGTCTCTGTACTCATACAACCCAGACACTAAACGGCCTGTAAGCCTACTTTTCAGGCCTCATCTCGCACCACTCACCCCATACCTAAACTATACTGAATTTCAGTTCCTTGACGGAGACAGGAGACATGCTCCTACGTCTGTCTTGAGTGTGTTTCCTCCCCTTCTCCTTGTTTTTACCTGCTTTAACTGTTAGATCAGACATTTCCTGCAGGAAGTCCTCTGTGACTCCAGGGTAGATAGAGTCCTCTTTTTTCTACAGTCTCATAATACTCTGTACTTTGCTTCTAGAGAAGCTGTTCCAGTTTATAAAATACATTTTTGCACTAAGTTTTCAATCTGTTTCTCCAATTAGTGTGCAAGCTCCAAGTCTGTTTTGCTCACCACTATATGCTACACCTTGTGTTTAGCCTAGTTACTGGCATATAATAGGATGTCATTAAAGACTGAGTTTGGTTATAGTCTTATGTCTGTGACATTTATGTAGTCTATATAGAGAATGTCTGAGACATTTATACAGTCCGTAGTGAACAACTTAATAGTAAGTTAATCACAAACAAACTTCAAATACACTCTTGCTCCATGCCTCTATATCTTGGGAAGTCTAAGAGATTCCAGAGAAGGAATACTTTTCCCATTCTCTCTGGACTAGAATATACCCTCACTTAAATTTTCACGTTGTGTTTCTCCTTTTCCTACTTCTAGAGTGATATTTTTACATTAAAGCTGAAAGCCTTACAGTTAGGGGGTATATCACATTTAACATAAATGGCAGTAAAACTACCCAAGTTATGAGTGTATTATATAGACATAGTGAATAAAATAAGCTGTGTGGTATTTAGCTAGGTTTTCCTCTAACTTTCTGAAGATGGTGCTGAATTACCAAAATACAGTGTGATTTATTTTTTGTGATACTTTGCATCAGCAAAAGGGCATATGATATTTGGAAAATGCTTACCTACATACTCATGTCCCTCACTATTTGTCTTCATTTACATGTGTTGTAGAAAACCTTAGTCTTTCCTGTTTCTCTTTTCAGAAAGAATAACAAATTTGATCACCTTCTTATTTATATGTTTCATTGTGGACTATCGGTTCTCTTCTGCATTTAAAATGCAAATGTTCTAATAGAGATATCTCCCATAATGATAATCTTATTGGTGGGATTGATAGGATGATACAGACATTGTTATCTCTAAGCCTCTGATAGTTGTTTTCCCCATTTTTATTCTAGAAGAGAACCACGGCTTCCCATCAATAAAAAGTAAGATTAAAAGGATCATGAATAAGGATTATATTTGCAGAAGCTGTCTATTTTATTCAACAAATGTTTATGAAGTATCTAGTTTGTGCCAGAAGTTGGGGAAACTCAGAAAGAGATGGACACTTTGTATATAGCTTTAAATTTTTGCTTTGAACAATAACATTTTGATAAGAGCTGAGTTTCAGTATTTTGCTGGCTGTGTCACTTTTCTCACCTATAGAAAGGAGATGATAAAAACCCATCTCATAAAGTTTTGTGAGGAGTAAGTAAGATAGTGCATATAAAGCACTTATCCCAGTGCCTGACATAGAATAAGCGCTCAGTATGTGTTAGCTGTTATTTACTGTGAGGCTTTGTCCACAGTTAGCTTCTTAACTATTTCTTTTCCTGTGCTTCTTCCTGCTATTTTTCCCATGTTGCCCTCAGAAGTGAATTTCTAAAGCGTACATCTTATTGCGTATCACTGCTGCTTTGGTACCATCTCTGTTGTCTCAAGAAGAAAGTCTCAAATACAGGAATGGCATTTGGCACCTTACCATCTGACCCTGACCTTTCTTACCAAACTAGCTTCTGCCTTGGCAGCTTACTGGGTTGCAGCCCAAAAAGGCCACACAAGTTGTAGTCCGCTGCCTTGGCTTATGCTCTTTCTTCTGCCTAGAACTCCTGCTGTAGGCCTCAACCCCTCTTCTCACACTCAACCTGAAGAAGCGATTCTCTCTGGGCAACTCAGAGGTCCCTCTCATTCTTCTCAAACGGAATTTTTTGATCCCTGTCATTTATAACTCTTTAGCATTTATCTCATTATTAGAGTTAATGACATGTGTCTTGCTCTCCCACCAGCTTGAGTTCCTTGAGAGCAGAGACCATAACTTATTCATTATTGTATCACTGGAACCTAGTAGGCATGCAGTAAAAACTTGTTGAAATAATGGATTGAAACTTGGTTTAATTTTGTTTTGATTTCAGTGTGTCTTTATTATTCTAGGTTCTGGGCCTTGTCCAAAATATGAGTGTTTTCCAGTGTCCAAAATGTAAACACAAAACTCATATTTTTGGTGCTGATGGTGCAAGGAGACTAGCACGGACCCTTGATCTTGATATTCTAGGTAAGACCACAGGATATTCTTTTGCAAAGAAAATGGCATGGTGATGAAGAGTGTCTCAGAAAAGGATGAATTGCTTTTGGCTTTGTGTTTTAAATTGTTAGTATAGCACAGTTCTGTGTGTTAACCTTTCTTTGGCTTTTTGTGATACTTCATTAGTGGAAGGCTTTTTGAATAGGGGGTTTGTTCTGCCAATTATGATAACTCTTGCTATAGATAAAAACTGCCTATAACTTGAATTTGAGAGGAGAGTTTTGTGGTTTGAGTATTGTGATTTGAAGCCCACATTTTAAATAATGATCCTCAGTTTGTTTGCTACGTTGGGAAGACAGCTCTCAGTATAAGCAGATATATATACAGAAATACCTGTTCTGTATGTTGTAGCAACCTTTGGAAGTGTCAGTTCTTGGTGTGTATAAAGAAATGCCGTCCTGATCAGTTCTGAATTTATTAGTCCTTTTGCTGTAGAAAACAGTATTTTCTGTTTTCTGTAATCTTCTTATATGTAACCTTTTTATTCTGTAATCTTTTTATGCCATGTCTATAAAATATGCCCCTTGAAATTTACACTGTCTATACAGTTCATGTTACTGAATTGAAGGATTCATTAGTGTTTTGAGAAGTAAAACCATGTGTTAAAGGAGCAAAACACAGATTTTGGATAAAACATGATTTTTAACAAATCCAAAAGCAACTTAATGGACTTTTTAGGAAACATGTTTGATATTCTACTTATGAGTTGTTGGTTTTTTTTTTTCTTAATTAATTAATTATTTATTTATTTAATTTTTGGCTGTGTTGGGTCTTCGTTGCTGCCTGCGGGCTTTCTGTAGTTGCAGGGAGCAGGGACTACTCTTCATTGTGGTGCATGGACTTCTCATTGCGGTGGCTTTTCTTGTTGCAGAGCACGGGCTCTAGGCGCATGGGCTTCAGTAGTTGTGGTGCACAGGCTTAGCTGCTCCACGGCATGTGGGATCTTCCTGGACCAGGGTTCGAACCCGTGTCCCCTGCATTGGCAGGTGGATTCTTAACCACTGTGCCACCAGGGAAGTCCCTACTTACGAGTTTCTGTTCTGAGCAAAGGCAGGTGTTAGATGCTAAATAACGGAGGCATAGAGTGAATTATTAGTTTAGGGTAGTTAACAATTAAGATCCCTTAAAGATCAAGGAGTTTCAAAACATTCTTTATTATAATTAAGTTTCTAAAATTTGATGTTAAATGTATTATTGTTTTTATGCATTTGTACTAAAGCAGCTACCACAGTACCAGGTGAATACTAATGATATATTTTGATACATTGTTATAATAGCTACTAATTATATTCTGCAACAGTTTTTCATTTAACCTAGGAAGTTCAATTTCCCAAATCTGCATAATAACATAACAGATTGACATTCACTTATATAATAAAATAAATGTGTAATTATAATGACGTTATTGAATTATACTGACAGTATTATAATTCCCTAATTCATGAATGGGTGGTATGATTTTGTAAGTCAGTTATTTAGAATTTGAAACGTGTCTCCTAGAGAAACAGTTTCACATATGGAAGATACATTTTAACCAACAGCTCACAAGTGTAATCAGAAAATCAGAAACACTGATTACTGATCACAGAAAGTGGTTAATGCTATAGACTGCTGTATCTCAAAGTGTTATGGGAAAAATAATTTGGAGTTCTAATGTGGAGCACATCTCCTCCTTTTAATGTCATGGGACCCAGAGGGATGTCCCATGAACTGGAGCAGGGGCTCTGATGATGAAGAGGTTGGAATTGGGAATGAGGAACTGAAATCAGGGAAAGAGCTCTCACAGCCATGGCCTCCTGGATGGGTGAAACCCCCAGGACCCTTTACTGACTCTCTGGCTGCCTCTTATTTTCATCCATGGGGCTGTGTTTCAAATGATTATTTCATAAAATGGCTCTTCAGAACTTTATCCATATTCACCTACAGGGGCAGTTTGTACATAGTAGTTAAAGCTCTCAGATCATGCCACAGAAACCCCTTTAACTTATGTCACTGAAATGTGCTTCCTTCAGCCCTAACCCCTCAAAAATACTTTTCAAGGCCAGGCCGAACCTTACCCACTCTCATTACCTTTACTCCTTTTTATCCTTCTCCGTATACGATTGTTAGCCTATTACTGCTCTCACTGTGCCACTGTTTTCTAATAAGGTTTTCCTCTTTCTTGTTCTACCCTTCTGCAGATTGTGAGTCTCTGGAGGGCAGAAGTGATGTCACTAGGTGGCTATAAAACGGAGAAGGTTTTACTTTTTTTTCTTTCATTACTGTAGTAGAAATGAAAGCATTCAGTATTCTTTACTATATAATGGCAGTTCATAAATCAAGAGAAAAAACTTTGCAGGTTTCTAAGTATTTTCTGTAATATCTTCTCCTGCCTGCCCCTGTGATAGCTTCCTACAGTCTAAAGTTGATCTATAGAATAGACATCAAATTTACTGAAAAGCTGGTCTTTAAACGGTTACTGAAGTATTCATGTATTTTGTCTATTGAACTTTTAGGAAAGAGTTAAACAGTTGGTTAAGATCTCAAAATTTGCTGGTAGGAGGAGCATGAAATATCTGTTCCTCCATGTAGCTCATAATATAAATTGTAGTAGGTTTGTAATTTTGTAACACATTCTTCTGCATTATTTCTGTTGCCTGGCTGAATGAATTCTTTACATAAAACACACACATACACAAACACGTTTCAATAACCTTTGGGTGGACTTGGAGTAGGTGTAAGAATGCTGAGTACCATGACAAGTCAACTCTTCTACTCCTTTTACTGCAATTTTTTTTTTTTTTTTTTTTTTTTTTTTTTTTTTTTTTTTGCGGTACGCATGCCTCTCACTGTTGTGGCCTCTCCCGTTGCGGAGCACAGGCTCTGGCCGCGCAGGCTCAGCGGCCATGGCTCACGGGACTAGCCGCTCCGCGGCATGTGGGATCTTCCCAGACCGGGGCACAAACCTGTGTCCCCTTCATCGGCAGGCGGACTCTCAACCACTGCGCCACCAGGGAAGCCCTACTTCATTTTTAATCTCAGCCTTTTGAAAGGCTTCATTTGTAATGGTGTGGTAGAAAGAGTCAATTGGATGATGGATCAGAGCATTTTTCCTCTAAATCCTACTACCTAATATATCCTCAGGGAAGACACATACCCTCTCTGACCTCAAGTCTGTATATTGGGGGTTCTTATATATTTTCTGAGAGCTCATCAAGCTCACAAGTTATATATAATGCTATATAGATTAATACATAATAAAAGAAAAATAATTCTATCTGATAAAGAGGCAGATAGTTGAAATAACAGGTCTGGCCTAATTTTCAGCAGTTCTCTTAGCTCAGTCATCTGCCTCAGGAAGATTATTTTGTTGGCTTTTTTTAAACTACTTTGCCACCCCATCTTTTCCTCTTCAATTTCCTCTTATTATGTGGCAAGATATGTCTATATCAGTTATTACAGGGAGAAAAATTTACAGATGTCTTCCAGGCCATTTGTTGCTGAAAGACTTCCAGCAAAGAATAAATCAGAGGCCTTATTCCATGATTGGCTGCCACACTGCTTTCATATATACATATGTGATCATGGAACTGCCCTCAAATGGAATATTTTGCCCCTAATTTTCATTTGAAATTTGTTTTTCAGAGATTTAGCGATTTGAGGATAGTCATAACTCAGGTTGATTTGAGTCGATTTGTTTCTTTCTGCAATTCAAAGAATTAAATTCTAAAAGCCAATATACACTTTTGCGGTACTAATGGATATCTGGTGGGCTCTTTTAGGAGATATTCCCTTACATCTTAATATACGGGAAGCTTCAGATACAGGCCAGCCGATTGTGTTTTCACAGCCTGAAAGTGATGAGGTAAGTTATATTTCTAAATATGTATTTTAATTTCTTTTCACAGGATATATACTTTTTGATGTATAGAAAGAAAGTTGGGGAGATCAAGTTTGTCTATTTGGAATACATATGTTAAACAAAGATTAGTTAACATATCCAAAGTATCTTTAAGTTACTATTTTATATGGTAGACATACCAGTGCTGACTCTGAATTATCAACTGGACACGTTCACCTACAAAGAATTGTCACCCAACCAGTTTTTTCATGAAGAACACGAACAGTAAGAGCTTGTAGAGTTCTTATGTTGCTGGCTAGCAATATCTAACTGCCCGAGGTTATTATATTTCAGTATTAGAAGTTCATCTGATTGTTGGGAGAAGGAAACCTAATACAAGAAAATATTGAGTCGGATATAGGGAAACTGTATAAACCTTTAGAGATGGGATTTTCATTGCATTTATTTTAATAAATAAGATTGAGGAGGTGAGGTGGGAAAACTAGTAGTGTTTCATTAGCTAATATCATTGGAGATACAGTTGATAGATTTTCAAAGATTGCTGAAGCTTAATGCCTTTAAGCATAAATTCTTTAATTTTACTCCTTTTTAAAATAGAAATAAAATCATCCATATATATCTCTTCTTTCCTAAGTAGCACTTGCTATTTAGGTTTGAAAGTGAGCCGTCATCTGGTACATCAGTTTTGATGTCGTTTTTGTGCTCCTTTGCCAAGCAGCCCCAATCAGTCTTCTAGTAGTTCCTTTTTTTCCCTTATGTAATGAGTATAACTTTATAGTACCATTATTTTGTCTGTCCATAACTACTACCCCTTTTATTCTAGCTTGCTTCCTGTAATCCCATGTGAACTGGAAAATAAAAGAGCCAAGCTTGGTTAGAGCTGTGAATAAAGTAAGGGCAAAACTGACAGTCAGGAGTCTCAGATTGGTAAAGTAGATTCATTCTGAATTATCTCTTTTAGGTGCCCAGAGCTCCTTTCTCTTTCTTAAGGGTTGGCAGTTATGATATAGGTGATTGAGTTGCTGGGAATATGATCTCTGAGTAAACGCAATGTAGTACTTATCATTGTTTTTCTTTTCTCTGCCTTTTAGATAATAAACATTAAATTTCCTTTTCAGTCTTTTCTTAGAAATCTTCTGGATAAGCAAAAACCATAACCTTTTATTGCTTTCATAGTTGAAGTCTGGCAATCTCAACTACCATAGGTGTACTTAATGCAGTGAATGAAAAGTTGTATGAAAATTGAGGGTTTTTAAATTACACACTTTTAAATGCTTCCTGAGAACAGACAATTTAAAGACATTCTATGGTGAATACAAATAATTACCTACTAGTTCAATTCAATTATGAACTTACGTTTTTAAATATTTTCCCACCTGTCCATTATTGCTTGTTTTCTTTGAGATTCTCCAAAAGCAAGAAACATTTCAAAAAGTTAAAGGAATGTAATATAACAGAGAACATATAGCAACCATCAAAAGGTAATATGATTTAAAACTCTAAACAACAATGTTTGTAGAGTTTGTTGGAGTTACATGTTTTTAAAATCTCATTTACATTTACGTAAACATTAGACCTATTATTTTACTGTTGCTGGGTGACATTTATGGGAATGTGAGCAAGCTGCCTCTTTGGGGTTTAAGTTAGATTTGATTTGGTGAGGTCTCTGCTAAAGTAGTGAGAATTTCATGCACCACATTGTCAGCCTTACATGTGAAGACTTCTGCCTTATATATGAAGACTTCTGAGCAATTTTAAGATTTAGACATGTCCGTGAAAAGGAAAAAAAATGGAGCCTTGTATTTAATTTGTTTCCATGGAAGTTATTGCTTCCTACTCTTAGATTGCAGACATTCATTATTATTAACCACCTTCCTAATAATAATAGCAGTTAGAGTATGCTAGACACTGTTAGACATTTATATACTTTCTATGCTCACAAGAACTTAATGTAATATATAAATAGTCTGCATTTTGCAGATGAGGAAACCGAGGCTCATAGAAGCTAAATAGGTGTCCCAAGGTCACAGAACTAATAAATGGCAAGATGTGATTAAAAGGCAAGTCTGTTCCTTCCAAATATTGTCCTCTTTCCGTTGTATCACATTCTACTAATAGCTATGATTTCCTCAATTCCTTCTAAGAAGTGAGTACAGTACTTGAGTGTATTAAATACAATATATTATTTGATTCTCATAGCACATTTGTGAGATATGTATGATAATCTCCATTTTTCAGATGAAGAAGCGAGATTCATTTATAGTAAGGAATTTGTCTAAGGTAGTACTAGAGGCTATTTCCACACTCAGCTCTGAAACCCTAGCCCATGGATCCTCTTCCTGGTGCAGTATCTGCTTCCCTTCCTAATTAATTGCAAGATTACTTCAGTGTCTCTCTATTGTGTATATGTAGGCTAGCTTTCAGTTCACCTCCTTTTCATATCACAGAGATCTAGAGAAGAGGGTGGGCACACTCTGCCCCTCAGGTCCCACTGGTGTGCACAACCACAGGGCATAATACAGAGAGGATCCTAACCTGGGTCTGAGAATCCCATGAAGTTATATCCAGAATGTATGAGTGTGCATTTTTCTGAGGAACTGAACAAGGGCTTTATTAGATTCTCAAAGAGGTCTCTGCATGAAAGGAAAAGCATTAATCTGTATTAGCTTGGGGTTTCATTAAGAAGAATGCCACTTTCTAAGTGTGACCTTAGGCAAGTTCCCTCATGTCTCTGAACCTTTCTCTCCATCTGTAAATTGTTATCATAATGAGAAGGATTAAATGAGATGATAATGTGAAAATACTTTGAAAAATGCCAAGTAGAATACAACTATGAGTATTTATGTCTTCTGAAATGTTCTGTATAAGATGCTATAGCAATAAATGTCTTTCTTCTGCCCTTTATCAAAGGATTGAGTCCATTTTTGCCCTTCCCCTTACGTAGCTTCAAATAAATGTCACTCTTTGGTGGCATCTAAAAATCAGAGCAGAATTTGACTCATGAGATATGAGTAGAGTTCTCAGCTTCAGCATTAAAGATATTGTCCTAGATATTAGGAAGCTGTTGCTGAGTCCTGGAATCAGGATCCTTCTGGTTATTCTTATGGTGAATCTTACCTCCTGATAATCCCCTTCCCTTTTGCTCTATGAACTTAAATGGAAGTACGCTCTCAGAAGCTGGTCACAGCCCTCTGAACAAATTCTACCATATGCATGGAAGCTTAGTGCCCATTCTACCTGCATGTCTTCATTTAAAGAATGAAGGAAGTGTTTACTTGCCAACGTGATAAACTTCTGCAAAAGTTAATGGGACGGAATATGCAAAATTATTTGTTAATAGTTAGCGCCTTAGATTGATACTTTTTATTGTTTGCTTTTAGGGGTTTACTACAGGCAAATTTATTAACAAGTAAAAGTTTCATCTTTAGCTTTTTGTCTTCTTTCTAATTTTACCTTCTCTTCTCCATCTTCCATCACTCCCTCCTCTCAGCACCAGGTTCCAGGGCTCTCATTCTCTGCCCATAAAATCTTTGAAAATTAGGCATTAGGGATTTAACTCTCCCAGTAATATTTAACTTTCAGAAGAGACAAATACTAAGAGCACAGTGATTAATCGAAAGGTATGAAATGTGCTGACTTTGAGGCATCATTGGAAAAGTTGGGAAGGGTTACAGTACCAATTAAAAAGCTCCATCAGGGCTTCCCTGGTGGCGCAGTGGTTGAGAGTCCGCCTGCCGATGCAGGGGACACGGGTTCGTGCCCTGGTCTGGGAAGATGCCACATGCCGCGGAGCGGCTGGGCCCGTGAGCCATGGCCGCTGAGCCTGCGCATCCGGAGCCTGTGCTCCGCAACGGGAGAGGCCACAACAGTGAGAGGCCTGCGTACCGCAAAAAAAAAAATAAATAAATAAAAAGCTCCATCAGGCTTCTGCCTACTCAGCCAAAGGTCAGAACCTTCTGCATACGTGCACCACTGAGGAAAGGGGAGTAATTGAAACTCCAAATATAAGTAGTGTAAAATAGCCAGAGAAAGCAATAGAGGAAGAGAGAAAGTGGACACTTTAGGATTCAGAGCTCTTAAATTCAATAGCATTTCCTCTTGTTTGTGTAATTATAATTGTTCATTCAACTATATCTACCTTTTGCCTTTGATTGAGTCCGGGACACAGTGATGGACTCATGATTGACTGTTAATTTTGTGGTTTCATTCTTTTTGTCAAGTAAAGATCTTAATATTGATGTGTTAAAAAGTGTGCTATAAGATATTCCTGGTAAAGACTTTTAAATGTAAATAGAAACTTTATTATCTTATAATTTCTACATTATTACCTCATAGTCCTAATATGAAATGACTGTGTATGGAAAATTAGAACTTCAAATATTTAAAAACAAAGACAAAGGGAAAAGCTCACCATAAAACTTCTGCACTTTGGTTGCCATCCAGTTCCTTTACTTGATAATGACAGAGCAGACAAATAAGATCCAGCTGTATTATCTGTGTCTCTAGGTGGCCCAATGAAAGATCTTGAATAGGAGAGAAGGGTTAGTTCATGTAGAATTGAGTTGTTGAGAAAGAGAGTATTAATAGTCTGAGAAATCTAAATCATATTTTTTACATATGACATGTATATGTTTGCTTTTCCTAGTTGTGGATTAAACAGAAGGAAGGGATTTAATTTACTTATTCCTCAGGCAGAAAAAGTGTCCAAAAGGATATGTTAATATGAGCTCTTCAATGAGATTGTAAATTACTTGAGGACATAATAGTAATAATAGTAGCCACTAGTATTTATTATTTGCTTCTTATATTCCAGTACTTCACATAGTTTATTCTTACTTAATATGCCCCCAAGCCCTTTGAGGTACATACTATTATTATAACCATTTTACACATATGGGAACTGAGCCTAGAAGGGTTAATTAACTTGCCCAGGGCCAGTGTTAATAAGTAATGGAACCAGGATTTTAAACCATACCTGTCTGATCTCAAGGCCCCACCTCTTCACCAGTGAGCACTTCTGCCTCCCTTTTTTATTGTTACCTCCCACAGATTTCCTGAAACAATGCTTTGCACACAATAAGAACCAAAAAGTATTTGTTGAAATGATATTGCACTGGTTGAAGAAATTCAATCTCAACAGTTTTGTGGAAATTGAAACTGTTAAACTAAGCACTTTTAGTGGTTTCTCAGCAAATAAAAATCTAACCATTGCTTTGAGTGTGATATATTGAAAGTTTAAGCTTAGAGATAGTCCGTTAAAAAGCAAAGGTTAAATGTAGCAAAGTTGATTATTATGGAATCATTCAGTATTTTGTGCAGTCAGATAGGTTTATGTCTCTAATTTAACATAAGTTAGAACTAAGATTGTAGAATGATATGGCCTCAGCTTGCCTTAGTGAGCTTTAAATTTTCATTGTAAAATAGTAGGCTTTAAAAACCTAGAAAAGCTACTGGGAGATAAAAGGTATTTATAAAGATGCATGTGTTAGCATACAGTATTTGTTTTTCTCTTTCTGACTTACTTCACTCTGTATGACAGACTCTAGGTCCATCCACCTCACTACAAATAACTCAATTTCATTTCTTTTTATGGCCAAGTAATATTCCATTGTATATATGTGCCACATCTTCTTTATCCATTCATCTGTCGATGGTCACTTAGGTTGCTTCCATGTCCTTGCTATTGTAAATAGAGCTGCAATGAACACTGTGGTACATGACTCATTTTGAATTGTGGTTTTCTCAGGGTATATGCCCAGTAGTGGGATTGCTGGATCATATGGTAGTTCTATTTTTAGTTTTTTAAGGAACCTCCATACTGTTCTCCATAGTGGCTGTATCAATTTACATTCCCACCAACAGCGCAGGAGGGTTCCCTTTTTTCCATACCCTCTCCAGCATTTATTCCTTGTAGGTTCTGATGAACCTAGGGGCAGGACAGGAATAAAGATGCAGACATACAGAATGCACTTGAGGACACGGAGAAGGGGAAGGCTGGGACGAAGTGAGAGAGTAGCATTGACATATATACACTACCAAATGTAAAACAGATAGCTAGTGGGAAGCAGCCACATAGCAGAGAGATCAGCTCGGTGCTTTGTGACCACCTAGAGGGGTGGGATAGGGAGGGTGGGAGGGAGACGCAAGAGGGAGGGGATATGGGGATATATGTATAGCTGATTCACTTTGTTATACAGCAGAAACTAACACACCATTGTAAAGCAATTATACTCCAATAAAGATGATTTTAAAAAAAAGATGCATGGCTGAAAATCAGCACTTTTAGATTTAAGAGAAATATTTCTTTATAAAGTATATGTTATTTCCATTTTTAAACAAAGTCTTTTGTTGTTAACTATAGCAGAGACTGAAACCATTTTTACATAGAGCATTATGATTAGAATTACTTGTAGTTTGGATTTACTGTTTAATATGTAATGTGGTAGAAGGAGCTGGGCTTTGGAGTCAGGTGGACCCACGTGTGAATGTTCTCCAGCCTGCTGACTTTGTGACTTTGAGCAGACAACTCCAAGTTCTTCATCCACATTGAACCAATAGTGTTTATTTTACATAAGTGAGATTACTTATGAGATTACATAAATGAGATTACCTATACTAGTACTTGGTATAGTATGTACTCAGTAAAAACGTATAAGGCCTTATTCATGTTTTGAGAACTATTCTTTAAAAAAAAAAAAAAGGACGCAAATGAAATTTTAACAGTTTACTGGTAAAATAAAGTATAATTCAACTATTAGGGATTGAACATAGTTGTTGTTGTTTTTTTCAGTGATCTGACATAGGTATTGTTTATTGACATAGGTGTTGAGTTACAGAGGTGTGTTCAGTGTGTACAGTTTCACTGATCTGTGCACTTAGGACCAGTGCATGTATTTAAAAAAAATTTTTAAATATGTATCACCAATGAAAAAGTAGCATTTGAAAGTAGATTTATGTGTAATGTCCTTACACTGTCAAGGTAGATCTTAAAGGTACTAAATAGAATTACTCTCTGATTAGTTTTTAAATTATACTGATGTTTCTAGGTTAAAAACTGACAAATATTAAATATACAACTTCCAAAGAAAAGGGGTCAAGTTTATACTTATTTTTAAAAGTTAGTAGAAAATAAATTAGCATAGCTTGAATAAGAAATTAAACCAGGTCTTTTGGAGAGACCACAAAAGCTTGATAAATACAAACCCAAAATATATCAATTATTAATATTATAAATAACCAATTGCTCCTTTTAAAGTCAAACATTTCTGACTATAATCATTGGATTTTTTTTCAAGAAGTAGAGCCAAAATATAAGATTTAAAGTAGTAACGTGAAACATATATTTTATGTTTCAACAAGGAAACAAGTAGCATAGCAATATACATACAGACAACATACACTTAAAGGTTTGTCATTATTGTAATTAGTATCACTTAAAATTTTCATAATGAACAATTTTCCAACATGTTGATTGAGAGATAACAGACATGACTGGCTTTTTTCACCACCCCCCAGGGGGGAAATGTAAGTAACCTTTTTTTTTTTTTAAGGTATATATGTATCTATTCTTTTTCAAATTCTTTTCAGAATATTGAGCAGCATTCCCTGTGCTATACAATAGCTCCTTGTTTATATGTATATGTATATATACATATGTATCCACAGATACAGGTACATATACACACACACAAATATGTGTGTGTGTATATGCATTTTTTGTTCTTTCTTTATGATCTTAATATGTGGCAAATATTTAAGTTTGTGGTGTGAGTTACAAATATGGGTTTCTCTTTGTGGCACAAGATTTAATATATATATATATATATATATATTATATCAAAATTATTTTGTTTTTCAAATTGCTGATTTCTTAATACATTGTATCAACTTCATAATGTAAATACAGAGAGGTCTATATTAAAATATTTCCCCCAATGGAGGAAATATTTACTTTCAAGCATAGTTTTAAAAAATCAAGATGTGTGAAACACAGTTAAACGCTTCATCAAGTCAGGGTGAAGAAGACTCAAACAGTCCTTTTACCATGCGGAGTCAGGGAGCTGGTCAGCCTGGGTTTAGAGCCCAGCTCATCTCACACTAGCTGTGATGCTGTGGACAAGACTCTTCACCTTTCACGGTCTTGGTTTTCTTGTCTATAAAGTGGGAATCGTGACAGAATTTACCCCTTAGGGTAACTTGAGGATAGATGAAATAATACTTGGCAGATATTAAGTACTCAAGTAAAATTTAGCTCTTACCATTACTTCCAGTAGTAGCAGTAGTAGTACCAGTAGTATTAGCAGCGGCGGCGGCGGCAGCAGCAGTAGTAGAAGTAGAAGTAGTATGTATACAACGGTAAACATATAAATGTATAAATTTCTGGTTCTAGAAAATCTTACTATTGTCTTACAGTTACTTTTTATAGATAAGATAGGAGAAATAAGTAGTATTTACATTTCAATTGTTTAAAACTTTAAAATGCAAATGCCATAACCATTGTTCTAACTGGACTGTGCAGGCATTAGGTTAGTTGTGGCCCACTTAGCACCTGGGAGCTGCTTTTCGTGTTCTGTTGTACTGGGGTGCCAGAGATGAAGAGTGTGACAACTGATTCCAGGAATTCTTGCGTGGTACTTAAATCTCACCAAATGGAGGAGCCTAGGGGTGCTTGGTGCTGGTATTAGACACCATTGTCAGAGAGAATAAAGAAAATGCTTTCTGAAGATAAACATAGGGTGGTAATAGATAGCCTTTTCAAAAATGACTAATAGCCCTTATGCCAAAGAAGTTTGGCAGTATCTAACTCAAGATATCAATTTGTCAGAAGAGGAAGGTGTAAGTTTTCTGCAGCTAGACTGGGTTGCTAGTTTGCTGACACAGGAGTTAGAGTTTGAAAAACAGTAATTGCTGCTACTAAATATTTTTTTTGGAAAGTCCCCTTCCAAATAATCTAAACCCCTTTCTCCCCTGCCCTACATGCAATGTTCATAGCAGTATCTTCTAACTATTGAGTTTCCTCATCTAATTCAGCCTTTCTACTATTCAATTCAGTAGACAGCTATGGCAAACAGTTTGTGAGTCATTTGATGTCTACTAGGGAGAAATATAGAACAAACAAATCTGTTCTTTTCCAGGCCAAAGCCTACCTGAGGATTGCTACCGAAGTGGTAAGAAGATTGCCACCACCTCCAGAGTGATTCCCCAAGTGTCTTGGAAATCCGCCCGGTGCTTGACAGTAAGACCTTTGGAAATCAGCAGTGTGGTGGTGAAATCTACAGAAATAATAGCAATCATAGTTGTTTTCTTGTATTTCTAAAGAAATAATGTCTTATCTTCAAATTTGATTTGCTAAACAATGACTTAACAAAGTTTTTACATACCGATGCTTACTGCTACATTTAGGAATTGTTTTGCAAGCTGTTGTGTACCAGCTTCACAGAACTGCATTTTATTTTATTGAACTACCCCTTAAGGAATCACGAGTTTATATTACAAGCCCAACCTTCAGTTCAGGAGAGAACTGTGCTCTTTTTGCAAGACTACAGAGTTAAAGAATTTACTGAATGTGAGTATGGATGTTAAGTGTGACATCTCTCCATCAGGCAGTTTGGTCTGGGTTTGAATCCTGCCTCTAGTACTATCTTGGACACATTCTTGTTCCAGATAAACCTCTACTTGTTCATCTGGACTAGACTCTCCCCTAGACTTAATAAATCTCAATCTCCAGGGGTGGAGTCTGGACATGTGTGTTTTTAACAAGATCATAATGATTCTGATTATGATGGCAATACTAGTAATAATAACTAACATTTATCACGTGTTTTCTCGTGTCCTTATAGTTAATCTTTCATTCATATGAGTGGGGTACTGTTGTTATTTCCACTTTACAGATGGGGAAACTGAGATATGGGAAAGTTAACTGTCTTCCTGAAGGTTACTGTCTAGCAAGTGGAGGTTTGAACTTGGGCAGTTGGATACTGGATCCTTCCTTTTGTACACCAAAGAGCATTTGTTTATTTCAAAAGAGGAGTAAGATTATAGTATTCAGAATTTCCTCAAACTTATTTGACCATGAACTCTCCCAACCTCCCCTTTAGGAGCATTTCTTGGAGTTCATATTTCAAAGAATATACCTTGAAAAGCATCTTGTCTGATTGAGGCTGAGAGAGAGAGAGAGAGAGAGAGAGAGAGAGAGAGAGAGAGAGTGAGAGTGCCAGTGCCAGTCAAGGGTTCCCAAGGTTATAAAGCTGCAAGTACTGATAAGAGTCATTAGTTAATCCTTACTTACAAGGAGGTGGTCTGTGACCTTTGGCAAATGCCTGAGTTCCTTTGCTCTGTAGTTAAGCAGCCAGAAAATTAGGTAAAGAGTTACATGTCATTATAAACATGTTTTTGCACACTTATGCTCACATAAAAAACTGTGCATGGATGTTTATAGCAGCTTTATTTGTAATAGCCAAAACAACCCAGAGTTTTCCAATGGGTGAATGATTAGAAAAATTGTGGTATATCCATACCATGGAATACTACTCAGCGATTAAAAAAAAGAACAAACTATGGATACATGCAACAACCTGGATAAATTCCAGATAATTAGGCTGAATGAAAAAGCTAATCCGAAAAGGTTTTGTACCATATGATTCAATTTATAAAACATTCTTGAAATGATAAAATTATAGAAATGGAGAGCAGATTAGTGGTTTCCAGGGGTTAAGGAGGGGATTGGTGATGGGGGAGGGAATTGTATTTGTGGCTATACAAAGGCGACATCAGAAATCCTTGTGAGGATGGAAATGCTCTGTATCATGACCGTACGGATGTCAGTATCTTGATTGTGAAATTGTGCAACAGCTTTGCAAGATGTTACCATTGGAGGAAATTGGGTAAAGGGCACAATGGAATCTCTCTGTATCATTTCTTACAGCTGCATGTGAAGCTACAATTATCTCAGAATAAAAATAAGAGTATAATTTTAAAAAGCAAACTTGCACTGCTGTGTCTGAACTGAAATCTCCTGGACCAAATTATCCATGCTAATTAAAATCATGAATAAAAGTATTTGTGGACACACAGTAATCATCATTCATCACTCTGAAAAGGAAGTAACTTTAAGTTGTAGATATGTATTTGTATTTTATTGTCTTTTTGGAAGAAGGCCAATGTAGATAATCATTGAGTATTTCTAAATACGAAAAAGCAAGTAACTGAACCAAGCTTGACTTTACCTGGAAAAAGAATAATTTAAATAAGCTCCAGAGGTGCTTAAAGTCTTGTACCAGAATTTAATACATCTCATGGAGAAACGGGAAAGATAGACTTCACTCATAAATATACAACTTAGAGAAGATTCACATATATAATCACCTGCTCCCTTCTCCCTCACTTACTAGTCTCTGCAGATGCTTCCAGGAAAGCCACTGAAAAAGATTGTGGTTGGGGTTTATACCCAGGTTTAAAAGTGGAGGAGGGGAAAGTAGGTTTAAGAGCAAGAATGAAGCTTATTCTAAAGTTTTTGCCCCTGGTAACCTTTGCTAAGCTTCAGAGAGCTGACTTCAGATAGACTATCAAGCATAGCTAGTCTGCCTGTTGCTAGGGGTAATATTTATTTCCTCATTCTTCACATTTCCACAGAGTGTAGAGAATTTCCATTCCCCTGTCCAGGAGGGAAAGGCAAGCTCCCCCACTCACTCCATCCTGGGGAAAGAGGAGTGACTCATGGGCAAATTTCTTTGTATCTGTGTTTCTTTGATTTCAGCCAAATCCTGAGCTTTCTGAGGTAGGCTACAGGAAAGCCTGAAGCTGTCCGCCTCTGTCTTGGACTTGGGTAATAAGCAAGTCCATCTAATTTAGAGGTAGGGTATTTGGTAGCCCACTGTGGTCACATACCCTCTAATCCAGCTTTTTGTCAGTAATAAAGCTCATTTTTGTTTGAACCATTATCTGGATTCTGTGTCTCTCAGTTCCAAACAGGGGAGGAATCCCCCCAACCAGACTCCAAGGAAACACAAAATACCTTTCTAGAATCCTATAAAGTTAGAACTGAAGAATATATTTCAGATAAGTCCACCACTCTATTTGAAGCACCTCTAGTAAAAAATAAGTTCATTAATGGCCACAAGTTTTTTTTGGGGGGGGAGGAGGGAGAGTGAAGGGAGGTTATTATGATGTATACTACATATGCAGTAAAGCACAGAAGACATAAATATACAGGTCAATTAATTATCTACAAAGCGAACACCCATGTAACTACCAGCTAGGTTAGGGAGGAGACCACAACAAGCATCCCCAAAGCCCCAGTGTTTTCCTTCACAATCACTATCCTCTTCTTCCCTTACAAAGTTAACAACAAACTGATGTTTTAGCACCTAAGTCTGTACCCTTAAACATTATAGTTTTGCCTGTTTTTTTGAAATTTATATTAAATGGAACTATACAGTATTTTGCTCTATATTAACTGCTTTTATTTTGCTCTATACTGACTGCTTTTCTTCTGTATTATATTTCTGAGATGCATGTCTATTGTTGCATATAGCTGTGCTTTATTCATATCCTTTGCTGTAGAGAATCCCATTGTTTGAATAAACAACTTACCATTCCACTGTCTAAATGGATATTTGCATTGATTCCAGTGTTTTACTATTACAAATAATGCTGCTCTGAACATTCTTGTATATATTTTCTTGGTGTTCATGTGCTTGAATTTCTGTTGAGTTATTTCTGGGAGTGGAATTACTGGTAGTTGTTTAGTGGTATCTCATTGTGGTTTTAACTTGCATTTCCCTGATTACAAATGAAGTTGAGCACCTTTACATACAGTTATTGGTTAGTTAAATATCTTCTTGTGTGCAGTACCATTCAAATTTCTTGCCCATTTTTCTAATGTGTTGTTGGAGCATGTATATATTCTTATATTGTTGATATGAATCCTTGTCAGTTCTATGTGTTGCAGATATCTTTCCCCCTCTATGACTTGCCTTTCACTCTCTTAATGGTATCTTTTGATAAACAAAGTATCTTAATCTTAGTGTATTCAAATTTATCATTATTTTCCTTTATGATTGTTGATTTTTTTATATATAACTCAAAGTCATGAAGATATTACCCTATATTAACTTGTAGAAGCAATTGAGTTGTTTTGCCTTTTACGTTTTGTTCTACTGTCCGTGTGGAATTGGCCTGTTGGTTATTAGGTAAGGTGGGTGTAAGTTTCTCACCAGGTGGACATCTAATTGTCGCTTGTGAGACTGTGTTTCCCTTCACTATTCTGCAGTATGCCACCTCTGTTGTAAATTAAGTGTTTGTGTTCCTGTGGGTCTGTTTCTGGGCTTTGTATTCTTTTCCGTCGGTGTATTTGTCTGTCTTTGCACCAATAACTCACTGTCTTGTTTATCATCACCTTGATGTTCTTCAAGAATACTTTGGCAATTCTTGATTTTTTGCATTCCCATATAAATTTTAGGGCCAGCTTCTGAAGTTCAAAAACAACAACAACAAAATACTGGAGAGTTTCAATTTTGCTTAGGATGGAGAAGACTGGAAAGAACATCGTACCCACCCTTACAATAAGAAAACACTGTATGATCTACAAAATCATAACTTTTAATTAAACTGACCAGAGAACCTAAGTTACAGTGCAACATAGTAGCCTGAAATGTAAGGAAAGACAGAGCCCTCCAAGGAGACAGGATGTAAGGATTTCCCCGCCTTTGGCAGAGCACAGACAAAAGACATCAAGCTCCCTACAAACAGGTAAGACAAATTCAGTGAAAATTTTTAACACATTGCTAAAAGTTGAGTGTGGATAACAGGAGAATCTAGAACCCCTGGAAGCTACTAACAGAAGGGGAGTTTACACCCCCTTATAGACTTTTCTCTATGGACTTCACTGGGTACCTAAGAGAAGATTTGAGCATGGGGTAGGGTACTGAAAAAAGCCTTTCTTAGTGTATAGGCCTGGAGGAGAAGAGCAGTTGCTTCTGTGAGAAAAACAGAGCCCTGCCTGACCTCCCTTCCCTGTGGAACAAATACTGTAAGTCACTGGGGGAGGGCAACAAATCTTGTTGTCATCAGATGAAGACCCATTATGACTGGGGAGAGGAAACAGAAAAACCCTCTATTCCTAGAGGAATAGGAAGAGAAAGACATCCTGGCCCCAGGGACCATTAAAAATATCCTGTCCTTGGGGAGAGGGAGGACCCCCGAGAAAGCCCAATGACCAAGGCTCAGGGACACGGGACTTGCCCAAAGCTGAGGCTGAGCCAGGACAACTAAGAACCCACTGCCCCACAGCAAGCTAGCAAGCACTAAGTATCAAGCAACAGCAGTCTACTATTGGAGGAGGGAGCAAAAATGTGAATAGAGAAGGTCAAAAGCTAAGGGTAGAGCAGGAACAATAAGAAAAAATCCTTTGGCAACCCCATCCTTCAACTTAGGCACAAGGTAATACCAGAGAGATCTGAAGCCAGTGGTGCACTTTAACCATAACAACAACAAAACCTAAATAAGATCAACTCCTGATGAAATTGACTCAGTGCTGCACCTTAAGTTTCTAGCAAAATAAGAGGCATACCCATTTTCGGCTATAAATGCTATTTACCTCAGTCTTTACTGTCCTACTCGTGATAACCAGTATTTAATGAAAGAATTATAAAACATAAAAAGCAAGAAAAATAGACCCCCTACTTGATAGACAAAACATTTAACAGAACCAGACACAGAGATGACTCAGATGTTGGTACTATCAAATAAAGACTTTTAAATGGCTAATTAGTATGTTAAAGGGGCTAATGGAAAAAGTGAACAACAAGCTTAATTAGATGAGGAATTTCACAGAGAGACGGAAACTATAAGAACAAGTAAAATAGAAATTTAAAAAGTAACAGGGAAGAAGAATACCTTTGGGCTAGTTAGTAAACTTGACACAAATGAAGAAAGTGTTGATGAACTTGGAAGATAGGTAAACAGGAAGTACCCAAATTGAAGTACGAAGAGTATAAACAGTTTAAAACACACATACACACAAATAAGAGCTGGGGATAAATTGTATCTCATAAGGAGAAGAGGAGGAGAGGGACCTTGGGACAGAACAAATATTTAAAGAGATAACTGCTAAGAATTCTCTGAATAAAATAAAATTTATTAAACTAGGGAATTAACAAAACTCAGAAAGTTCCAAGTGGGATTTTAAAAACCTAGATATATCATATTAAAACTGCTGGAAAAACAAGGATGAGAAAATCTCAAAGGCAGTCAGTGAAAACAATTCACACTTTTTTCAGACAAAAGCTAAGAGAATTCATTAATAGCAGGCTTTGCTGTAATAAATGCTATATACGAAGTTCTTAAAGCAGAAGGAATAGAATACCAGATAGAAATTTTGATCTGTACAAAGAAATGAAGAAGATCTCTGAAAATGATTAAAAATAAAAAAATACTTATTGACTTGTTTCTGATCATTTTAAAAGACAGTTGACTGCCTACTACTACTAACATTTTTAAAAATGAGGTTAAATAATAAGCCAGTAGTAGAGATAAAATGGAATCCTAAGTACATAATCCAAAAGCAAGCAGAAATCAAAGTATAAAAGGAATGAAGAACAGTTAGAATGAATAGAAAACAGCTAGCAAATGAGAATTTTAATCCAAACATATTGATAATTACAATGAATATAAATGTTCAAAACAGACTAATCAGAGATTGTCAGAGTGGATAGAAGAGCGAGACCCAACTTTATATTGTCTAAAAAAAAGTCATTCTAAATATAAAGACACAAATAGATTAAAAGGAGTAGATAGAAAAGATATACAGTGTGAACATTCATCAGAAGAAAGGTGAAGTGGCTGTAGTAGTATCAGGTACGGCAGATTTCAGAATAAGGAACATTACCAGGAATGAAGAAGGATGCTCACTAAAAAAGAAATAACTTTAATGTCATAAATCACCAAAGGAAATGTATGTTGTAGTTGTAAATTGACAAAGTAAACTCCAGTCCCACATGCCATCACTGGCAAAATCTACCCAACATTTAAAGAAGAAATAATGCCAGTTCTACACGAACGCTTCCAAAATATAGAAGAGGAGGGAGCACTTCCCAACTCATTTTTTGAAGCCAGCATTATCCTAATACCCAAACCAGACAAAGACAGTACAAAAAAACCACAAATACTCGTCGTGGGCATAGATATAAAAATCCTCAGCAAAATATTATTTAATTGAATCCAGCATTATATAGAAAGGGTAATGCATTGTGACCAAGGGGGTCATTTTCCTGGGAATGCAGGGTTGGTTCAACATTTGAAAATCAATCAGTGTAAACAGCAGATTAAAGAAAAAAAGAAACTGAAGGACAGACCAAGGAAGAAACACCATATGTTTCTCTAAAAGATGTAGAAAAAGTGTATGACAAAATTCAGCATTTCGGATAAAAATTCTCAGCAATGTGGGAATAAAAGACAACATTTCCTCTCTTATAGAAGGCATCTACAAAAAATTTGCGCTTAACATCTTAACTAATGGTGAAAGACTGCTTTCCTCCTAAGAAAGGGAACAAGGCAAGGTTCTCCAGGCTCACCACTTTTATTCAATATTGTACTGGAGGTCATGTCAGTGGAATAGAAAAAGAAATAAAAGCATACCTATTGGAAAGGAAGCAATAAAGCTGTGTCTTTTCACAAGTAACATGATTGTCTATGGAGAAAATCTCCCAAAATATACACAAAAGTAACTAGAACTAATAAGTAAATTTAGTAGAGTTGTAGTATCCAAAGTCAATATACAAAAATGAATTTTATTTTTATATATTAGCAGTGAACAATTGGAATTTGAAATGAAAATAGTACAATTTATAATAGCACAAAACATGTAATATTTAAATATAAATCTAATAAGATATGTGCAAGATCTGCTATGCTGACATACAAAACACTAATGAAAGAAATCAAAGAAAACTTAAATAAATGGTGGGAGATACCATGTTTATTGTTTGGAAGACTCAGTATTGTTAAAATATCTATTCTCCCCAAATTGATCTATATCCAATGCAATCCCAATCAAAATCCCAGGAGACTCATTTGTTGAAACTGACAACTTGATTCTAAAATTTATATGGAACTAAAGAGGGTCCAGGAGAGCCAAAACAGTTTCCAAAAAGGAAAATTAAAGTCAGAGGACTTACACTACTTGATTTAAGATTTATAAAGCTACAGTAATCAAGACAATGTGGTATTGGTATAAGATAGATAGACCCATGGAACAGAATAAAGTGTTCAGAAATAGACATATACAGATATGACAACTTGATTTTCAAGAAAAGTACCAAGGCAACTCAATGAGGCATAGATCATCTTTTCAGCAACTGTGGTCAGTTAGACAGCTTTTTACAAAGAAATGAACCTTGCCTTGTACCTTACACATCTACAAAAATAAAATCAAAACGGATCATATACCGAAATGTAAAATCTAAAGCTATGGAACTTCTAAAAGGAAAACATAGGAGAAAAATCTTCATGATCTTGAGTTAGGCAAAGACTGCTTAATTAGGGCACAGAAAATCGCTATAAATCTATAAAAGAAAAAGTTAATAAATTGTACTTCAGAAATTTAAAACAGCTATTGGAAGAACATAATTAAGAAAATTAAAAGGAAATTTACAGACTAGGAGAAAATATTTGTAAAACATATCTGACTAAGAATTTGTATCTAAACTATATAAAGAACTCTTACAACCCATTAATAAGAAGACAAAAACTCCAATTTTAAAATGGGCAGATAATGTGACTAGAGACTTTACCAAAGAAGATATACCATTGAAAAGTAGCATGAAAAATACTCAACACCTTTAGTCATTAGGGAAATGCAAACAAAACGAAACAAAAACCCCACAACGAGATACCACTACACAGCTATAAAAATGGCTACAATGAGAAAGACTGACCACACCAAGGGTCGATGATGATGTGAATCCACTGGAACCTTCATACACTGTTGGTGGGAATGTAAAATAGTACATTTACATTTGGAAGACAGTCTGGCACATTCTTAAAAAATTAAAGATGCACTTACCATACAATCGAACTCTTCTGCTCCTAGATATTTATCCAAGAGAAACAAATATATATCCACATGAAGACTTACATACAAATATTCCTAGCGACTTTATTTTATATTTTCCAAATGCTGGAAAGAACTCACATGTCCACCAAGAGGTGAATGGATAAACCAAATTGTCTGTAACTATGCAATAGAATACTTCTTAGCAATAAAGTGGAATGAATTATTAAATCTTAAAATGAATTATTAAATCTTGAGAGTGAATTATTAAAATGAATTATTAACTCTTAAAATAATAGTGCTGAATGAATGAGGCAGACAAAAAGGGTACAACCTGTGTGATTCTATGTACATACAATTATAGAAAATGCATACTTTACTAGACAAAGTAGATCAGTGGTTGCCTGGAGATGGGTACTGGGAGAGAAAGGGTATGGAGAGAGAGACAGATTAAAAAGGAAATGAGGAAACTTTGGGAAGTAACGGAATGGTCATTAACTTGATTATGGTGAAGTTTTCACAGGTATATACCTAGATCAAAACTCATCAAGTTGTGCACTTTAAATATGTTCAGTTTATTGTGCATCAGTTATACTTCAATAAGGTTAGTAAAAAAAGAATGATGTATTCATGAATTGATTTCTGATATTGGATTATACTTTCCAGAATAGTATTTTTATAAGAAGATAACCCTTTTTAAATGCCTGAAATGTCACAGTTGCCATGTATAGTTGTTTTCAAATCCCTTTTTCAAAGTCTCTCTTCATTTTTTTAACTAAAGATACCTTTTTGAACAACTAGATGAGCATTGTCTCTTCCTTGTGCCAGTCTGAGTGACTACTGATGTTTGGAGTTCAGATGGAAACTTGAAGCATAATCAGTTCAATAATTTGCTTTCTTTTCTTACTTTTGGCACATCTGCTTGTATGACCTGAAGCAGCAAATTGTTTTCACATTTAAAGCTATTTTTAAATAATTTGGCTTAAAGTCTATATAGAGTATAGTATAGAATTTGGTCATATACCACTTTTCTAATCAGAAACTCTTATTTGAATAATAACATTTAAACCCAATCTTCAGTTTAAAGTATATCAATGCTTTGAAAACCTTGTTAACGTCTGAAATTAGATGGCCTATATAAATATTGATGTGCCATACTTTCAACTTATTAATTGAAAAGTAGCTGACTTTTATTCCCAGGAATGTCAGGTTTATAACAACAGATAACTTGATTAATACATAAAGGATGTTTAAAACAAAAGAATATCCTTTAATTTAAAAAGAAGACAAAAAGTGGTTGTGTTTTTGAAGATTTTTGCAAACTGCTTTCCTAGTCTTTATTATTTTTAATCTTTTGTAGATATTTTAAATTTCTGTCATTGTTATTTTTTGTTTTAGCCCATTTATACCCCATGCCTTTAGTAATTTTAATACTGTAGGTTAGTTTGGACCTCTACAATAACATCAGTTGTCTTTTACAAATTGAATGTATCAAGCAATAATGATTTTTTTGTTGTTATTTATTTTGAAATATAAAATAGGAACAATAAATTATCTTTAACTGTATCTGTTTCAAGCATTAAAAAAACATTTTGTAGAATATGGGTGTTGCAGCTGTTGAACTGTTGTTTAAACATTATTTCTCACACTGTGCCTAATGGATTTAATTATGGTTCACACACTTGTTTCTTTATCATCTCTTCAGATGGATGTATACATCTGTATACATGTATACAGATACATTGTAAACCACCATGAGAATATGCTATTAGGCTGTCTTTGCGGATGAAAGTATTTTCTAATTATGTTGTAAAAGTTCCTTGCAAATAAATTCCATTAATTACTGGCTTTCTCTTGTAGTTCACTAATCTAGTTACTTACCGAGATCAAGTACAAAAGAAAGCCAAGATATTCAAACTAAAAGGCCTTATTGTGACTGGACCCAAAGGTCAACAATAGTGATTAGTCTAAAATCCATTTAACATTGAGAAGAACCAATCAAAAATATTTCTTCAACTGTTTCCCAGCCCATACTTGTCCATAGGGAGCTTCTACTTTAATTGAGGACACTAAGCTATCACAAAGTAAATGTTAAAATGAATAAGAGCTGAACTCTAAGTACATTAGTAGTTTTAGGGAAATGGGTTGGAGAAAGAAGATCTGGAATCAGGTTTGAAGAACAGGGGATTAAATAGGAGGAAATAATATGAGCAAAGAAATGGGTGTAAGTGGGCGGAATATAGTGTCTCCTGGGGAGCTGTGGGAAAACTAGCCTACTTAGAGATGTAGTTTCATATTTGGATGCCATGGGTAATAGGATAATAGGATGGGAAAAACTGATCAGATTACAGAGAGCCTTGAATGACATGAAGTGCAGTTCGACCTTGACACAACAAGCAGTCATAAGATTTAAAAAAATATTTTTATCTATAATACATGCCTTACAGACAAAATTTTAAAGGTATAAAAAGAAATTCCATGAAAAATAATTCTCCCTTTTAATAGAGCCTAACAAACTGATTTCAAAATTTACGTGAAGAGTAAAGATCCAGGAATAGCTAAGAAACTCCTGAAGAAGAAGAAAAATAAGCAGGAAGACAAGGAGGCCAACTTGTCCTACCAGATATCAAGACACTATAAACTGACAGTAATTAAGACGGTGTTAATAAAAGATAGAAAATTGACAAATAGAGAACCTAGAAACAGTGTGTGCATATTTCAATATCTGATTTACGACAAAATGGGTATTGCAGATCATTGGGGAAACAGTGCTGGGACAGAAAAAAATGGATCCCTACCTTATGCCATATAAAAATCAATTTTAAAAGTAAAAATTTAAAATTTTGCAGAAAATATAGGACCTTGTGACCTTAGGAGTGTAGAATCTCTTAAACAAATACAAAAGAAAAGAAAAGATTGATAAATTTGGCATTACGTTAAAATTAAGAATGTCTCTTTGGTAAAGGACATCATATAGAAATTGAGGAGATAAACTGGAAACTGAGAGAACATATTGCAGCGCCTATAACTAGTTATTCCTAAGAATTCAAGAATTCCTACAAATCAGTAAGAAAATTTAAAAAGGATAGCTTAATTGAAAACTAGACAATAGAAACAAAACAGGCATTTCACAGAAGAGAAAACATGAATGGCCAGTAAACATAAGAGAAGCAGCTCAGTGCCAGTAGTAATCAGGAAAATGCAAATCAAAACCAATGAGAGGCCACTTATACTCACTGGATTGTAAAAATTAAGAAGTCTTATAAACCAAGTATTAGAAGGGACATATCCTAGACATTGGTGGTAAAACGGTAAACAACCACTTTGAAGAACACTTTGTTATAATATTACAGTCACATAACCTACTACTCTGTTCTTGGTATTTCCTAGAGGACTTCTTGCACATGTGCACCAGAAGACATATAACAGTGTTCATAGCAGCACTGTTCGGAGTAGCAAAAACCTGCAAATAACCCAAATGTCTGGCAATAGAAGAATGGATAAATTCATTGTAGTGTAGTCACACAGTAGAATATTCTGCAGCAGTGATAATGAATGAACTACAACTACTTTTTAAAAATGGATGAATCTTAGAAACATAATGTGCAAAAATGGCAAGTTACAGAAGACTGTTTACAGTATGGAGATCCTATTTCAGCAACACCTTTGCAAAGACATCTTATAGAACTCAAAAACAAGCAAAACCAACTAATTTCTGATTTAGCAATATAAACATATGTGATAAAATTTTCTTAGAAACTCATAGGAATGATAAACATTAAAATCAGGGAAGAGTTACTTTTAGGGTGAGAGACAGGGGAGTGAGGCATGAAAGGAACACAAAGGTAAATACAGTGTTGGTAAACTAGTTTGTTTTTTTTTAACTTGGGAGGATGGGTGGAGTCACTGATATTGTTTTGTTTCTTGTTCATATTCACTTGTACATATTCTTTTGAGTGTATGATGTAACCTTAAAAATATCATTTGTAGAAAAAAATATATTTCCTCCTTCTGCTCAGTCAACCACCCATTTCCCTTCCACAGAGCCTTGTTAAATAAATTGTGGAACATCCCTATAGTGGAGTATCATGCAGCTTATGAAAGAGACTAAAGGCACCTCCATATGTTCTGAAATGGAATGATCCCTGGGTTATGTTGTTAAAAAGTACGTGGAAAGCTACAACCTGCATTAAAACATACACACATGCATACGTGTTTGTGCATGTATGGGTCAGCTATCTCTGTCAGGTAACGAAGAAACTGGCTCTCATAAGTTCTTGACTCTGGAAGTGACTTATGGAAGCCATATTTTTAAAAGGTTGATCCAGCCACATGTAGGAAATGAGGGCCATGGTGATGGGCTGGGGATACGAGGGAGGGGAATTCAGTAACAAAATCTGGGAAAGTAGGGAGACCAGCTGGAAAACCATCACAGGAAGAGCTCCCTAAGGGAACCAGGGCTGGAGAAGGGTGATGGAAGAGCATGAGGAAGTGAAATGTGTATTTTGGCACCGTAAATGATTTAGCAGTTCATTCTGCCTAGTTGCTGTTCCAAAACCCAACAGTCTAAAAAGTCATGTGAAACTACATTTTTAATCTATTGAATGCAACTTATTTTGTTATCCTATTTCTCACCTGTTAAATTCAAGGTGTGGTCATGGAATGTCACAGCCCAAATAGATGGTGTTAAAAAGATTTTGTGGAATCACCTTTTACATTAAAGCCACAGAGGGAGAAATCTCTATAAAGTCTGAAGTTCTTCCTGATTTACTCTGTATAAACTATATTTTGATCTTTCATCCTGAGAAGGACTTAATTGATAAGTCTATGGTGGGATTATACAAATGTTTGCCTACTAATGTGCCCTTTGTAGCAATGGCAAAAATACCCTCCTAACTGGATATTCTAAGAAAAAGTACTTTTAAGGCAGAAAGTATTATATTATTCTCTTGACACCTATAATTAAATTTAATGAAAATGTTATAAACTTTTTCTTCTACCCAATCGCAGTGTATGAATTTTTGCATATGTATCCACAGTTATGAATTGATTTTTCTTAAATTGCCCCATCCATGATTGGCATGCCCATATTTTTACTAATTTTTAGTGGAACCTGCTGGCAATCTAAAATAAAATAGTCCTATCCACTTTTTTCTTCTTCCCCTCTTCTTATGCTTCTTTTCTTCTGCACTTCTTGCCATCATTACTCTTCTTACACTTGCTGTTTTAGCCAAAATGAAGCCAGGAGCTAGTTGTGTGTAGACATATTGATTGTAGTGTTGTGTGTGTGACTCTCTGCTGTCCTGTTTTCCTGAACCTCGGATGGAGTCATCACTCTCACCAGTACAAATCAATTACTTCTTGTTGAAGTACCTGAGTCTTTGAACATCTGTTGTCCTTTACATCATTGATGGGACTCAGAAGAGATTCACTTGAAGTTTTTTTTCTCTCACACCACAGGGATTTTCTAAAACTTGTGTTATTTTCTGTGGCCCAGAGATTGTTTCATTTTCCTGCAAGAGGAGGAAAAAAAGGGATCTAAGTGCTTCCTGTGATTGCATAAAGTTTATTTTAGGAACAAAAATCTGTGCTCTTTTTTTTCTATTACGCCCAATTTTCCTTGCTGAAGAATTTATAGGGAATGTTGGGTGATGTTTGTTCCTTTTTTGCACCAAGGAAATGTTTCTTTTACTGATTAGAAAGTTTTAAAATAAATATCCTATGACCCTCTAGTTAAAATGTTTTGTGGAGGGAAAAAACATTGTTCTAAGTCTATCTCTTTACTCTTTAATTAGCGTTCAGACTACTGCTTGAAACAGTTAACATTATTTAGTCTCCCTCTGCACTAACCAATTTTTATAAATAGTATGCATAAAATCACCAATAAACAAAAATATCAAAACTTTTTATTAGTTTATGCCTTTTTATGGTGAGGAGAGAGTTTTTACTGTCTTGAATTAGTGAGTAATTGTTTTCTGTTGAACCGGGAGGATTTCTTATCCTTTCTAGGGAGGAATTTTCATATAAACAAGCCTTTTGTATATATCTAAAGCTTCCAATTAACTACATTTTACAATGAATATAAAAAATGAAGATTCATAATAACCACTTCCTGTTAGTAAAGAATAGGACACAGGAGCTATTTAGTCAAGTTGCCTTTTTATCAAATGAAATATTGAAAGGATGGGAAAATATGCCACCTAAGTGTTTAGGCGGGAACCTGTATAATCCACTTTTATTTCTGAATGATGGCTTTATTGCCATGCTTTTGGGAACGCTTTAGTGTCCTGAGCTTTTAGAAACAAGTGTGTATGTGACTTGCTTGTACATTTTCTGAGACCATATTTTCCAAATGCAGAATAGCTGCTGCCACTTCAGTTTTGGTTTCACTTCACAACTCTGTTAATAAAACTCCTTGTTGCAAGCTAATTTTCCTTTACAATTCATAGCAACCCTAACATGCTACTATTTTAAACAATAAATGAAGGAGATATCAGTTCCCATGTAAATAAGAACATTAGTCACCATCTCCAAAACTGGTTGAGGAAGGAGGAGAGGGTACATTTCCTGATGATGTGAGAGACCTAACTGTGGGAATAATTCCTTTTGGTAGTCAATTTATCTGTGCAGGAAAGTAGCTTACCAATATGAATTTCTTTCCCTTTATTTTTTCATATATTGGTAAGCCTAAGGTACCCATTTCCTCGGGTAGAAGAAATAGGTTTGGGAAGTTCAATAAATTCGCCTAGGTAAGATTGTTAAAGAAAAATAAACCCAAAGAAACTCAGGAATCATGATAAGCTTTTATTAGCTGGAACAGTCCATAGTATTAAGTGGATATCAACTGATGGAGGTAAGATTCTACTCACATTGCCCTACATTACCCATCAGAATTTCTTTGCTTTACTGTCTGGAATACTAGATATGAATTTGAAGGGAAATTGTAATTGAAACAGCTATACCAGATAAATTAGAATAACCGTAAGTGACATTCTTGTTGAATTAAATATTAGTCAAGGTATAATTTTGACTCATTTATTTTATTCATTTACTGTTACCCTCCTCTGAAAGATTTATTTTAGAGCTTTAAAGAAATATTTGCTTTCTCCCTACTCCATTGCTCTTTTTAAAGAATAAAGATTGGGGGAAGCCCTCGAGAGAGGTAGGCATCTGGGAGGAATAAGGAGTTTGCCTCTTGATTTCCCCACTGTGGAGGGTAGTGGGGAGGAAGTGTGGAGTGCTTGAATTGATTAAGTTTGCTAGGCCATCTGGTCATCAGGAAAAGGCTGTGTTTTCAATTTCACAGTGAATGAGGAGTTTATTAAAGAAGGAGAGCGTTTAGTTTAAGAAAGCAAGGAATCATATTTTGTGTCTGCCACTAAGAGCTTCAGCTTGCTTAATGTAAAAAGAAGGGTCACCTGTGGACAACTCTGCTCATCAGTGTGACTCTGTAATGATGCTGTTGTCTGTATTACTAGGGAGAACTTGAAGACAATGGTTTGGGAAGATGAGCAAACATGCAAGGGTGACCACTTTGAATGGAGTTATTCCAGTCCCCTAAGGTCTCTCCCCACCACCATACAATCTTTATGGAGGGAAGAAAATGAGCCAAAGGGGTGAATTTTTCTCAGGCCAAAGAAAGAAATCAGAGCTCCTGGTTCCTTAAAGTTCACTGCCAGAGTCTCTGATCCAGATATCAGTTGGAAAGCCATGAATCAACTGTAATTGATGAACATCCATCCACTCCTCTATTTATTGAACTACTTTATGCTTTAAAAGTTAAAACCAGGCTCATGTTTTATTTACCACTTTTTAGATAAAGTACTAAGTTCAAGAGAGGCTATAGTGGGGGAAATCAAGAGTAGGAAAAGAAATCAAGGCAGAAAGCATGTCTCTGCACTAAACATTGAGATTCGAAGTCTGGCAATGGGCAAGGGCCTGCAGATAATGAAGAGCTTAGAGGTGAGTCCCTCTGTTGCCACCTGTTATCATCTTTGCAAGTAATTAATGCAGTTCTCTGATGCTACCTGAATTATCAATAAATCTGGAAAGCTCAAATCCTGGGATGTGATTTGGATTGATCAGCCTGAAAGTTTTTAAAGGATTTGTGGAACTTGCAGTTCCACAGAAAAGTGCAGTTTGTTTCATTCAAGGTACAGCTAATTACTGAGTATAGGAAGAAATTTTCCTGACCTTTTAAGAGACTGTTGCCCAGATGGTCTTGGGTTTATTAGGTGTGCTTGTCAAGGTGAGAATTCTTCTTGATTTCATTTGAAGCTGCCAGTGTGAATGGGGTGGGGGGAGGGCGAGGAGTTGATTGCCCTTCCAAGAAGGGCAAGAAGAATGGAATGTGCAAAGGCTTGAAGACTGAGAGTTTAGTCTTCCACACCACGGATGAGAAAGTCAGGGTGGCTGAGGCTGGGCTGGCCTGGGGCTGAGCAGAGGTGAGCCAGCAAGGGGCGAAGGGTCAGGTCATGAAGGGCTTCCTGCCATTCCCTAGAGGTGATAAGGAGCCATTGGAATGTGAGCAGGCAGCCCTCCCTGTCTGCTGGCACCCTGGCTCTCAGTCTTCTCTCTCCATTCTCCCACACTCATTGAGTGCACTGCCTCAGGGTGCATGTGGGCAGACAGCCCACAGATGCACCTGCACCTCATTCTCTGCCTCCACTCTCCTGACTTTGTTCTCATTCAGATCTGCTCTGCTTCTGAACTCTGAAACTCCCCTAACTGTGAATTTAGTAATTTACCATTCTTCTTCTTCCCACATTCTGTTACCTTTACTGAACTTGGCTCACATGCTGATGGAGGCTGGCAAGTCCAAAATCTGCAGGGTGGGCTGGTAGGCTGGAGACCCATGGAAAACTCTGATGTTGCAGTTCAAGTCCAAAGGCTGTGTATTGGCAGAATTCCTTCTTGCTTGGGGGAGGTCAGTCTTTTGTTCTATTAAGGCCTTCAACGGATTGGCTAAGGCCCACCCACGTTATGGAGGGCAATCTGCTTTACTTAAAGTTAACTGATTTAAATGTTAATCTCATCTGAAAACACCCTCACAGAAACATCCAGAATAACGTTTGACCAAATAAACGGGCACTCTGGCTCAGCCAAGTTGAAACAGAAATAACCCTCACTTTTCTTCTCCAATCTAGACCTACCCAGTAAATGTTCATTTGCTTCTCCCTCACTCCCTTATGTTGTATAACCACTGTACCCTACTTCGTTCATGGCAAAGCTTTGATAACTTCTGCATTTGGCTCCCTCTCCTGAAACTGCTCAGCAGCACTGTAGGAAACCACACACTCAAGTGTAAGGCTGCTACACTTAATTGTGGTTTCCAGCTTCAGCGGGGTCCCCGGGGTTGCTGGGTGCTGCTTCTGTGTCCCTGGTCAACTCCCTTTCCATTCCCACGGAGGCTATTTCAGACATCTACAGTTCTGGGGAATCTCTTACCCATCCCAGTCTCTCTTCCTCCGCAGATGAGCTTACCTATTACAACACAGTGGAATCGTGGATTTTGAGCATGAACCACCTCAACTTGCTGCTCTGCTCCCTGTCTGAACCACCTGAACGATCTTGGCTTGCCCAATAACAGAATCCTGGGAGCAGGTAAAGATCCCAACAGGCATTCACACTTTGTCCTCAGAATTCATCCAGAGCAGCTCTGCCTCTTCTCACTTTTGACTTTCCTGGTGCTTTGACTCCCTGCCCCACATCTCCATTCTCTAACTGTCATTTTCCAGCTTGTCTCTTTAACCAGTGGCTTAGTTTGAACTCAACTTGCTGGCTTTGACCTTCACACTTCTCAAGGTCACATGTTCTGGTGGCTGCTGTATTCAGGGAGGAAGGAGGTGGCAGTGGCTGGAGAGGCCTGCGTTCAATTCCTGTCCCTGGGACTCCGCTACACAGCACGGTAGCCAGGACTGCAGAGTCTCTCAGGACTTTGGTGGTGCCACATGGAACATGACATCCTGTAGTTCTCACTACTAGTCTCTCAGCAGCCAGCCAATACTTGCAGCAATTATCAGTCTCCAAGGGGACTTCCTGACAGCTTCTGGTGTACCAGTGTACCAAGAAGCCGTTGAAAAAAACTATGTCAGTACAGAGGGTCTCTGTGGAGGGGGACATGCAGTTTGGATCTCTTCCAGACACACATGCTCCACCCATATAGGCCGGAAATGGTTAGCTCACTACCTAGGACTCTTTGAAGGACAGAGAGCATTACCACCTCCTCCTGACTTCCCCTGCCTCCTCACGGTGGTCCAGTCCATCTTTCAACTTGCCTCACCTGCTAAATGTTCACTTTCAACTACTATATCTGACCCAACAACTCAGGGTGGTAAATCAAATAGGATTTAGAAATGGTAGGACATGGTGTCTAGATGTGGTTGGGCAGATGGTACCAGTCATGGAAAGATGGCAGTAGGAAGAGAAACAGGGTATTTTAGGAGGAGGATGGTAACTGGTTTTGGCCATGTTAAGTCTCAGGTGCCTGTGGAGCATGTGTAACCATTGTAACGTCTTGAGGGGTTTTTATTAGGCCTTGATCATACAGCCTGACTTACTCCCTTCCCTCGAGGCTACGTGAGTTCACATTTCATCTTATAGGTTGCTAAAGCAAAAGGAACAGTACTGATCACCTAATCCCAGTCATTTAAACGAGGGGATTTATTATGTGTAACTGAAAAGACCCTGTTACAGCAGGAATTACATACACACATCAGAGATAGGTCCCAGCTTGTGGCAGTAACAGCCATCTCTCAGTTTTTGTCCTGTAATCTCTCGTCATCTTTGCCCAGCTGTTGGTGGTCTGAGGTTCATCCCTAATGAAGAGACTCAGGTGCTAGTGAGCCAATAGTGAAGTATTGGAATACACCTCTGTAGTTACTGACTACCCATTTTATTCTTTGGGTCAAAGGCATAGCTTCTGCAGAACTGTTAAGTAAGGTTTCTCAAAAAGACCTCTGCGTGTATATTCATCAGTTAATCCAAGCAAGTAATAAAATTGCTCCTTCAAATGCTAGCCAGCAAGCGGAGCATGTAGTGAGGACAGCTCCTAACTGCACTGCTAGCATCTGGGAGGATCAGAATTGTCATCTGCTATTTGCAACATTGGTTGGCATCAGAAACAGGCATGGAAGAAAACGTTTGCTGATACAATCTCCTGAGTCTATCTCTAGATGGAGAAGCCAGCTCATTTCCCGTATAAAGGCCCACTCTTAAAAGGCCATTTCATGAATTCATGATGGCAAATGCCGTGTGTGTGTGGGTGTGTGTGTTTGTGTGTGAGAAGACCTTGCAGACCTCTTTACCATCAGAATGATAGTGTCAGGAAGGCAGCTCTGTGTCCAGCCTGGAGCTCAGAAAGGAGACTGGGCTTCAGACAGAGCTTTGGGAGTCATTACATAGTGGTGGAGGTTGGAGCATTTTTTTCTTTCTTAGGTACCTTTTATATTCTTCAGCTTCCAAATTCCATAATTTCAGTATTAGAAATTTATATTCTCCTTAACTGTGCAAAGATTCAGCAGACATGTGACTCTTTAAGGAGTATTGAGTTTTTCTTCCATTATCACAGTTGTGAACAACCACTGCTGTAGGGTATAAGTAACTTTTTTAAGTGGAAAAATAAAGGGAGGGAACGTTGTCAAATTTTAAAAGAGGAATATTTTTAAACTATTTTTATTAATTTCAGAAAGATTAGAGAGGTTTCTAAATGTCTCACAAGAAGGAAATCCTTGAAAAGTTTGCAGTCACCAAAAAGAGAGTCAATAGAATGCAGAGAAAAATGGACAAGTCAATTGTCCTACTTTTTAAATACTAAAGTAAATCTAAAGGCACACCCAAGTACAGAATTACAGAGAACTAAATGAATGACTGAACGGATGAAAGTATGAGTCAGTAAGTTCTCCTTGAGAGTAAGTTAAGCTCTTTGGGATGTCTCTTATCTTTCTCAACCTACTTACAAATGAATGGATGTTGCTTCTTTAGTGCCTGAGGGTCTTCCATTACTTCTAATCCCAAAATAAAAAATGATAGGTCCAATATCCCTATTAATTCATTAGTTAATGCTGCATTATTTCATCAGGTGCCACCAAGGAACTGCTGTCAGTCACCCAGTTTTCTTTTTTCTTTTTCTCTAATGTATAGAGCTGCTCTAGATAATATATGCTTTTCATCAGATTATACTGATCTGCAAGAGAGGCAGTGTCCCCGGGCCAGGAGACCAAACTTTCAAGGTTGGTGGCAGTAGATCTTACAATGATGAAACCAAATATGTTTTGCTGAGAATATTGATAAAACCATTCATTTTTACTGAGGGCTCTTCACACTGATAGATGGTCAAATACAAGAAGCAAAATAAATATGGATGATCCTGGCATTACTGCTGCTGGCACTTTTTTATCACTTTAATATTTTTCTGTAGAGTCACTAGGTGTGTATGGGTGCCAAACTGCATTTAATTTTCCTGTGCCTCCCAGAATTGCACTTGTTAGTTTTAGGTACTATATCTTAAAGGAAAAGATATTTTTCTATGTGAAGATGTGGTGCTTCAACTAGATAATGACTGCTGCTTTCTAAATACATTAGTTTAATGAGATAGGCAGATTAATTGAAATTTGGAATTATTGAAACCTTCTTAAACAAAATTTTTATAATTTCCTGCCTTAATAAATTATATTCAGTATAGTCTTTTTATTTTCCTTTGATTAATCTGGATTTTTGTCTTGCTTCAGGGTATAAAGGATCATTTATGCTTCTATTATAATATACATGTATTATATATGTGTGTGTGTGTGTGTGTGTGTGTGTGTGTGTGTGTGTGTGTGTGTGTGTGTATACATACATAGAGGGAGAAAGTAATTTCCCTCTCTTTATTTTCAGGGTCTAGCCCCAGAATTGCATTTAAAACAATAGCTGAAATCCTTCTTTGTCCATTTGTTTTCTTCTGGTTGTCTCTTTAATCCAAGGGCTAACTGAGTACTGCCCCAAATTCAGTTTCAGTGGGAATTTAGTTATTTAAAAGGTTTTAAAATCACTGTTGATCCCTTTTTCAAATTTCAGTTGGAAGTCGTACATTTTAATAAGATATGCTTACATTGCTGACTAAGCCAAGGAGATGATTGTCCCCTGAGTTCTAGAAAGCAAGTATTTTAAAGCAAAATCCTAAGTTAGATTACCTTAGATTTGCACTTATCTGCTGGTGGAATGCTATAATCATCTCCAGTCTTTCTCCTAACTCTTCATTCATTGTTCAGGCAATGAATATTTATCGAGTGTCTACAGCCTGTCAGACAGCGTGTGAGATGCTGAGGAACACATAGATGACAATCCACAATCTTGCTTTCAGTGTACTTATAAAGCTAGTGAGACTTCAGGCAGGGATTCTCTCTTCAGCATCACTGGCTGATAGAATCAAGGCTAGATTTCAAGTTGATTGTGCTCAGTCAATAAAACAAAATTTTAGCAGGCTTCCTGAAAATTTCAAATTCTCTGGCTGCAAAAGTTTACAGGAGGCTTCAACAGACGATGGAATGAGATCAATGGTTTTCAAACTCTAGCTTGCCTGGAATTACTGGAGGGTTTGTTAAAACACACATCGCTGGGCCCTACCCCAGAGGTTCTGATTCAGTAGGTCTGGAGTTGGAGGGAGGGGGGTGGTTTGCGTTTCTAAGAAGTCCCCAAGTGCAGATGATGCAGGTTTGGGGGCTACACTTTGAGAACCACTGGTCTAAAGTATTTTCTTCCTTAACAGACTATCCTTCTGGTGATGACCTTGACGTTAATAGTAATAAAGATAGAATAGCTCACACTTAGTGAGTTCTTGTGTGTGTCAGGTATTTTGCCCTTTACATCCATCATTACATTCATTTCTCACACAACTTAATGAAATAGTTGTGATCACTACCCTCATTCTATAGATGAGGAAACAAACATTTGGAAAGGTTAATTAATTTGCCCCATGTCACAGAGCTAGTAAGTGACCAAGGCCAGGATTTGAACTTAAGTCTTTCTGACACACGTCTGTGTTCCAGCCGCCATGCTCTTCTGCCTTCCTGTGATGGCCATCACACCTGGGCAGTGACAGTGCAGTCATAATCTCCTTGGGAGACACCAAAGAGACATCTGTCAGACCTGTCTCCACGTGTGCCTGAACCTGGGGGACTCTGAGCAGACGGCTCTGTGAGCTGTCATGGGAAAGAGATAGCAAAACTTCCTTTAGTCATTTATTCTAGTGGCTAATAAGCTTTTTGCGATGGGAAATTTTCTTTTTAATTGGATGAAATGTTTCCATTTTACAGATTTTAAAAGTCTTTAAATCACCAAGAATTAGATAACCGTAGCACAGTAGTACACTCAGTTGAATTGACCACAGCTCTAGGTGAAACAGGATTTGACGGTGAGGGCTAGAACAAGGTTCGCTTTTTCCAGAAAGTCATACACCCCCTTTCCAATCCTCATGCACTTACAACCTATTTCAAAAGGTGTCTGTGGGGCTTCCCTGGTGGCGCAGTGGTTGAGAGTCCGCCTGCCAATGCAGGGGACGCGGGTTTGTGCCCTGGTCCGGGAAGATCCCACATGCCGCGGAGCGGCTGGGCCCGTGAGCCATGGCCGCTGAGCCTGCACGTCCGGAGCCTGTGCTCCGCAACGGGAGAGGCCACAACAGTGAGAAGCCCGCGTACCGCAAAAAAAACACAGAAAAACAAACAAACAAACAAAAAAGGTGTCTGTGAAATTAGTTTGAGCTTTCCTAACCTGAGTTAAAGTACTTTTTGCATAGCTCCTGACTTAAAAATAATAATTATCCAGTATTATTAATTAATAGTTCTCTCGAGGAAGGTCCAGTGATATTTCCCACGTGGTAAGGAGAATCCAAAAATGTGCTGGTGGTTCATCAGCCTACTGGGAAGGGCCACCTTGCTTCCTGCTTGCTTCCTCAACATTGTAGAGGAATTCCTCCCATCTCCTAACCTCACATCAGGCTCTTCTCCCACCCACAGAGGGTGGAGAGCCCTTTCAGGTGGGCTATTATTATAATAATATGATATTATTATTATTATAAAACACAGATACAGAAAACAACATAAAACGATTGTATGACAGTTATTCTGAGATGAACATTCTTGTCAAGTCAATAAATAGGACTTTGTCACCCACTGTGATGGTTAATTTTATGTGTCACCTTGACTGGGCTAAGGGATGTCCAGATAGCGGGTAAAACATGATATATTTCTGAGTGTGTCTGTGAGGAGGGTGCCTCTGAAAGAAATTAGTATTTGGATCAGTAGACTGAGTGAAGAAGATTGCCCTTACCAATGCTCATTTTAAAAATCTGATGTGTCTTTAAGTCCTTTTCAATTTACAGATTGCCTTTCTATCCCTTTCTTTTCCTTAAAATTTATGTATTCCAGGCCATATGACCTTTAGAGTTTCCCCCAATCTGGCATCATCCAGTCCATTCAGAGCCTGAATAGAACAAAAAGGCAGAGGAAGGACAACTTTGCTCTCTGCTTAAGCTGAGACACCCACTCCTGCCCTCAGACGTTGGAGCTCCTGATTCGTAGGCTTTGGGACTCAGACTCGGACTTATACCATCGGTCCCCAGATTCTCAGGCCTTCAGACTCACGCTGGATTATACCACTGGCTTTTCTGTTCTCCAGCTTGCAGATGGCAGATCGTGGGACTTCTCGGCCTCCACAATCTCGTGAGTCAATTCCTGTAATCAATCTATAGATAGATAGATAGATAGATAGATAGATAGATTTGTATGTATGTATCTATAAATATATTGTTGGTTCTGTTTTCTGAAGAACCCTGACTAATACACCCACCCAGAAGTCCCACCTTCCCCCCAAAAGTAACCATATCCTGACTTTATTATAATCACTTCGCTGCGTTTTTTAGTGTTCTCCTGCATATGTGCATCCTTAGCACTATAGTTTAGTCTTGCTTATTTAAAAAATTCAGTGTGTCTTTAAGTCTCTTTTAACTTATAGATTTCCTCTCTGTCCCTTTCTTTTCCTTAAAATCTGTACACAAGAATCCAGGCCATTTGATCTTTAGAGTTTCCCCAAATCTGGATTGTGCTGATTGCAGTCTCTTGGTGCAGTGCAACATGTTCCCATGTCCTCTGTATTTCCTGAAAATTGGCAACTGGATCCAGACCCTGGATCAGACTCACTTGGGCAAGATTTTAGGTGGTATTTGGTAAGATCATAGGAGGCACGTGATATCTGGTTGTCTCTCTTTTAATGATAGGAACAACTTTGATGCTTAATGTGTACATTCTTTAACTCATTAGATTTGCAAAATGATGCTATTTTAATTCTATCCTTTCTTTCCATTTATTAGTTGGAATACATTTATAAAGAGATTCTTCATTATTATTGATTAATCAATGGTATAGTTCATGTAGGGAAAGAAAGATAAATGTGCGTTTCTTTCCCTTCATTTACTAATTCTCATGAATTAGTTCCCTGTCATACCTCAAAATTGACCAATTCATTTTTTAAGAGATTATTTAAGAACTTATGGATTTAAATATAATTATTTGCTTAAATACATTGCATTTATTATTACTGAAACTCAAATTATCACATCTATATCAAATCATCACATTATACCTGGAATTTACCATTTCTCTAATGAGCCCCAGGTTCTTTTAGTGAGAAATTACATTTTAAAACCATATCTAGTGTTAGGGATGCTCAGTCTTTGTGTCTAGGCCTTTTCAGCAAACACAGCTAGGAAAGGGATGTGTCTGTAGATACATATATACATCTATGCATATATTTGCATCTACTTTCCCCCATTTTTTCATAGTTGCACTTTGTCTACAGTGTTTCTTAGCCCTCACACAGTATTTGTTCCACAGGTAAAATATACTGTATGTAATGTCCACCGTCAGTCCTTATATCAGTGCCGTGCTAGCCATCTTGGTTGTCCGAAGCTCATTCTCAGGAAAGGGTCTTAGGAGTAGTATTCCCTGAGTCCTTGCATGTTGCTAAGTTTGTCTGTACCCTTTATACTTGAAAATGAGTTTTGCTGGATATTAAATCCTTGATTCATACTTTCTTTCTTTGACTATCTTACTCTACTTCCTTCTGGGAAAAAGCATTGCTGTGGGGAAAAAAAAAAAACTAGGGCTTCCCTGGTGGCGCAGTGGTTGAGAGTCCGCCTGCTGATGCAGGGGACACGGGTTCGTGCCCCGGTCCGGGAGGATCCCACATGCCGCGGAGCGGCTAGGCCCGTGAGCCATGGCCGCTGAGCCCGCGTGTCCGGAGCCTGTGCTCCGCAACGGGAGAGGCCACAACAGTGAGAGGCCCGCGTACCGCAAAAAAAACAAAAACAAAAACTAATGGCAATTTCATTTTCTTTCCCTTATAATTCACGTATTATTTTTTCTAGGTGCCCAAACAATTTTCCCTTCCTGTTCCTTCCCTTCCCTTCCAGATACGGCCTCATATTGGGTTGATCATTTGGGGTTGATATTCTCAGGAACATAGTGTGTTTTTTTCCGTATGTATTTCAAATATATGTTTTTTATTTTTTATAAATTTATTTTATTGAAATATAGTTGATTTACAGTGTTGTGTTAATTTCTGCTGTACAGCAGAGTGATTCAGTTATACATATATATATATATATATATATATATATATATATATATATATATATATATATATATATAAAACATTCTTTTCCATTATGGTTTATCCCAGGATATTGAATATAGTTTCCTGTGCTATACAGTAGGACCTTGCTATTTATCCATTCTATATATAATGGTTTTTTATTTTAGAAGATTTTTTTTCTTGAGTTACAGTTTTTAGTATTTTTTCTTTCAATTTGGCTTCTCTTCTGAAGGGACTCTTACCTATACATTCAAGCTCCCTTGTATATCTTTAGTATTTCTCATTTTCTGTTGAACTCTTCAGAGTTTCCCACAATCTGGCATCATCCAGATTCTTTTTGCTTTTTAAAATGTTTCTCCTTATCACATTTTGTTTCTCTTAGGGCATTATTGTGTATTTGTTCTTAGATTCCTTCTAGTTTACTCTTCATTTCTGAAATGATTTTCTCTTTTGTTTCTAATTTGTGTGAGTTCTCTCACCTCACTTCTGAGTTTTTCTAACTTTGATTTTTTTTAAGTCTTCTATCATCTTCTTAATGTCTTTGAATTCATTTTAAACTCATTTATTAGGTTACAATTTTGTTCTATCAGTATATTGTGGACATGTCTTTCTGGCTTGCTTTCCTTGCCTGTGGGATGCTATTGAGTTCATTATTTTCTTTTTCCTTATGATAATTTGTATGGTATCTACCTTGATATTTTTCTATAGCTCATTTTTAGTGAAATTAGTTTTTCTCAACTTTGGAATGAGGCGGGGGCTCAGCAAAGTGTTTCTTACTTCACAGAGCCCCTCTTTTGTTGATTTTGTGTAGTGTTCAAATATGTAGCAGCTTGTTCTCTCAGCTTTCTTGGCTCCGTTTCCCTCCCCTACTTTGGTCTGAACTTTCTCTTTCCTTTGGCTCTGTTGTCCCTATTCTGCTCAATTTTGATTGCACTCCCAGCAGCTCCTCCCTAGTATGGGTCCCGTCCTAGAAGGGAGCCCTGATTTCACAGGGGCCCCTTCTGTCCTTCTTACTTCAGGCCCCTTGCACTCACTTGCTATTAGTGAAGGTAAAACCTCCCAGTTTTAGCTGCTGTTCTCAAATTGGTCCTCCATATTTTCCAGTGATACCTATAGACTGTATTGTGGTTTTTCTGTTCTTGGGTCCATAAGTCAGAAGCCCCATTGCTTCCCTCTTCTTCCTCCTGCACAGATGGGCTACCATGCAGGTCTTACGAGTGTTGGTTTGTCTCCACCCATTTATGTTTTGGGGTTCATGGGGATACTTTGTTATCTAGTTTTGTTTTAAATGTTGTCCATGGTTGTTTGGTTTTTCTGTTTTCCAGAATCCTGCCCTACCAAGGAGCTCTTGATCAATTTCCCCAGTTTCCTTCTCCCTGGGAGCAGGGAGAACCATTTTAACCTCCTTGGTGAAGATATTTGAAAGTGCTTTTGATGGAGGACTCTCTCTTCTCCTCAGCCTGCTCAAGCCCTCTTTATTCTCCCTGGGCAGGTTTTAGCAGGATGGAGGGGAAAACAGGTATGCTTTATAGCTTCACAGTGTGACAGGATACTTGGAACATTTTTCCTGTCTTGCTCTCCATAGGACTGAACCAAAAGGTGACTGAGAGCAGAATGTTTCAGAGATGAAAGCTGTTTCTGTTCCAATTGAAGCTTTAGTGACTCATTCTTAAATAGGAGGAACTCATTTAAAATACAGCTTTTCGGGGGCCAATATTATGCTTCCAGGCAGAGCCAGGCACCACTAGGGGAAACCAGCACTGTGGCCAGAGAAGCATTTTTAATGCTTCTATTCACATGGTGAAAATTGGAGAGGTCTACGATTTTAACCCTATTCTGAAGACCAGTTTTGTGAGTATAAAATCGTAGCCGCCCACCCAAGGTGGCTTTCCTCACTCTTGCTTCTGGAAGAAGGCAGGTTGTATGACTATGTCAGCTCTCCTTCCTCCCTGCCTGGCAGGCCCCGTGCCCTCCCTGGGTCAGTGAAGGACCGTCAACTCTCCAGGCTCTGCAGTTTTTCTGTGCAGGTGCTGGGCATCCTTGGAAGTCCAAGCGCTGTCCTGCTTGGGGCCATTGCTCACAGCTAGGGCTCCTTGCAAGTTTCAGACCAGGCAGAGGCCCCCTTTGATTGGCATTTCTTTTATTAGCTGGGAACCTGCAAACAATCAGCCCTTCTACCGCATGCCAGCATTCGGTGTTTGGCTGGAAAGTGTCTCTTGGTGACCTTTATTTGCATTGGCCTGCAGAAAATAGTAAGTTTCCTTAGTGAGCAGGAGGTGGGAGGAGGTAAAGGGCATGTGTGAAGCCTAAGTATTAACTATGAGGACTAAGTATAGGATGTGCAGCCCGCACTGGCAACCTCAGTTCCGCTGCCCTTTACGAAGGGGACAGTGACTGTATCATTAACCTCACCCTGGCCAAGCCCCTCTGCAGGGGTCCTTACAAGTTGAAAGAATTTAGAGATCATACAGCAAGTGTCCTTCAAAGGTCCCTAAATCAGGAGGCCACACCTGGTAACCGTGGAAGAGATAAAGCTTTGCCGTATAGGAGAGGTTGCCAACTGGCAGCCTGCTGATGAGTTTTGTTTGGGCTTCAGAGAATTAAAAAAAATTTTTTTAAATTAGTTGTCATCATTTAAATATCAGGAGACTTCATGTTTGTTTGTTTGATTTTTTAAGTCAATTGCTGACTTCTCTTAGAGAAACCAGAGATCTGGCCGCAATTGGCTGGAACTGAGTGGCAGCTGCCCTAACACGGGGGGCCTGGGAGCATCTTGTTGCCATAGTCCCCTCTCTCTCCTCCACCATCGTTTTTGCTCTTTCTTCTGGATTATTCTCATCAGAATACAAACCTAATGTTATCTCTCTGTTTAAAAAGCCTGTTCTTGACTGCACTTCTCCTGCTGCTGCTCCCTCCCGTTTCTTTCCCCCTCTTTGCAGCACAGACTCCTCAAAAAAGTTGTTCACATTCATACTCTCCATCCCCCGCTCCCATTCCCTCTGCCAAGCTCTGCAGTCAAGCCCTGGGCCCTCAGTCTCCACCACAACGCAGCAAGGTCGCCAATGACACCATGTCTCATGTTTCCTCCAAGTCAACCCATGAGCCTCCTGTGATGCTGGCCCTCAGGTCCTCTCTCCCTCTGGTGCTCACTCTGCTCACCTGCCCTCCAGGTTCTACACCCCTTGAGCTTTCCTCTCCCTACAGCCTCTTTGCTAGGACAGACTTAGGTCTCTGCCCACGGATCTCACCTGCCTCCACAACCCGCTCATGATCACCTTCAGCGCCGTGGCTTTAAAAAGCATCTATGTGCTGAGTCCTAAGTGTGTGTCTCCACCTCAGGCCTTGGCCTGAACTGCAGTCGAGATGCCCTGCCTCCCTGACCCCTTGTCTTGATGTCTCATAGATGTCTCTTACTGGCACATCCACACTGAGTTCTGGTCTTTCTTCTTTGCCAGCTATCTTCCATGCATCTCTCCATGTTCACTCTTCACCTTCCCCCACTCTCTCCTGCTCTCTGCCCTGTGAGAGTGACTTGTTTGGCTATTCCATTCTCTGGCTTCAAGTTGGGTTCTGCCAAGGCAATCACAGCAGGAGATCAGGGCAGAGAGTTGAGTGACATCAGGGTGTTTATTCCTCAGGGTCACACAGGGCTGGGTACATCCCTCTATCAAAAGCAAGTGAACACACTAATTCAAAAAGATATAGGCACCCCAGTGTTCACATCATTATTTACAATAGCCAAGATATGGAAGCAGCCTAAATGCCCATAGACAGACGAATGGATAAAGAAGATGTTTTATATATACATATACACATACACACACAATGGAATATTACTCAGCAATAAAAAAGAATGAAATCTCGCCATTGTGACAACATGAGTGGACCTGGAGAGTATTATGCTTAGTGAAGTAAGTCAGACAAAGACAAGTACTATAAGTGTTTACTGTATGTGGCATCTAAAAAACAAAACAAATGAAAAACTATAACAAAACACAAACAGACTCACAGATAACTAGTGGTTACCAGAGGAGAAAGGGGTGGGGGTGAGAAAAACAGGTGAATGGCCTTAAGAGGTGCAGACTACCCATTATAAAATAAGTATATCACAGGGATGTAATGTACAGCACGGGGAATATAGTTAACATTTTATAATAACTTGGTATGGTATGTAATCTATAAAAATATCAAATCACTCTTTATATACCTGAACCTAATACAATATTCTAAGACAATATTGTAAGCTATCATTACTTCAGTTTTTAAACTAAGTAATTCAATACAGACATTTCCACATGATTCTGTCCTTTCTGGCTCTGGTAACTGACCCCTTCAGGCCTAGGGCCAGTCACCGCCCCACTGTTTACTAGGCATAGAGCATCATACTATCACTGTGTTTTCCGTATACCCTGCCCACACCTTTGTAAACAGTCCCTCCATTAAGCCCTCCGTGAATTACTCTAATTTGAGTATGCCATCTGTTTCCTGCTGGGACCTTGATTGTACCTCCTATTGTTGCCCTTTTTATTTGAAGACGATGTTATTGAGAGTGACCATCTTTTGTGTGAAGAAAGAAAGGCAGACGTGTGTCTGTTATTTTACTTTATTACTTTTTTAACATCTTTATTGGAGTATAATTATTTTACAGTGGTGCACTACTTTCTGCTTTATAACAAAGTGAATCAGCTATACATATACATATATCCCCATATCTCTTCCCTCTTGCATCTCCCTCCCACCCTCACTAGCCCACCCCTCTAGGTCATCACAAAGCATTGAACTGATCTCCCTGTGCTATGCAGCTCCTTCCCACTAGCTATCTGTTTTACATTTGGTAGTGTATATATGTCCAAGCCATTCTCTCACTTCGTCCCAGCTTACCCTCCCCCCCCCCCGTGTCCTCAAGTGCATTCTCTACATCTGCGTCTTTATTCCTGTCCTGCCCCTAGGTTCTTCAGAACCATTTTTGTTTTGTTTTGTTTAGATTCCATATATATGTGTTAGCATATGGTATTTGTTTATCTATTTCTGACTTCCTTCACTCGGTATGACAGACTTTAGGTCCATCCACCTCTCTACAAATAACTCAATTTCGTTTCTTTTTATGGCTGAGTAATATTCCATTATATATATGTGCCACATCTTCTTTATCCATTCATCTGTCAATGGACACTTAGGTTGCTTCCATATCCTGGCTATTGTAAATAGAGCTGCAATGAACATTGTGGTACATGACTCTCTTTGAATTATGGTTTTCTCAGGGTACATGCCCAGTAGTGGGATTGCTGGGTCGTATGGTAGTTCTATTATTAGTTTTTTAAGGAACATCCATACTGTTCTCCATAGTGGCTGTATCAATTTACATTCCCACCAACAGTGGAAGAGGGTTCCCTTTTCTCCACACCCTCTCCAGCACTTACTGTTTGTAGATTTTTTCATGATGGCCATTCTGACTGGTGTGAGGTGATATCTCATTGTAGTTTTGATTTGCATTTCTCGAATGATTAGTGATGTTGAGCATCTTTTCATGTTTTGTTGGCAATCTGTATATCTTCTTTGGAGAAATGTCTATTTAGGTCTTCTGCCCATTTTTGAATTGGGTATTTTGTTTTTCTGATATTGATTGTTTTTTTGATATTGAGCTGCATGAGCTGCTTGTAAATTTTGGAGATTAATCCTTTGTCAGTTGCTTCATTTACAAATATCTTCTCCCATTCTGAGGGTTGTCTTTTGGTCTTGCTTATGGTTTCCTCTGCTGTACAAAAGCTTTTAAGTTTCATTAGGTCCCATTTGTTTATTTTTTTTAATTTCCATTTCTCTAGGAGGTGGGTCATATAGGATCTTGCTGTGATTTATGTCATAGAGTGTTCTGCCTATGTTCTCCTCTGACCTTACATTTAGGTCTGTACTCCATTTTGAATTTATTTTTGTGTATGGTGTTAGGGAGTGTTGTAATTTCATTCTTTTACATGTAGCTGTCCAGGTTTCCCAGCACCACTTATTGAAAAGGCTCTCTTTTCTCCATTGTATATTCTTGCCTCCTTTATCAAAGATAAGGTGACCATATATGCATGCGTTTATCTCTGGGCTTTCTGTCCTGTTCCATTGATCTACATTTCTGTTTTTGTGCCAGTACCATACTGTCTTGATTACTGTAGCTTTGTAGTATAATCTGATGTCCAGGAGCCTGATTGCTCCAGCTCCATTTTTCCTACTCAATATTGCTTTGGCTATTTGGGGTCTTTTGTGTTTCCATTCAAATTGTGAAATTTTTTGTTCTAGTTCTGTGAAAAATGCCAGTGGTAGTTTGATAGGGATTGCACTGAATCTGTTGATTGCTTTGGTTAGTAGAGTCATTTTCACAATGTTGATTCTTCCAATCCAAGAACATGGTATATCTCTCCATCTGTTTGTACAATCTTTAATTTCTTTCATCAGTGTTACAGTTTTCTGCATACAGGTCCTTTGTCTCCTTAGGTAGGTTTATTCCTAGGTATTTTATTCTTTTTGTTGCAATGGTAAATGGGAGTGTTTCCTTAATTTCTGTTTCACATTTTTCATCATTAGTCTATAGGAATGCAAGAGATTTCTGTGCATTAATTTTGTATCCTGCTACTTTACCAAATTCATTGATTAGCTCTCCTAGTTTTCTGGTAGCATCTTTAGGATTCTCTATGTGTAGTATCATGTCATCTGCAAACAGTGACCGTTTTACTTCTTCTTTTCTGATTTGGATTCCTCTTACTTCTTTTTCTTCTCTGATTGCTGTAGCTAAAACTTCCAAAACTATATTGATTAACAGTGGTGAGAGTGGACAACCTTGTCTTTTTCCTGATCTTAGTGGAAATGGTTTCAGTTTTTCACCACTGAGAAAGATGTTGGCTGTGGGTTTGTCATATATGGCCTTTATTATGTTGAGGTTAAGTTCCCTCTATACGTACTTTCTGGAGAGTTTTTATCATAAATGGGTGTTGAATTTTGTCGAAAGCTTTCTCTGCATCTCTTGAGATGATCATATGGTTTTTCTCCTCCAATTTGTTAATATGGTGTATCACATTGATTAATTTGCGTATATTGAAGAATCCTTGCATTCCTGGGATAACCCCAACATGATCATGGTGTATGATCCTTTTAATGTGCTGCTGGATTCTGTTTGCTAGTATTTTGTTGAGGATTTTTGCATCTATGTTCATCAGTGATATTGGCCTGTAGTTTTCTTTCTTTGTGACATCTTTGTCTGGTTTTAGTATCAGGGTGATGGTGGCCTCGTAGAATGAGTTTGGGAGTGTTCTTGCCTCTGCTATATTTTGGAGGAGTTTGAGAATGATGGATGTTAGCTCTTCTCTAAACGTTTCATAGAAATTCACCTGTGAAGCCATCTGGTCCTGGACTTTTGTATATTAGAAGATTTTTAATCACCATTTCTATTTCAGTGCTTGTGATTCGTCTGCTTATATTTTCTGTTTCTTCCTGGTTCAGTCTCGGAAGGTTTTGCTCTTCTAAGAATTTGTCCATTTCTAACAGGTTGTACATTTTATTGGCATACAGTTGCTTGTAGTAATCTCTCATGATCCTTTGTATTTCTGCAGTGTCAGTTGTTACGTCTCCTTTTTCATTTCTAATTCTATTGATTTGAAACTTCTCCCTTTTTTTCTTGATGAGTCTGGCTAATGGTTTATCAACTTTGTTTATCTTCTCAAAGAACCAGCTTTTAGTTTTATTGATCTTTGCTTTTTTATTCTTTGTTTCTTTTTCATTTATTTCTGATCTGATCTTTATGATTTCTTTCCGTCTGCTAACTTTGGGGGTTTTTTTGTTCTTCTTTCTCTAATTGCTTTAGGTGTAAGGTTAGTTTGTTTATTTGAGATTTTTCTTGTTTCTTGAGGTAGGATTGTATTGCCATAAAGTTCCCTCTTAGAACTGCTTTTGCTGCATCCTGTAGGTTTTGGGTCGTCGTGTTTTCATTGTCATTTGTTTCTAGGTATTTTTTGATTTCCTCTTTGATTTCTTCAGAGATCTCTTGGTTATTAAGTAGTGTATTGTTTAGCCTCCATGTGTTTGTATTTTTTCCTGTAAATGATGTCTAGTCTCATAGCGTTGTGGTCAGAAAAGATGCTTGATATGATTTCAATTTTCTTAAATTTACCAAGGCTTGATTTGTGACCCAAGATATGAGCTATCCTGGAGAGTGTTCCATGAGCACTTGAGAAGAAAGTATATTCTGTTGTTTTTGGATGGAAAGTCCTATAGATATCAATTAAGTCCACCTTGTTTAATGTATCGTTTAAACCTTGTGTTTCCTTATTTATTTTCATTTTGGATGATGTGTCCATTGGTGAAAGTGAGTGTTAAAATCCCCTACTATGGGGCTTCCCTGGCGGCGCAGCGGTTGACAGTCCACCTGCCGATTCAGGGGACGTGGGTTCGTGCCCCGGTCCGGGAAGATCCCATGTGCCGCGGAGTGGCTGGGCCCGTGAGCCGTGGCCGCTGAGCCTGCGCGTCCAGAGCCTGTGCTCTGCAATGGGAGAGGCCACAACAGTGAGCGGCCCAGGTACCACAAAAAAAAAAAAAAAAATTCCCCTACTATGATTGTGTTACTGTCGATTTCCCCTTTTAAGGCTGTTAGCATTTTCCTTATGTATTGAGATGCTCCTATCTTGGGTGCATAAATATTTACAATTGTTATATCTTCTTGGATTGATCCCTTTATCATTATGTAGTGTCCTTCTTTGTCTCTTGTAATAGTCTTTATTTTGAAGTCTGTTTTGTCTGATATGAGAATTGCTCCTCCAGCTTTCTTTTGATTTCCATTTACATGGAATATCTTTTTCCATCCCCTTGCTTTCAGTCTGTATGTGTCCCTACATCTGAAGTGGGTCTCTTGTATACAGCATATATACGGGTCTTGTATTTGTAACCATTCAGCCAGTGTATGTCTTTTGGTTGGAGCATTTAATCCATTTACATTTAAGGTAATTATCGATATGTATGTTCCTATTACCATTTTCTTAATTGTTTTGGGTTTGTTATTGTAGGTCTTTTCCTTCTCTTTTGTTTCCTGCCTAGAGAAGTTCCTTTAGCATTTGTTGTAAAGGTGGTTTGGTGGTGCTGAATTCTCTTAACTTTTACTTGTCTGTAAAGGTTTTAATTTCTACGTCGAATCTGAATGAGATCCTGGCTGGGTAGAGTAACCTTAGTTGGAGTTTTTTCCCTTTCATCACTTTAAATATGTCCTGTCACTCCCTTCTGACTTGCAGAGTTTCTGCTGAAAGATCAGCTGTTAACCTTGTGGCAATTCCCTTGTATGTGATTTGTTGTTTTTCCCTTGCCTCTTTTAATATGTTTTCTTTTTGTTTAATTTTTGATTAATATGTGTGCCTCGGCGTGTTTCACCTGATTTATCCTGTATGGGACTCTCTTTGCCTCCTGGACTTGAATTGACTATTTCCTTTCACATATTAGGGAAGTTTTCAACTATAATCTATTTAAATATTTTCTCAGTCCCTTTCGTTTTCTCTTCTTCTCAGACCTCTATAATTCGAATGTTGGTGCATTTAATGTTGTCCCAGAGGTCTCTGAGCCTGTCCTCAATTCTTTTCATTCTTTTTTCTGTATTCTGCTCTGTGGTAGTTATTTCCACTATTTTATCTTCCAGGTCACTTATCCGTTCCTCTCCCTCAGTTATTCTGCTATTGATTCCTTCTAGAGAATTTTTAATTTCTTTTATTCTGTTGTTCATCATTGTTTGTTTGCTCTTTAGTTCTTTTAGGTCCTTGTTAAACATTTTCTGTATTTATTCTATTTCCAAGATTTTGGATCATGTTTACCCTCATTAATCTGAACTCTTTTTTCAGGTAGACTGCCTGTTTCCTCTTCATTTGTTTGGGGTGGTGAGTCTTTACCTTGCTCCTTCATCTGCTGTGTGTTTCTCTGTCATCTCATTTTGCTTAACTTACTGTGTTTGGGGTCTCCTTTCTCAGGCTGCAGATTCGTAGTTCCCTTTGTTTTTGGTGTCTGCCCCCAGTGACTAAGGTTGGTTCAATGGGTTTTGTAGGATTCCTAGTGGAGGATCTTGTGCCTGTGTTCTGGTGGATGAGGCTGGATCTTATTTTTCTGGTGGGCAGAACCATGTCCGGTTGTGTGTCTTGGGGTGTCTGTGACCTTATCATGATTTTAGGCAGCCTCTGCTGATGGGTGGGGTTGTGGTCCTGACTTGCTAGTTTTTTGGCATAGGGTGTCCAGCACTGTAGCTTGCTGGTAGTTGAGTGTAGCTGGATCTTAGCATTGAAATGGAGATCTCTGGGAGAGCTTTCACTGTTTGATATTATGTGGAGCCGGGAGGTCTCTGGTGGATCAGTGTCCTGAACTTGGCTCTCCTGCCTCAGAGGCACAGGCCTGACACCCGGCCAGAGCAGGAAGACCCTGTCAGCCACATGGCTCAGAAGAAAAGGGAGAAAAAAGAAAGAAAGAAAGAAAGAAAATAGAATAAAGTTATTAAAATAAAAAATAAAAACGTTATTAAAAATTAAAAAGTAATTTAAAAAAAAGAAAGAAAGAGAGAAGAGAGGGATTTCCCTCGTGGCACAGTGGTTAAGAATCCGCCTGCCAATGCAGGGGACATGGGTTCAAGCCCTGGGCTGGGAAGACCCCACTTGACGCAGAGCAACTAAGCCCGTGCTCCACAACTACTGAAGCCCGCGCGCCTAGAGCCCGTGCTCCACTACAAGGGAAGCCACTGCTTCTCTTGTAGTGTCCTTCTTTGTCTCTTATAATAGTCTTTATTGTGTAGACCCACACACCACAACGAAGCCCACACACCACAACGAAGAGTAGCCCCTGCTTGCTGCAACTAGAGAAAGCCCACCTGCAGCAGCAAAGACCCAACACAACCAAAAATTAAATTAATTTTAAAAAAAGAATGATAACAAGCACTAAAAACTATACTAAAAATCTAATAAATAAACAAAAAACGAAATGGACAGACAAGAACCCTAGGACAAATGGTAAAAGCAAAGCTATACAGACTAAATCACACAAAGAAGCATACACATACACACTCACAAAAAGAGAAAAAGGAAAAAAATATATATATATATCTTTTGGGAAATCTGAGGTCTTCTGCCAGCGTTCAGAAGGTGTTCTGTAGGAGTTGTTCCACATGTAGACGTATTTCTGATGTATTTGTGGGGAGGAAGGTGATCTCCACATCTTACTTCTCCATCTTGAAGGTTGAGTTCATGTCCATTATTTTAATGTTACACTTTGATGGAAGCTTGAGGGGGAAGCAGAGCGACACAGTCATTCCAATAAATATCTGTGACTAGTCCTTCACCCAAGAGGATAGATAACAATTCAGAAGTAAATGCAAATGAGATAAAAGAGCATTTATCTTAGAAAATGACTCTGCTGCACACTCCATGCCAGTTGCAGACTTACATGGTCCATACCATCTGTGAGAATATAAAATTATGATTCATGGAAACCTTCCAGGAAGTCTGAAACCTACATTCCTACACATATCCAAACATTTTGCCAAGATACCATGTAGTGTAGAAATATTGCATCTTCTTGACCTGAAGAGTGGTCATTGATTTAGCTGCTAGAGACAGAGGAAGCTAGAATCATTATTAATTTATCTATAGACACTGACCAAAGCCATTCAATAAACAAGAGTCCAGTGCAAGGATTATGTTTTATTGGTGCCATTGTTTACTCTTGGTATTAATGCTATCTATATGCTCAGCAAAAACTCAATTAAGCAGGCTCCTAGCTTGTTAATGTTTCATGTTCTTTTTGCATCTGATTGAGTATAAAAGGAAGGACTACAGTAGCTCATCTACTGGTGACGGTTGGAACAACAGGAGAAGAGGAGACTTCCCTTGATGTGAAATTCTGAGATAGGTGGAGATCTTATCTCTAATCTCACATCTACTTCCTGTCCCTTTCCCCTCTCTCAGAACTCCTTTTGCCTCTAACTCTCACAGTTTAAATATAGCCCTGTGTTTTCTTTCTGCAAATAAAACAATTTGATAAATATATTAACATGAAGCATTCAGAGAAAAGACGTATGAACTTTTCCAAGTGCATTTTTGTTTTAAAACTACAAGAAAAACAAAAGAAATAGCAAAGGTAAAACATAGATCAAGATGAAATAAGTATCAGTTATTATATCATTTGTGGGATTAAAAGCTATTTTTATGGGCCCAGGTAAAGGAAACTGAAAGCAGAAAGGGAAAATAATCAGAGAGGCGAAGATTTCCATACAAGAGATTGATTCTACAATTATTTATTCTGGTAGAAATGACAAAAATGTGTTACAGTAAAGAATGGTTAAAGTGTGATATATCCAGGTAATAGTTAAATAAATTGTTGTATGCCCATAAGCACCCATCAAATATCATCTTTTCAAAGTATATTTGAATACTGGCAAACTGTTTAAGATGAAATGTAAGGTGAAAAAAGCAACTATATGTTTAGTATTGTTCCTAATTTGATTATATATGTGTGTGTATTATATATATGTACTCCTATAATAATAGATAAAGAACTAGGAGGGAGTATGCCAAAATGCTAGCAGTGATTATCTCTGAATGACAGGATTTATAGATGATCAATATTTAGTTCTTTATAAGTTCTGTATTTTATAGATTTTTTTTTGCAGTAAACATATAAATATGTTAATCATATAATTAAAACTGGGAAAGTTACTCTTTAAAGGAGAGGACATTGATTTATAGAAAGGAATGGTGGAATTTCAGGCAGCAAGGAATGGGCATCTTACTGTGTGTGAGAGCCTTCTACTATATCATACATAACAGACAACAATAATTAACAACAGGTTTCATAGAATAATAATGATGAACCTTTATTGTGTACTTACCATTTGCCAGGCACTATGCATTAGCATACCTTATATTCATTGCTTGTCTTTTAAACCTCTTAACAGCACTATGACGGTAGGTACTAGAATTATCCTGAAGAGACAAGTGAGGTTTAGAGAAGTTAAGTATATTGGTTAGAGTATAACAAACAGCTGTAACATAAACCTGAAGCCTCATTGGATTAACAAAAAGGAAGTTGATCCCTTAATCAAGGAAAGGTTATTTCTGAATCATGTAAAATCTCACTGGCAGCCTCAGTTGAGGGTGGGGTGGAGTTCCCACTCCATCCTTGGCTTCCAAGGTTGCCCTGGATATTCATATCAGGCCAGCAGCCAGGGTGATTGAGGCAATGGAGGACTCTGCAGTTTTTGTGGGCTAGAATTTCCACCTACGTTTCAGTGGCCAGAACTCAATCACGTGGTCACCTGTAACTGCAAGGAAGGCTAGGAAATTGAGTCTACCTGCATCCCCAGGAGGAAAGGGAAAGGAGAATGGAGAATGGCCCACTAAGTTCTGCCATTTGATATATCTTCCTGGGGATCACATACCAAGGAAGTGGCACAGCAGAGTTTGAATACAGTTGATCCCATTCCAAAGCTGACATCTTAACCACAGAGCCATACATTCATACTACAGAGGACTTGAAGTTTAAATGCAGTCTCCTGTAGGCATAGGCTTTATAGAGTAGTGGAATCACTGTCTCTGGAAATGAGATATTCAACTTTATATTTTTTACTTACTTTAGGAGATTTTATTTTGCTTTTTAAAAATTAGACTCAAAATGAAAAGAGAGGGGGCTTCCCTGGTAGTGCAGTGGTTGAGAGTCCGCCTGCCGATGCAGGGGACATGGGTTCGTGCCGCGGAGCGGCTGGGCCCGTGAGCTATGGCCGCTGAGCCTGCGCGTCCGGAGCTTGTGCTCCGCAACGGGAGAGGCCACAACAGTGAGAGGCCCAAGTACAGCAAAAAAAAAAAAAAAAAAAAAAAAAAATGAAAAGAGAGGTTGAGGTATGGCCAATGTGAAATACCCAAGAGTGTGACAAATATCCAAGAATTATAGATAGGATGAGCTATGTGCAGTACTTTCAATGGCAATAAGGTAGATTTTAAAAGAGTGTAAAGCAAGGAGAACAGATTGTTATAAACTTATGACAAAGGAAATGAAAAATTGCCTAATGCATATTCTATCAAGAACAGTCTTTAAATAAAAAAGAGCAGGACAAACATAATTAAGAGGGCATTGGAACTGAGGTACAAAACAACAATGACCAGCAGTTCGTTGTTCTATAAAATGAGTTCCAGGACATCTGTTTCATGGAGATGGACAAGGTGCACACATTTGCCTTCCATTACTCCCAAGAACCAACCAAAATGAAAGTACAGACGTACCGAAAAGAATGAACCCATGACAGGGAAGGGAATGGAACCAGGGAAGAGTTGACAGATGAGAGGCAGGGAAAGGTGATGGCCTCGCACCAGTCGCAGGAATGAGGGAGCCATCTGCCCAGTAGAGAAGGCACTAGGTTGAGAGTCAGCAGGTCCTATGGAAACAGGTGTAAGCAGTTGGGGGTTGGGGGCAGGAGGTGGTATATCTATTGAAGGTCTATCTATTGAAGAATCTATTCATGTAAAATTCAAAATGTACCTGACACAAGGTAGAATGTGGAAGGGACTAGGAAAGATGGGAAGTCAAGACAGGATGTAAATTTTTATGTAAAAAGAAATAGAGGTTTGAATATTATTTAATGTTACAGTGGTTACTGTTAGAAAAAGTAAAAAAATATAAAGCATTAGAAAGAGAGGAGAGAAATGGGATAGTATAAGCGAAATCCTTATCTTTCATATCAGAGTCAATAAAATTGCTTTAGTTGAGAAATTAAGAAATAGAAATAATTCTTAATTTTATCCAACAAATTATCCAAAAGAGGTAAAATAACTTCCAAAAGAAAAATATTAAGAAAGTTTGCCCTTTGGGTAGTGCCACTTGGAGGTGGAAAAGGGAACAGTAGGTTTTAAGGTCTTCTGCACTATTTGACTTATTCATCTATTATCTTCATGGAAAGTAAAAATCTGTTCAACTCTAAATTCCCTTGCTTACTCATACGTAGTATTTTCCCACAGAGCCTATTAGAATGTAGATTTCTGCTCTGTTTCCAGATATTATAATTTAGCAGGAGGTTCTGATACAGGAGGTCCACGGGTCATACGTTAGCAACCATGGCTCTAGGCTGTGAGAAGTTATGTCCAGTGTCCATGCCAATATCACAGGTATGAGAGCTGAACCAGTATTCTCTGCTCTCCCTTTCACCACACTTCTTGTGAAATGTGCTGTTCACGTCTAGTCACTTACTTCCTGGAGATGAAAGTGTCTTCAGGGAGGGGTTTGCTAATCTGCGCCCACAGATGAGGCTGAGAAGATGGTGACACCTCGGTGACTTCCCACTTGTCTGTGCCCCCCAGAGATTCATGCCACTGCACATGACCACAGAGACACTTTAGTCATTTACAATGAGAAGGTGACTACCACTCAGGCTAGATACTCTGGCCTGACCAGCACACTTTCCTCTTATGGAGAAACCATTTACAGAACCAAAATAAATCTAGAAAGTTGCTTGGTAGATGTGGAATCAGAGTGTACTGGATGAGTAGAATGTTTAATAGAATACAACTCTCGTGGCCCACCTAGTAGACCAACACTTCCCAACCCTAGCTGCACATTACATTCACGAAAGGAGCTTTTCAAAGTACCAACACAGGCTCCACCCTAGACCAATGAGTCAGAATCAAAGGTGGGGTCCAGGCATTGATGTTTATGTTAAGCTCCCCAGGAGATTGTAACTACTGCCAGAGTTGAGAATCACAATGCACAAGGGTCACAGAGCATTGCTGCCAAGTTGCCTTAGAGCTCCCTGCCCCCTGATCCACATGGGAAACAAACTAACATGTGTTCCAGGGAAAGACCTAAATGCCTGTCGCTCCACTTTGGTGATTTCCCTTTGGTCCATGACTAGTCCCTTAGCATAACACGTCCAGAAACTCAATATTGTCTGTAATGCAAGTAAAACCTTGCTTTATGTGTGTTAATTCATTTAATCATCATAGCAACCCTCTGAAGTAGGTACTATAATTATCCACATTGCATAGATGTGGAAACTGAGGAAACAGAGAGGTTAAATAACTTGCCTAAGGTCACAATGTTGTTAGATGGCAGAGCTGGGATGTGAACCCTGGCGGCCTGGCCCACAGTCTGGACTCTTAATCTTTCTGTTATATTTCTTTAAAACCCCCAACTTCTACGTGCTTCCCGTTTTGGCTGATGGCCTTGATTATCACTTCACTGGGAAAACCAAAGCAATCAGAAGAGGCCTTCCTCCACTTGCTTCTGCAACCACGCCTGCCAGCCTACTGCATACATGCCTAGCCTCTCCATTTGTGCAGTAGATCCCATCTCCTCTTGCCAACTCAAGGACGTGGTTCCAGCGCTTAAACCACTCTCTACTTATCATCAATTATTTTTTCAGTTGGATCTTTCTCACTAGCTGTACACATGTTAGCTGTCATACATATGCTGTTACATCTTTCATGGAAAAAAGAAAATCCCTTCCTTGGTCACATAGTTCCCTCCAGCTGCCACCCAATTTTTCTTCCTCATTTACAGCAGAGCTCCTCAGAAGAGTCTGTATTTGTCTTCACTTCTTCTCCTCTTCTGTTCCAGTCAGACTTTAGAGCCCTCCCCACCCCCAGCATACACACGTACTCATGAGAGTAGTGCTTATCTGGTGGTTTCTACACTGCCATCTCCAGTGGTCCACTCTGAGTGTGATCCTTCTCCACTTATCAGCAGGGTATGTCAGCATTAGAAACCTCACCTGGAAACTTCTAGGCCCCCACTCTGTCTCAGGTCTGCTCCGCGTTATTGACCATCTACTCCTTTTCAGTCTCATTTGCTGATTCCCCTCACCCCTCTGTTTTCTAAAGCACTGGCATGCCCTTGGCCTGTGTCTATAACGAGGCTATAGTCAAGGTGCTGCCAGGGCTGCAGTCATCTCAAGGCTTGACTGCGGAGGCCCACTTCCAAGCCCACTCCCGTGGCTGTTGGCAGGCCTCCGGTCCTCGCTGGCTGTTAGCTGGAGATGACAGTTTCTTGCCACATGGGCCTCTCCAAGGGAAAATTGCAATATGCATCTGGATTTCCCCAGAGTTAGCCAGAGAGAGAGAGTGAGAGAGGGCAGCTAGACAGAAGTCACATTTTGTAACCTAGTCTTGAAACTGACATACCGTCACTTTTGCCATATTCTTTTCATTAGAAGTGAGTCACTAGGTCCAGCCCACACTCAAGGGGAAGTGAGGATCATTGGGGGCCATCATAGAGGCTGCCAACCACACAATCCAACAGCAAGCTCTGCTCTTTCTACTTCCAGATATGTGCAGAATCCAAGTACTTCTCACCACCTCCGTTGCTGGCACCCTGGTCCACCTGGCTTGTTGCAATAGCCTCTTAAATGGTTTCTTTCCTCCCTAACGCCTACTACACACAGACTGTTTGACACACAGTAGTGAGAGTGAGCCTTTGAAAAGATAGTGAGATCATGTTAATCCTCTGCTAAAAAAAATCTCTGATGTTCCATAAGGACCTACATGCTCTGCTCCTGCCCCAACCTTTTCCCCTACTGCTCCCTGCTTCGCTCATTCTGCTCCAGACACACTGGCCTTCTTGATGTTCCTTGAACACACTAAGCATGTACTACCTTAGACCCTTTGCATGGGTGTGTTTTCTCTTAGATATCTGCAAGGCTGCGTAAATGTCACCTTTCATTTGAGGCCTTCCCCAAACTCCCTGTATAAACTAGCAACACGCATACCTCCCCACTCCTTTACTCCCTATACCCCTTATCCAGCTTTTATTCTATTCCATAGCACTTACCATCAGTCTTGTTTTATTTGTTTGTTTATTTTCTGTCTCCAGTAGAATTTATTGGCGTGTAATAGGAACTCAATAAATATTTATTAAATACATATGTACTTACATGCATGCCCTCGATCAGGTTATACCAAGTTCTTGCTCTTCCTATAGCTCGTACTGAACACTTTTGTGTATGTGTGGCACCATTTGCATAGTTAACCTCATCCCAGTTGTGCTGAATTCATCATTTAACTCTACTACAAGTGGAAGGGGTGAGTAGGGATGTGGAAGAGGGTAGGAGGAGAGATTGGCTGCTACATCCCTAGCCCTCCACAGCCCCTTCCAACCCACTGGTTCTTCATCCTCTTGTAAAAACCCTTCCTCCCCTGAGCCTCATGGTACCTGTTCATACTTCTGCCTTCTTGCTGTCATTTCCACATTCTGTGTTCATCTAAGACCCTAGCCCAGCACCTCCATTCAGACCCAGGGCTCTTGCTCTACCTTTGAAATCCTAAACTCTGGAATATCAATGTTTGACCCCAACCTTCTACTTTTTCAGTTTATTCCCCTTCTATTTGCCCTTGAAACACACCGAGACCTCCACCCTACGCTCCTCCATTTTCAGCCAAACAGTTGTCCCCTTTTGGCTTTATGTCCTCTATCCAGCCTAAACATTTGATTCATCACCTCATTCTGTATAAAGAAGGTGGAGTGGAGTGGTGGAAAACACAGGCTCTGGAGATGCAGACATAGGCTCAAAGCCTGGTTTCACCACATGCTAAATCTTGTGATCTTGGGCAAATTAATTAGTATGTCTGAAACTTACTTTCCTTAAATGAGAATAATAGCTTCCTTATAGGGAAGTTGTGAGGGTCGTAAGAGTTTTAAAGAAGCTCCTAGACAGAACAATAAATGGAAACAATGACTATTGATGACCATTTTTAAATAAGTTAATATTTAGAAATGTTTAGAAGAGTGCCTGGCACATAGTAATTACTATTTAGTGTTTGTTAAATAAATTAATATTTATTTCTATTTCTATCCCATATCATTCATTTTCTTACCTTTCCCTCACTCGCAGAGAACTTCCCAGTTTCTGTTGCTCTAAGCTGAGTTCTGTTCAGTCATATCGCACACCTGGCAAACTGAGAGCAAAGTCCTGGGCTCCAGCCTCAGCTGTGGCCCAGGGTAGCTCCTCAGTCCCTTCACTGTCCCTCAGCAACGCCCTCTCTCCTTTGCTCAGCAGCTACCTCGGCTCTTCTTTCTCAGATCCAGGGCTCTCCCTTACCATGTCTTCTCTCACATTGAATAGATGTTCTTACCTCCTACTGGGCAGGGAAAAATAGAGGTCTGGTGCCAACAACGTCAACTGTTTGACCCCCTCAGCTATAACTCTCCTTTATTTATACTCGTCCTTACCTCTTACCTCCTACCTGAGGGCTCTGTCTTGTCTGGGCTCCTTGGGAACGCCACACACTCTGCATCTTCGACCTTTTCCTCTCCTCTGCCTGGTTGCTCATCCTGTAGGTATGGAGTCAGTAAAGCACAGTGATTATGCGTGTAACCCTGTACCCAGAACACTCAGGTATGGATCCTGGAGCTGCTGTTGTGACCCTGGACAAGTCATTTAAGCTCATCCTTGTTCAGTTTCCTCCTCTGAAAAGCACTGAGAATAATGGTACCTATCACATTAGGTAGTTGAAAGGAATTCATGCATGTGAAACACTTAGAGCAGCGCCTGGCATACAACAACTTTGCAATAATTGTATGCTATTCTAAGTCATTCCAATCTAAAAAAGCACATGAGACTTTCGTATTTATGTCTTCCCCTAGCAACTGCCTTTCCTTTCCTCCCATCACATTGAAGTCTCTTGAAAAAAAAGTAGCCTTCGATATTTTCTCCCTTTTTCTATTGCTTACATTTCCCCCTCTGTTAAAATGCATTGCCCAATTCTCCCATTGAAATGCTTTTGCTTAGGCCTTGCAAAAACCAGTGTGTGTGTGTGTGTGTGTGTGTGTGTGTGTGTGTGTGTGTGTGTGCTTATATTGACCAGTATGAAACATCTGACACTAGACCATTTCTCCCTTCTTCCTGTCTCTCTCTTGGCCTTCCAAGGCACCATTTTCTTTTCATTCTCTTATCTCTCTGGCCCAATCTTCTCCTTTTTCCATTCTTATCTTATAAATAGTTGTTGTCCCTGGGTCTCTATCATCAGCCCTACCTCCTTTTCAGGCTACACATTCTTCTGCAATCCTTCTACCTAAGTCTTCAGTGTTCACTTACATGGAAGGACTCTCAAACTGACTTACAAACTCATCTATCCCAAAGCCTCCTTATAATTTTACTTAGTTGTACTATGGGTACTTCTTAAATTTACCATATCCAAACTTGAACTCTTCATCTCCCCTACCAAACACACTCCCCTTTTCTTATTCCATATCTAAGTAAATGGCACCATCATCTACCTGTTGCCAAAGCCAGAAAATGGAGTATCACCCTCGACAACACCCTGGTATTAGATGGCCTTATAGTCTCAGAGATTCTGCTTTCTTGTTACTTCTAAAATCTGTCCCCATCACTCCACTCCTGCTTCCTCTTAGCTAATCTCTCAATGTTCAATATTTCTTGCCAGGATTATTGCGATTCCCTCCTGTTGAAGTCTCCTCTCTTTACTCTCTAGCTGTGCCAATCTTCACTTCACAATTCTGCAGAGATGTTTTTTTAACATACAAATCTGCTTATATTATTCCTTTGCTTACAATTTCCAGTAACTCTTATGAGTAAAACTCAGATTGCTTAGCCTGACGTAAGGCTGTCATGAATGTGCCTCTGCCTGCCCTTCTATCTTTACCTCCTAGATTTCCCCTTTGTGAATCTTATGCAGTTCTCTGAACACATCATTCTCTCTCTTCCTTACCTTCCTGGCTTTGCCGAGAATGTCTTTTCCTGGTCCTCATCCTTTAAGATTCATCCAAGCTTTATCTTCTCCTGGAAGCCTTTCCTGACCATCTCCAGCCTATGTTAAGTATCTCTTTGATTCAATTAGGAATTAGTTGTAGCTAACGATCTATTCAGCTAGCTTTAAAAAAGGAAGAGGGGAGGAACAGGTGCTCATAAAATGATTGGAAGGGTTAGAGGAGCAGGCTCTAGGCTGAGTTTCCAGGGGTGACTCCAAAATTATCACTGCAGAACTGGCCCACCAAGGGATCACTGCCTCCGCGAAGATCTATGTCAGCTGGAAGCTGGTACCCAGGAAGCTGAGGACTGCCACTAAAAAATAAAAAAGCCTCCACACCCATGTTTGTTAGTATAAATGATGGCAGCAGTAACAGGTAACCTCTACATCAGGTACACCTGTGTTCCAAGTCGTTCAGTCTTTGCTTTTGTTTGGCAAAGGCTAAGTCCACGTGGGGAAATAGAGCAGCAAGGAAACTGGGAGATGTAGTCCTTAGCTTTCCAGTCTCTAATGCACGGTAAGGTGTACTGGAAGGAGGGTGGAATAGAGTAGAGGGAGGCAGCTTGTATATCTGCCTCTCACTCCTTTACGCCCTCATACCATCATGTACACATTCTGTAGACATACTTACTACCCGTGTTCTACTTAACTGACTACCAGTCTGTCTCTGAACAGGCTGTCACCTTCTTGAAGGCAAAAAACTATTCTCGTTCATCTCTAAATTGTGCCCAGCACATAGTAGGTTCTCAGTAAATGTTTGTTAACTGAATGAGTGAATAAGAAGCTTTAGCTTTATCTTAGAAGTCTCCTTTAATCCACCAGCGAACAGCTCCTACTAATTCTGTCTCCAAAATGTCCTTCCAACAAGCTCTTCTCATCTCACCCAGTGCAACAACCTCAGTATTAATTTCTACCACTTTGTTCTGTTCTGTGGTGTAAACTCCCTATCACCATTGTACTTACCTTTCTAAAATGCAGATCTTTTCATATCGCTCCCCAGTCTAAAAGCTTCCAATGGCCTTTCCTTTAGGAAAAGTACAAATTCCTTAGCATAGCATTCAAAGCCTTCCTCCCTCTGTCCACAGTCTGTTTTCTAGCTTTGGTTCACAACACTCCCTTACACACACTCTCTGTGCTAATCACTCCCTCAGTGCAGCCAGAATGCCAAGCTTCCGTCCTTTGCTCTAGCTGCTCAATCCTGTTCACCCTTCACCATCTAGCTCAGGTGCCACTTACTTTAGGGAAGTTTTCCATTACCTGCTTTTTATACCTTCACCCTCCAGATCTGACCAGCAGATTATATTCAGATTACCTTCTCTGAAGTTCTGGAGCCGTGGTTGTTTACACTGTGTTGCATAGGGCTCTGGGGCTCCACGGGGTGGGAGTGTTTCTAGGGCCTCTGAAGGGAGCAGAAGGAGGCTGAGCCCTCATCTCGCTTCACCCGCAGCAGCTCTGCTCAGTCTGACCCACGTATAGTGTTTCATATAAGACTTTGTTGAGAAAGGGTTTACATTGCTATGGGGAAAAAAATCCCCCAAACTTTAAAAGGCAGTTTCTAAAGGACTTTATACTGTGGGTATGGCAGTCATCCTAATGAATTAAGTTTAATTACACGTGTGCCTGACACTGCATCATGCTCATTTTTGAATCCCCTATGTTCTTAACCTGACAGAGGCAGCCAGTAAGACTGAAGAGATAAGGCGTAGAGAAGACATTATGGTGGACGCCAACTTCATGCAGAGCTGTAAGGGAGAAGAAGGTTAGACTTCTACTTCCTCAGAAAAACAAAAAGTGAAAACCGAAGGGGAATATTAGAGAGATGGAAGTTTTAGATCTGTATGAATAATTGCCAATTTGACCTAAGCAGCGATGGACTACCTTGCAAAAGCCTCTCTGCCAGGAATGGCACAGAAGTGCTCTCAGAGTGAGGATGGTCGTCCCGCTAGAAGACCTTGCAGGCCCCCTTGACTTCTGGGCCTCCATGATCTTCTGTTTTGTGTCCCCGCTAAGAATGCAGACTAGCTCGGTGTCTGCATTTTTCGAGACTGTAATATCAGCAGTATTCTTTTTTAAGTTGTAAATGAATTGGCTTGACACTTTTATATTATCAAATTGATTGCTGTCTGTTTCTGACTAAAGAAAGTCCCCTAAGGCCATTTTAGAGAGGCAGCCCCAGAACTGGTATCAGGTGGGAGAGCCAATGCTGTGGCTGAAGCAATGCTGTTGGCATCTTCTGGCCACAGATTTGCTAGGGCAGCACATTTAGAGGAAAATTTATAGCTTCTGCGCCTGGGTAGTAAATGGAAATTTACTTGACTGAGGTAATGGATTGTAGGGGTTCTGTAATTGTCTCTGTGGGTGGCCAGCAGCCGTTTGTCAGCAGCATTAGGAGTCAAGGGTTTACTTTGCTGCCTATTTTGCGTTATACTTTTATTGCAGTTTGATTGAGTTTCCCCACTTGGAGGTTGGGTAATGGTGCATTTTATTCCCAGAACAACTAACTTTTTACTAGAAAACAAGAAGATTACTTATTATTTCCACGCCTTGAGATCTTTTGTGAGGTGTGTTTTGGGACATATTGGCAAGCGAGACGAACAAAGACCCTGGGACTGCCACGGTTCTCAGAAAATTTTGACACAGAAACTTAGAAACATTGAAGGAATTTGTTCGCTCACGTAACTGGACCAAACACCTATCGTTTCTAGGTATGTTTTATAAGACGGAAAAGTACTAGCTGTAGCTTGATAATTCTGTTTTATTAATATTATTCTAATTAATGCCTGAAGCCCTGGCTAGTGTCCTCAGGGAAGAATAGTTAGCACAATTAATTAATTGCACTTCTTTTTACCTATTTCCAGAGGTGGTTGTTTAAGTACAGGCTTATGGCATAATATTTTTCTTTAATACGGAGAAATGTTAGATTTCATAAATCTCATAAGGAAAGACTCAAAAAATAAGCTTTGAAGAACATATCTTCATATCAAGACAGGATATCCTCCTTGATCAGTTACTCTTGTGAACAGAAGACTAAGCAGAAGTAAAAATTTGTGAATTATATTATAGATATCAGCTGACACTGATATTAATACTAAACAAGGGCTGGCTTACGGCACAGTACAATTTGTGATAATCACCGTATTTTCTTCTATAGCTTAGTTGATCCTGTATCCTTTAGCCTCGTGTACATATATGCACATGCTCCATGCCTGCTTTCTAATTCTGTTGGCACCATGTTACCTCCAGTTGATAATGGGGCAAAGGAGAAATACCCGTATTTGAAATGCTAGCTGCTGACATGCATATTCTCTCACATCAAACCATTGTCCTGTAGCTAAAGATCCTCTTTGAAATTCTGGCAAACTCATAAGGTATCTTATTTTCTTAAATCTGATGCTACATTAGCAAGATAGTTTAGCTATTCATCATTTTCAACATGGTGAATAAGAAAGGAATTTATATAATTGTCCATGGCTGAAGCTAACAGGATTAAAAACCCAGATAGTTAAGTGTTACAAGCATATGGCCTGTTTTCACGACTAATCACTTGAGATATGTAAATGGTGTCACCGTAGAAGCAATAGAAGGAAATATAAAAATATGTGATAGTAATTCTGATTCAGAGATGGAATAACCAATTATATTACACAGGATCAGCTCTAAAAGGATCAAGAAACTCCTTGTGTATGGCTAAGGATCAAACAGTGCTTTATTTTATGGACTCAAACAAATAAGTTCAGAAACCAAAGTCCAGGATTAAAAGGACTGTCATAAGAGATGCAAAATGCTTAGCACAGACACAATCTTTGAAGCAAATGTCACAGTTCTAAAAATCGCCTGATAGTGCTGGGCAGCCTTTGAAATTTGGTTCATATGTCGAGCTTGTCAATACATTACCCATTCTGCCAGAGGCTTAAAATTGGTTCTTTTCTTGGTTCACTTGGGGTGGGGGGAGGGAATACAAAATTTGTTGCTCATTCATTATACATACAAGGCAACATCTGTCCCCTGCTCATTTTTTGTCTGCATTTCTGCCTTCAGAGTATGTTAAATAACCATAGAAATGAACTTTGTGGTTGAAACTTGCTAACCCAAAGGTGAAAATAGGTAGGCCCATTACCCAGGCTGATGTTCAGCTGGGATGCACCAGCTGTTAAAACGCTAAACCCTTCCGTGTTGGTTGGTCAATAGCTACAATCCTGACAGCACCCCCTGCAAGTGCTTTCTGCCCTGGCTGCCCCAGCCCCTCCCTGGGATGCTTTAGGCCTTTCCATAATCCAGCAACTAAAAGGATAATGCCTGGTTCAGCAGGGCCTCCAGGACCTTGCTGGAGCACCACGTTAAAAGTTTTGAGTAGCATCTCTGCATAGTAAGTCTTTGGAAAGCAGATTTTCAATATGAGACTGCAATATTTCTCCTCCCCCCCCATATTGAGCAATATAACATTATCCAGTTAGGGTCCATTGTCCAGTTAGCAAGAAAGAGGTGGCACACCAAATTAAAATAATCTGTTGAGAGTCTATTTATAAGGGAGCTATTTACAGAGATGTGGGTGTGTGTTGGGGCAGGGTGCAGAGGTCGTGTGGTAACCCAGGACTAGAAGCAGCAAAACTGCCCTCACCCTGGGCCCTAATGGGTGGAGGAGGGGTGGCCATAATACAGATAAGAGAAAGGTGCCTTGAAAGAAGTGACCTTAGGTCAGGGACACAGTCAACCTGAAGGGGTCCTGAAGACAGATTCTGATTTGCCACGGACAGCTTGAACAGGGGCCCATCTCCTGCAAGTTCCCCATTGGCAGAAGCCAACCAGAAGCTGGGAAGCACAAGAGCCCATTGACACGGTCTATAGGTTATGCCTCTGGGGCGACAGTCAGACTGGAGAGGGTGGTGAGTGGATCTGGAGGAAAGACAACCCAGCCCATGTCAATCACTGTCCTTCTGCGGAATTTCTCAAAATAGTTCTCATCTCGCAGCAAGTGCTCTTTACAAGGAGAAAGATTTAGCTTGTTTCTTTAAATTTATTACATTCGATAAGGAAATGTATCTCTTTTTGTTGTTAACTGACTTCATGCTCCATGTTAATGCTTAGTGCCACATCAAAGCCACAACTCTCAGGTGGATTTTTCACAATAGATCAGGTTTACACAAAATTTCAATATTAGAATGATAAAAAGCAAATAGTTGTGCAATTGTTCAGCAGAGATTCTTGAAAATAAAGTGACAGAAACGCTAACAGGTGTAATTGCTCCCGACGTAGGGCAGGTAATTGTTTATTCTCAGTAAGATTCAGCTGAATCCTTGTGATGTCTTCAAGTGTGCAAACACAACTCTCTTAGCAACTCTGTGGGTGAAAACATACTATCTTTCTTAGAGAGGTCACAGTTATCTCTGAGCAAACTGACTCATGTTCTTTCCCCATGTAAGAACAGATCCATATTATCTACATATTAAAAGATCAAAAGATAGATTATAGGACAAAGAGAAACTGTAATTTTTTTTTTGCCTTTGTTCCTTTCCAGTTTCACTTCCAGAATGTTGAGTACACAGTGTTCTTGGTAGGAGTTGGATTTGCACTGCCTGCTGTATGCTTCCAGGGTACCACTGTTGTTGCCACATCTACCCGCTTGGTACTTTCAGACTTGAGGGAGCATTAAGGTGGTGGAGCACATGCATGATTAGCCAGCGGTGGGAGAAATGACTGCCAAGGTGTGAGACAGCAAAAATCCTACCGCCCTGAGGACATAGTCAACTAGGAAGTGTTACCACTGCCTAATCCATGTGGGACCCCTGGCCACACTGGGTTGCCTGGACCAGCTACTCCCAGGGGTAACATCCTTATCCCCACAGTTGGTGACACAGAACAGCTGAGTTCTAGATTCCCTTAGGCAAATTGCTTACCCTCTTGCACAATCGTATATGACTTCAGAGGACTTTTGTGAGGACCATTCAGCATGGTGGTGGCCTGCCCTGGCCAGAGGAGCCACTGTTCTTTTAGCCAACAACCTGAATGACCATTTCTACCCCTTTGTCAACTGTAGCTTCTGCGCTCATCATGATGTCGGCCCGCCTTGGCACTGAATTAAGGAAATTATATTGTCCTCATCTCCTGAGGATATAATCCAATACAACAATATATGAACAGCTTTGTATCTGGAGACGTATTCTATCCAAAGAGGAGTGGAAAGAAAGTGAGTTTTAAAGTTCTCTGAACATTGGGGGTTTTTTGTTTTTGTTTTAAATGATATGCATCAAGTAGGCAGCAAGAAACTTGGATAGTGAAAAAAAAAAAGATAAATCCAAGTTCATTTATTAAGTGCCTACTGAATGCCCAGCACTGTTCCAGGTGCTGAAACAGTGATAGACTATGTCTACCTTGGCCTCAAGAAGCACATGGTCTGATAGGAGAGTACATTTTGACTTAGGAACACTAGGGGTAGAGAGTACAGAGGGTTTAGCTGCTAGAGGGAGAGTGGAAACAGGGAAGGTGTCTTAGAAGAGGTGACATCTGAGCTGGACTTTGAAGGATAAATTCTAAGCAGAGGAAACAACCTAGGCAAAGGCATGGGGTGTGATCAACAGCATGGTAGGTTTGGAGAAGGCATAGTGGGAGAGTCTGGATGGCTGGAAGGCCAGGTGCCAGGTGCCTGGACTTTATCCAGTACACAATGGGAAGCCATTGTAGGACCTTAAACCAGGCAGGGACATGGTCAGATTGGCATTTTGTAACCATCAGCCTTGTGTGGGTGTGAGGGATGAACTAAATATTTCTGTTCCAGACATCTGTATTGGACCTTAGCATATATTAAATGGCTTTCTAATTTGCTTTAATTTAAATTAACAATGAAATTAATTGTGTATCAGTCAGGGTCCAGTCAGGAGAGAGAAACCACATCTGTTATTTTAAGAGAGAGAATTTTAATATACAGAATTATTAACTAAGTGTTGCAGGACTGAGAAGACCAAGACTACATTAGGGTATCTTGGGGGTGGTCACTGAAGGAAGTAGCTACCAGCCCAAAGTTTAGAGGAACAAGGGAAGAGATCAGAATTATTAAAACCTAAAAGCTTTCGCTGGTGGTGGTCATGCATTATGAGGCTAGTTCTGTGAGTACTGGAAAAATTGCAAGCTAGAATCAACTCCTGCTACTGGAATGAACTGTCACCGCCAGGGTGAAGAAGTGAGGCTGGGGAGGCGCTGAGAAGTGGGAGGCAAGCAGAAAGCAAACAGTAAAAAGCAGCCTCCTTCCTTCTGCAGCCTTGCCGTCTCCATCTAGCGCACTCCCCGTGTGTCCCCTGCCACCTGCAGAGCCTAATAGGGAGCAGCAGGCCAGAGGGTCCCATCCCAGAACCACGAGGCAGAGCACCAAAGGTTGAGTTTATAACACAGTGGCCATTCCCAGAGTAAACCCCAGTGGACGCCAAGAAAGAGGGCAGACATCCCAGAAGCTAAAGATTTCCCAAAACATTCGCAGGTCATCAGTCACCTTTCAGGCTTATTTTCATCGTTACCAGTGAGTTCTGTTTGCTGTCTTTGTGACCTAATTCACGTTTTCTTTACTGTCTTAGGATTTTACTTTTCAACGGACATCCCCCATCCTGAGTCTATTATCTTATAGACCGTGGAACTTTAGGGAGAAGGTGTGAGTGGGCCCAGGCCCCTCAGAAGGTGGGCAGTGCAGTCCTGGGCCTACAGCCTCGTGCCCATCTTCTCAGTCATCTTGCATCATCTGAAGCATTTATGTCATTGATAAAAAAAATCATGCTTCCTTTGGTCCCTTCACTAATGTCCCTGAAAGTGCTTTGATCAGGGCCCTGATCTTTGTAGGCATTTATACTCGTTTATAGAATTGGAATCAAGAGTCCTGATCACGTGAATTGTAAGCATTTGATTTTGTACTGCTGGTATTTTTCTCCAATGGATTTCTACGTGTAAGCCTTGCCTTACCCACTAGATGACAGTATTCTCGAGGGCAGATCTGTGTGTTAGGTGCGCCTGGATTTGGAGTCCACAGAATTAAGTGCACATCTCAGCTCTGACACCTATTAAGTAATTTAAGCAAGTTATTTAATCTCTCTCAACCTTCATTGCCTCTTCTGCAAAATAGGGGATAGTATCTATTCTTACTGGGTTGTAATGGTGAAATGAAGTGGTATCATAACACAGAATCTGGTATTTAATAGATGTTTAATAACACTTCCTTTCGCCTCCCTTTATCTTATATAACTATTTTAACATATCTCATTATGCTAGGAATGCAGTAACACTGGTGACCTGACTTAACCGAAATAGAGAAGTTGTGGAATCCTTTTAGGAGAGAATCTGAAATATCTTTATACAATTTCCCTCCTTTCCAGGCATCTAGAACATTGGGTATCCCAATAACAATTAAAAATATTTATAATGGCTGGAAGTTATTTCTAGAGAGGAAGGTCGTCTTCAGTGTGTATGGATGTGAGCGGCCGGATACAGTGTCAGAACAATAGCTATTCATTGTGTCGGTTTCAAAGCTGGCACCGGCAAGCTAGTATTCTAGTGTTATTCCCACACAAATAAATCTCAAGCAAAATTTCCATGACCCAATGGATTGGTGTAAACAGCTCATTGCAAGAGCTTTTTACGTCTATCCCCGTGTCACTCATTTAAACATTCAGTGCTTCTCAGAGAGTCTTGTAAGCACAGCTTACAAATTAATGATTTTTTTTGTTTAAACAAATGTTCATCAACCCCTACCCTCAGGATTGTGTTTTGTTGCTGAGTACACATGGTAAACAGCTTGGTTCCTTCCACCAGAGCTGTCGAGGGGAGATTCAGCCATCAGATAACCCAGGCTGAAGGAAAAGTCCTTTAAAGGTGCCGAAGCGATAACAGGCTGACCGAGGCCTGCAGGCGGCCAGAGGTCCTGACTCCTGGGCCAAAGAATAATGACAGGCTTTTTATTTTTAAGTAGTGGTTAGTATTTGATAGCACTTAATATTTGCAGTGACCTTTACAGCTATTGTTATTAGTCATTCCTCCCATCGGCTCTGAACTAAATGACAAAATTATTTTTACTCAAGTCCACCAACCCCCCCTCTCCTTCCACTCCAGTCACAAGACCTGTGTGGTTCTCAGCACGTTGTGCAGACCTTCGTTTAGGTGTCAGCTCCATTTCCTCATGAACAACGATCTCAGTGATAAAGAACATTTTGAAACAACCTAAAATGCAGTGCATTTTAATATACTCGTGTAAGTCGGATCATGTCACTTCTCTGCTTTCAACCCCACAGCGGTTCCTCAGCTCACTTGGTATCGAAGCCGACATCTTGACAATGGCCTGGAAGACCTGCCACCCCTCCGCCACTGATTGGGCCTCACCTCTTCCCCTCACCCTCTCCCTAACCTGCTCCAGTCATGGGGGTCTCTTTGCAGTCCCTCCAACCAGGCAGGCTCTTGTCCTGGGCTTTTGCATTGGTTGTATCCTCTGCCTCAAATGTTCTCCTTCAGATACCTACATGGCTGACTCTCTCGCCTCCTTCAAGTCTCTGCTTAGATGTCAAAGAGGTCTCCCCTGCCAGCCTAATTTAAAACTGCAACTATGATCAAGTACTTAAAGCCTTTTAATATACTATATAATTTACTCAGCTATAATGTTTACTGTTTATTTTCTCTCCCCCTATAAGACTGTAAAATCCACACAGGCAGGGATCTTTGTCTATTTAGTTCACTGCTATGTACCAAGCACCTAGAACAATGCACATAGAAGGCATGTAATAAATATTTGGTGAATGAACAAATACTACTCCTCTGAAGGCCGTTGTAATGCAATTTGACCTACAGACTTAGATGCGTCTCAACATGTGGCTTATCTTTATATTCCTTAGCAATAGTTCCTATGCTTATTTTCCACTCATAACAAACAATTCATTTTGATAGCAATTCTGTAGAGATAAATGAAACACACAGATTCTTAAGGTTGCAAGGAAGTGTAAAATCTCCGTGTTGCAACAAGGAAAGGAGTTTATGGGCATTCTAGCCCAAACACTCATCTATTTTAATCCCATCAGCTCCTGTGCCATGCTGTATTACACTCTCTTTCCATCTTTATAAGGGGATAGAAGGATATAGGGGTTAAAAGGATAGGATCTGCGATTGGGAAGCCCTATCGTCTAATTCTTGTTCGATCAACGTCTACTCCGTGAACAAGTTATTTTAGTCTCTCCCCCCCTCAGTCTCCTCATCTGTAAAATGGTGATAAAAAGTAGTCTCCATCTCATGGAGTTTTGTGAAGATTAATGAGCTAAAGCATAGAAAGATATTGGCTTATAATAAGCGTTAAATAAATATTAGCTATTATTATTAATTCTGATTCTTTTTTTTAAGATTTATTTTATTATTTATTTACTTATCTAATTTATTTTTGACTGCGTCGGGTCTTAGTTGCGGCACGCGGGATCTTCGTTGAGGCCTGAGGGATCTTTCGTTGCAGTGCGCGGACTCTTCGTTGCAGCACGCGGGCTTCTCTCTAGTTGTGGCTTACAGGCTCCAGGGTGTGTGGGCTCTGTAGTTGTGGTGTGCAAGTTCCAGAGCAGTGGGCTCTGTAGTTTGCAGCACGCGGGCTCTCTGGTTGAGGCACGCGAGCTCGGTAGTTCTGGTGTGCGGGCTTAGTTGCCCTGGGATCTTAGTTCCCTGACCAGGGATCGAACCTGCGTCCCCTGCATTGTAAGGTGGTTTCTTTACCACTGGACCACCAGGGAAATCCCAATTCTGATTTTTAGAAAGTTCTTAATGTTGAGCTTAATCAAGTCTTATTGAATAAATACAACTGATTTAACCTATTTTACCAGCTTAGCATGGGGACTAAATATAATAGATATATCTTTTTCCCCCTGTTAGTTGCCGGAATATCTTCCTGCTCACACCAGTAGGAAGTCCAAAATCTCTCTCTTAACCCCTGCATTTCCTACCTCTTCTAAACATATAAGAACACCAAGAACACCCTTCATTCATTCCACAAGGGTCAGTCCCGGTTCCAAATGCAGGCAGAGAAAAACCTGGGGAGTCTACATGGTCTGTTGGTGTCGCTGCCTCTCACCAGGCGGTGACAATGAACTCTGGCTATGCACGGTCCAGCACCACTGCCCACTGCTGCGGGCATTCTCTTCTCACCCTAGAGCCTTTGTGTGGTATGTGTGCTTACGCTCCAAGGTGGCAGGTCTTTTAGTTCATAGTCTCAGTCACTGTTCTCAAGTCGCTCCCACATCAGAAGGGTGTCTAGTTGCAGCCACGGGCTGTGTTGGAACAAGCCCCCCACACCCCTGCAGGAGTTACCCTGCAGCCCTGCTGGTAACCCAAGACCATCAGACTAGACTGCTCCTTTTCTCATGGTGCGGTTCCCTTTGAGATCTTTGGTTCCTTTCCTCTCAAAGGGTTTCTTACAGGGTCTATCCTAACCCATGAGGGAGATCCTAATAACATCTCCTCCCGGGAGGCTCCTGACCTTTGTGCAGTTGCTCCACCTCTCAGAGATCAGCTCTGCATAACAAGGGGTGTTGCTCGAAGGGGCAGGCGCTGTCAGGCCACAGGTAGCTTTACTAGACTCTCCCTCCAGGCCAATGGGGCACGGCATCTTACAGCATTGAAAATAAGAGTGACCACTTAATGACTCTGCCTGAACCAGGAAAATCTGTATTTACTTTAGCAGAAAGTAACTGACATTACCTAGCTAACTAATTTCAGGCTGCGCCTTACCAAACGCCCTGTTACACTTATGTTCACTGGGTCTGGTTCTACTTCTTTAAGTCAGTACAAGCCTCCCCCTCCGTCCCTTTGACAGACTTGACCCCCTAGAAAGTAACTAGGATTCTTTTCTTCTCCACTGGTTCCCCAACTTACGGGGTGATTTTAGGCATGTTTTCTTAACAATAATAACTGATCTTTATTGAGCTTACTATATGCCAAGCACTGTGCTAAGTACTCTGATGTATTAACTAATTTAGTCTTTGAACAATCCCTTGAGGTAGGCATCATACCCCTCTTCTGTAGATGAGGAAATTGAGGCTTAGGAAGACTGAGTAGCATGCCCAAGGTCACACAGCTGCTAGAATTTGAACCCAGGCTGTCTGGCTCCAGAGTCCACAGTGATGCAATGCTGCTTCCCTAATTCAACTTCACAGAACTGTGGTTCTACAAAACAGAGATAATGCTCATCTCGGAATATCATGGTAAGGATCAGATGTCATAAAGTATGAAAAAGGGATTAGTGCAGTGGTTCCATTAGTGCTCAAAAGATGTTCATTTGCCACCTTTTCCCTCCAGTCAAACTGAGCATCTCATATCTTAACTACTTCACATTTTTAAAGTGCCTGACACAGAATGGGTGCTCAGTGGATGGTAACCCCTCTTGCCATTACAGTCTGTGGTTTGAAGCCCCCTCCCTATCCTGAGTGCTCTCCTCTAGCTCATTTAGATCTTAGACTGTGGCACCCAGAACTACACATGATACACCAGGTGGGCTTGGATAAAGCAGAGTGCAAGGGACAGTCTGCTCCCACGGAGAGCGAGGTCCCTATCAGGCAGTCCCTAAATTATGTCGTATTACCTGCAGTTATTCCTTTTTTTAGTTCGTCATTTACACTGTCAACAAGTATTGAAATTGCTATCAGTCAGATCCTGGACATCTCTTTACTTAGGCTCTAACTGATCCACACCTCACTTGGCCTGTTTCTGGGTAATTGATTTTTTCTTTTCCAAAAATGTCCTCTTTTTCTTTCTGATTTCTTAAATACTACATGTTTGTTGGAAAAATGCAGAAAATCACAAAGAAGAAAATTAAAGTCACTATGAATAGCATGATCCAGAGATAACCACTATTCATTCTTGCATATATATCTTCCCAGCATATGTGTATGTGTGTATTTCTTTTTTACAAAATTAGGGTCATACTATTCAAAATATATTTTCAGTCTGCCACTTCTCACCATTTCCTCCCAACCTAAGCCACCATCGTCTTTTTCTTAAAATACCACAAACCTGGGGACTTCCCTGGTGATGCAGTGGTTAAGAATCCACCTGCCAATGCAGGGGACACAGGTTCGATCCCTGGTCCGGGAAGATCCCACATGACACGGAGCATCTAAGCCCGTGCGCCACAACTACTGAGCCTGCGCTCTAGAGCCCGCAAGCCACAACTGCTGAGCCCGCGTGCCACAACTACTGAAGCCCACGCGCTCCTAGAGCCCGTGCTCTGCAACAAGAGAAGCCACGGCAATGAGAAGCCTGCGCACTGCAACTTAGAGCAGCCCCCGCTCGCCGCAACTAGAGAAAGCCCGCGCCCAACAAAGACCCAACGCGGTCAAAAATAAAAAATTAAATTACAAAATTACCACTAGGGGCTTCCCTGGTGACGTAGTGGTTGAGAGTCCGCCTGCCGATGCAGGGGACACGGGTTCATGCCCCGGTCCGGGAGGATCCCACATGCCGCGGAGCGGCTGGGCCCGTGAAGCCATGGCCGCTGAGCCTGTGCGTCTGGAGACTGTGCTCCGCAACGGGAGAGGCCGCAACAGTGAGAGGCCCGCGTACCGCAAAACAAAAACAAAAACAAAACAAAAACAAAAACAAAAAAATTACCACTAAACTATTAAATTATTATTGCCCAAAATAGGTTTCCCTACTTCCTTCCTTACCCCCTACAGTCTGTTCTCCAAAAAGTAGCCAATGTGACCCCTTAAAATCTTAACTCTCTCCTGCTCACAGTCTCCAGTGGCTTCCCATGTCACATAAAATAAAACCCCAGAGCTTCCTTTGGCTGGAAGGACCCTGCATGGCGAGGCCTCTCCAACCCCATTTCCTTCTCCTCTCTGCATTGCACACTGTGCTCCAGCCTCATGTGCTTCCTTCCAATCCAAGCCCCTTCCTGCTTTAGGGCCTTTGCTCTTCCCAGGGCTGCATGGCTCCAGCCTCTCATTTCAGTCCCTGATTAGTACCATCCCTCAGAGACCACCTTCCCCAAAGAGTACCTTGGCCTCCATCACCTCTTTTCCCTAACCCTGATTCATTTTCTTCATTGCCTTAATTATTCTTCTGTAACATGATGTTCATGGCCATCATATTCCATCATACATATGTACTATCAATTCCCTATTGTTAGACTTTTAGGTTGTTTTCCTTATTTGGCATTAGCATTTATTATTAATATTTTCTCTTTATAGCTTTCATTTTATAAGATTCCACCATTTCAGCCAGACAAGATAGTTGGGCTCTTGATAACTTCTCCAATCAGGTACTGTTCTAAATGCTTTAATACATACTAATTTAATCTACCTCATCTAGTGAGGTTGATAGTTATTCCCCCCATTTTCCAGAGGGGGGAATTGAGTCAGAGAGTATAAGTAACTCTGTTAACATCACACAGCTAACAAGGGGTGGAACTAGGATCCAAACACAGGCTCTTTGCTCCCTCAGCTGCCCTCTCAGCCCCTCTTCCACCCCACCACTGCCTCCTGGTCTTTCTCCCAGCAGATGTCAGCAAACTTCCTTTGTTCTGCAAGCCAAGACCCCTGTCTGTATAGAAAGGCACTGAAGACCAAGTTCTGTGACATTAAAATCCCTCTACAGACGGATGCTAACCTGTTCTCCAGTCCTCTTTGAGGATTATAGTTGAGCCACTCTGAGTTCTTACTTGTACTGTCACAGAGTCTGTACTTTTCTACCTGGTTCACAAAGATATTGTGAAGCCTTGTTTGTTACCATTTCCTAAGTGGATAATGTCTGTGGCACAGAATTACCATTTGAGGAACCCTGTGAGAGGGATGAGGTTGGTGCGACCAGCATTCATCTTCCTGGGTCAACACAAGGCATCAAATCTGTGCTAGAATTTTGCTAACAGTCTCTCATACTTATATTGAAACATTTGCCCCTCTGCAAGTTTCTGGAAGTTCTTCCATGCTTCATAAACTCTTACATATTATCATAGTGCCATTTTTCAGATATTATAATCATGAACTCGTGTTCTTTGAGCACCCTGGGGCTGTATATCTTGCCGTTCCTGTTGCAGTGCATATCTGGGAGCACTTAGAGATGCTGCCGAGTCAGAATTCATCGGAGCCTGGAGACTTAAATACGGTGGCAGGTACCCTCCTCCTATCTCCTCACTATCTCAGACTTTAATTTCCCCTTGGCCATGTTTGTGTTCTCCATGCTGGCTCACAGATCATTCTTCTTGATAGAGAAGATGGAAACAAACTAGGAATTGAGTAACTCTGTATTCACTGTATTATGTCTAAGTTACTGGTGTCATCTGCCCCAAGCAGTAGGCGAACCCTTCTATTGTTCTTTTTCTTGTTCTAAGCGTTGCTGTTCTGTGTGCATTAATCCCAAACCCAGCCTTCCACTTCCCTGACTCGATTCTTTCATTTTATGCCATTCCTTTGTGTCTGCTCTTGGCTGCAAATTCCTCCTTCCTGCCTTTGTAAGTGTCCTTGTAAATACAAACTGATTGGAGACACAGTGATTTCTTTGGATAACTCCCTCTCTTCTTCCTCTCCGGAATTAGGTATGAATAGATAATCAGAATTATATTATGTGGAGCCTTCAATCTTTTCAGAATCAAACTCTATATGATTAGAGTCTCTGACCATGGGATCAAAAAGCATCTAGCCTAGTGCCTTACACATAGGAGGCCTGCAAGAGTGGTAACAGCACAGTGATTGTCACCCTTTGAGTGCTTACCATGATTCAGACACCGTGCTTTACATATCTTATCTCATTTAATTCCCATAATTGACATATGAGGTAGGTCTTGTTATTCATGATGATAGTGAGGAACCTGAGCTACGGGGAGGTGACATTTGCACAGCTGTGAGGGCAGAGCTGTGAGCCTGACTCAGGTATGTACAGATTCCTGAGTGTGTACTTTAACCTCCACATTATGCTGCCCTCTGGGTTTGTTCAATCCATCGAACCACACCTTCTTTTCGCTGGACTTGTGGAGTTCTGCTTTCCTACAGTCACAGGAACATTAGCTGCACATATTCCCTTCTTCGGCTCTTACAATCATGTGATGGCAAGGCCCCTTTCTCTCCAAGCGCCAGTCAGCTCCATTCTGTCATCCATCTACTTCTCCCTCGTTGGCCAAAAATAGGTCCAAGCAACAGCTCTCGTCACCGTATCTTTGTCTTTCTATGATGTGAGCTTGTCAGCAGAGCAAGGCTTGAGTGAATTAAATGCTCTGCTTCTGGCAGAGTGGGGCTCCTAACAGACTTCTGGATGGCTCTTCCATCATCCCTCAGCCTGGAGAGAACAGGCCCTGATGAGGGGATGACAGGTGTGCCTGGCCAGGTGGGCCTGAGGGGAACCGACCCTGCATCTTGCTGCCTCCTCACTGAACTTTTCATGCTCTGGGAATATTACACCGGTTTGAAGGGTTTTCTTCAACTATGATTTACATGCCACCTACTCTCAAAAAGAATGTGAAGTGGTTTACAATAAAACATGTCACAAATAGAGTTAAAGCACATTTTTAAAAGTAGAGGCAGTCAGAGAGAGGTCAGAAATCACTCGGTTTGAATCCCTGACAAGAAGTTTTATGGCACATGAATATATTTGATTAATTCCCGATACAACTGTCTAGGTGTGTGGGGATGGGGAAGGAACTCTGCAGATGGGGAAAACCTAGAACCTCAAGGGCCTGTTCTATACACACAGTCAAAATCAAATGGCATCATGCCTAGTGACGTCCATGGACATACTCATTAATACCACCTCGTCTCAGGAAGCCTCAGGGGAAGGCAGCAGGGGGGCAATTGCATGGGTTAATCCTAAATTTAGAGTAGCTAATCTGCCCAAGGGTCATCGCCAAGATAATTCATCATTGTCATCGACCAAGGACCACAATAAATTTGTCTTTAAATTTTAATACCTAATTCATATATTATACGGATACAACTCACACTATCTGTTTATCTCTCTGTTATTATCTTTAAGCAGAGAATTGGTATGAAACATAAAGGAACCTTTTAAAATTACCACACTTCTTCAAGGGAAGCTCATGCTATGGCTTATCTGCTGAACAAGGTTTCCAGTAGAGAATGGATGAGAGAGGAATGAATGAATGAGTGCCCACATGGACCCACAACACCATGAATCAGTCTCATACTGGCTGTGCCACAAAGAGTTCATTCATTAAGGCTGGGCGTGTCCCCTGGCAGCTCCTCCCATTGTGACAGAGGCTGGCACCAGGGGACTTGTGAATCAGACTGGCAGGCAGCACCATGACTCAGGACATTGTGGGACAGGGCAAGGAGCTCAGGTACCTTGCTGACCCCCTCCAGACACACACCTTCAACCACCTTGATAGTTTTACTGTGATCAAGCTTATTCTACAGCCAGATGGAAACATAGAGAAGGATCATTGGCCGTGGAGGGCGAGTTCATGAATTTCTATGCCATCAGAGGTGTGACAGCACTCAAAGCTACCAAATGAACCTGAGACCCCTGGTGGGCCTTTTCCTTGTCCCCTACAATTCTATAGGGGCATTTCTATAGTTCACTGAATGGAATCAGTATGCTAAGACAACCTAGAAACTGAGTGCTGGCCAGGTTTGGTTGAAAACCAAAACAGGCCGAACAATGAAATTATCAGGCAACAGATCTAACTAAAACAATTATTTTAGTTCTTTCTGTTTCCCTAATGTGAAGATTCTAAGTATATAGTTATTTATGGGAGAGGTAGTGGTTATTTATTGTAAGCAGATACTGATATTCTCCTGGGTACAGGAAGTCATTACAAATGGGGATAATTAGACAGGGGAAATGACATTGATAAGTCTGGGTGTGGCTATGTTTTGTCAGCTTGATGGAATTTGGTGAGTAATAATTTTTAAAAGTATCTTGTAAGGTTGGATGAAAATATATAATGTAAAAACCTTTGGAGTATTATAGCAAAACCAATCTCCACAAGTGATTATGTAAATTTACTTGATTTACCTAGAGTTCGTTGACTACCTAGTTGTCCATCCATCCATCCATCCATCTATTCATCCACCCATCGTTCCACCATTCACTCATTCAACACTTACAATGGGCTGATTTGTGTCCCCCCAAAATTTATATGTTGAAGTCCTAACTTCCAATATCTCAGAATGTGACTGTATTTGGAGATATGGTCTTTAAAGAGCTAATTAATTTAAAATGAGATTATTAGTGTGGGCCCTAATCTAATATGACCTGTGTCCTTTTAAAAAGAGGAAATTTAGACAGAAATGTACAAAGGGAAGATCACGTGAGGACACAAGGAGAAGGTGGTCATCTGCAGGCAGAGGAGAGAGGCCTCAGAAGAAACCAACCGTGCTGACACCTTGATCTCAGATTTCTAACCTCCAAAATTGTGAGAAAATACATTTCTGTTGTTTAAATCACATACTTCTGTTGTTTAAGTACTACTTTGTGGCACTTGGTTATGGTGACCCTAGCAAACTACTACAAGCATCTATAATATACCAGGGCCCTGTGCTAGACATGAATAAGATACCTTTTCTGCCTTCAAAGAGCTCCCAGCCTGCACACTGCTAACTGTTAGGGAAACTATAAGGCTACAGTGATGAATCAGATACTTAGTTTTGTGAGATGTTAATGTTCTATAAACCAAAGCTCTTGCTCCCATCAGTCTGACTATTGGGGCTACTAATTGGCATGTGCCTTCATTTTATTTTGAATTCTGACAAAAAACTTTCCAGGGTGAGGGGTCAGCTGGGAGTTAAGTGAAATTTATATCAGCCACAGGAACTAAATACCTGCAGAGGTATGGGAGGTTGTTTTGTTTTTTTTTTAAAATTCACGTGGGATCATTTAGGTATAAAACAATCTTCAGACCATTTCTGCTGCTTTAAACATGTCAGAAAGCTCATTTTCACAGTAAAATCCTATCTTCCCGGCAGATCTGTTTACTCCCAGCTCCCAGGGCTTTAGCTGATCTCCAGAGTAAGCAGAGGCTACAGCAGTGAACCAGCTGGCACCCTGGTTCACTCAGATTCTGTTTGTGCAGTTACTGTTTACATGGAGCCTCTAACTTAGGGAACAAATCATGACTCAGACCAACGTGGCGGACACAGAGCAGGATTTGGAATGGAACACAGTCACACATTTTAACAAACAGCATGAACCAAACTGTAGAAACATGGAGTTTTTAGAGCTTTAAGGACTTTGGATGTTGTCCAGTCTAAAAAAGAAAATTCCTTGTTTTGTAGAATTGGAGTGAGAGACACAGGTGAAGTGTTAAGTGACTTACCTACAGTCAAAAGACTAGCTAGTATCAGCAGTCATGACAAAGTAGTATTTAATATGTTCTTGTAAGTATTTGTGTATGTGTGTGTGTGTGTGTGTGTATGTGTGTGTATATATATATATATATATATATATAAAATTCAAATTTTCTTGAATAAAAGTGCTTAGAAAAAAAAAAAAAAAAGACTACCTAATAGCAAAAATGGGATGAAAACCCTTGTCTCTTGCTCCAAGCCCAGCTGTCTTTTCTGCTACTGTAGGTTCAGGTTTGGGAAATTATGCTCCACAGCTAATCCCTTCACAGACACCGTGTCTGTGATTCAGGTGCACTGTTGCCGAATAGAGAGCGCTATCTAGTCCTTGGTTTTGGTCTGAGCAGCTGGGAGTCCTGTTGGTGTGGGAAACCGAGTCAGGCAAGTATAGCCCTCTTCTCTATTCAAAAATAGAGCTGTTTTTTAACATAACAAATGTGAAAGAAATGGGAAGAAGAAACAAATGCTTATTAGGCACCAACTATGTGGCAGGCCCTATGCCAGCGCTTCACAGCATCCTTGAGGCAGGTATGGTTATCCCCATATTAAGAGCTCACGGTACCAATGGACAGTTCCAGGATTTGTTCTGTTCCACAGCCTGCGATTCTCCCGCTATTCTACACTGTCTTGCTCGGCATGATTAATAAATGTTATAAGGCTAAACTAAGTTATATTAAGATGTAAAGACACACAAACGGAGTAATATCTGTTAACCTTCAGCTTTTCTCAATCAGTCACTGTTACTGCAGCACTGGTTCAAACTCCAGGCTAAAATGGAAACACCATTGAAGCTCATTTTGAACTTCCCTTGGCCAGAAATTTGCCCAGAGTTATATAACTTTGGGGCAGCTTTGCATCAAGAGCCATTGCTGGAAGCTTTCACTTAACCTTTATAAGGGAGGAGATTCACCATCTGCATGGGGCCTCCTCTCTTGCTTAGCAGGTCTGGCTTCTTTCTCAGCTGAGATGCAGATGCCTTCTATGAAGATCATTCTTTTAATCCAGAAAAGTCCTTGGGTACCATGTCCTGCTCTCATGGTCAGAAATCTGACTGCTTAGGTCTACTGTATATTATTTTTTCTTTCATAGACACATGGGAGAAAGGCAACAGGGATATATAGTGAGTGTGTCAGTCTGGCTCACTTAGATTCTGTTTATGTAGTGAATGCTGACATCCCAGGCACCATGTGTTCTCCCAGGCACCATATTAAGTCTTTTCTGTAGATGTTCTCCCTTAAGACTCAGAAAATGTTATGTTGCACTGACCTATTTTGCAGAGGTGTAAACTCACTTAGGAAGATCAAACACCCAGCCAGGTTCACACTGCCATCAAGAAGCAGAGCTGAGCTTCGAAACCAGCCTGTCTGTGAAAAGCCCTGAACTTCCTTTTTTTTTTTTTCTTAACATTTTTATTGGAGTATAATTGCTTTACAATGGTGTATTAGTTTCTGCTTTATAACAAAGTGAATCAGCTATACATATACATATGTTCCCCTATCTCTTCCCTCTTGCGTCTCCCTCCCTCCAACCCTCCCTATCCCACCCCTCTAGGTGGTCACAAAACACCAAGCTGATCTCCCTGTGCTATGCGGCTGCTTCCCTCTAGCTATCTCTTTTACATTTGATAGTATATATAAGTCCATGCCACTCTCTCACTTTGTCCCAGCTTACCCTTGCCCCTCCCCGTGTCCTCAAGTCAATTCTCTACATCTGTGACTTTATTCCTGTCCTGCCCCTAGGTTCTTCAGAACCTTTTTTTTTTCCCTTAGATTCCATATATATGTGTTAGCATATGCTATTTATTTTTCTCTTTCTGACTCACTTCACTCTGTGTGGCAGACTCTAGGTCCATCCACCTCACTGCAAATAACTCAATTTCGTTTCTTTTTATGGCTGAGTAATATTCCATTGTATATATGTGCCACATCTTCTTTATCCATTCATCTGTCAATGGACACTTAGATTGCTTCCATATCCTGGCTACTGTAAACAGAGCTGCAGTGAACATTGTGGTACATGACTCTTTTTGAATTATGGTTTTCTCAGGGTATATGCACAGTAGTGGGATTGCTGGGTCATATGGTAGTTCTATTTTTAGTTTTTTAAGGAACATCCATACTGGTCTCCATAGTGGCTGTACCAATTCACATTCCCACCAACAGTGCAAGAGGGTTCCCTTTTCTCCACACCCTCTTCAGCATTTTTTGTTTGTAGATATTTTGATGATGGCCATTCTGACTGGTGTGAGGTGATATCTCATTGTAGTTTTGATTTGCATTTCTCTAATGATTAGTGATGTTGCGCATCCTTTCATGTGTTTGTTGGCAATCTATATATCTTTTTTGGAGAAATGTCTATTTAGGTCTTCTGCCTAATTTTGGATTGGGTTGTTTGTTTTTTTGATATTGAGCTCCATGAGCTGCTTGTAAATTTTGGAGATTAATCCTTTGTCAGTTGCTTCATTTGCAAATATTTTCTTCCATTCTGAGGGTTGTCTTTTGGTCTTATTTATGGTTTCCTTTGCTGTGCAAAAGCTTTTAAGTTTAATTAGGTCCCATTTGTTTATTTTTGTTTTTATTTCCATTTCTCTAGGAGGTGGGTCAAAAAGGATCTTGCTGTGATTTATGTCATAGAGTATTCTGCCTATGTTCTCCTCTAAGAGTTTTATAGTGTCTGGCCTTACATTTAGGTCTTTAATCCATTTTGAGTTTATTTTTGTGTATGGTGTTAGGGAGTGTTGTAATTTCATTCTTTTACATGTAGCTGTCTAGTTTCCCAGCACCACTTATTGAAGAGGCTGTCTTTTCTCCATTATATATTCTTACGTCCTTTATCAAAGATAAGTTGACCATATGTGCATAGGTTTATCTCTGGGCTTTCTATCCTGTTCCGTTGATCTATATTTCTGATTTTGTGCCAGTACCATACTGTCTTGATTACTGTAGCTTTGTAGTATAGTCTGAAGTCAGGGAGTCTGATTCCTCCAGCTCCATTTTTCTTTCTCAAGATTGCTTTGGCTATTCGGGGTCTTTTGTGTTTCCATACAAATTCTGAAATTCTTTGTTCTAGTTCTGTGAAAAATGCCATTGGTAGTTTGATAGGGATTGCCTGGAATCTATAGATTGCTTTGGGTAGTATAATCATTGTCACAATGTTGATTCTTCCAATCCAAGAACATGGTATATCTGTCCATCTGTTTGTATCACCTTTAATTTCCTACATCAGTGTCCTATAGTTTTCTGCATACTGTCTTTTGTCTCCTTACATAGGTTTATTCCTAGGTATTTTATTCTTTTTGTTGCAGTGGTAAATGGGAGTGTTTCCTTAATTCCTCTTTCAGATTTTTCATCATTAGTATATAGGAATGCAAGAGATCTCTGTACATTAATTTTGTATCCTGCTACTTTACCAAGTTCATTGATTAGCTCTAGTAGTTTTCTGGTACCATCTTTAGGATTCCCTATGTATAGTATCATGTCATCTGGAAGCAGTGACAGCTTTACTTCTTCTTTTCTGATTTGGATTCCTTTTATTTTTCTACTCTGATTGCTGTGGCTAAAACTTCCAAAACTATGTTGAATAATAGTGGTGAGAGTGGGCAACCTTGTCTTGTTCCTGATCTTAGTGGAAATGTTTTCAGTTTTTCACCGTTGAGAACTATGTTGGCTGTGGGTTTGTCATATATGGCCTTTATTTTGTTGAGGAAAGTTCCCTCTGTGCCTACTTTCTGGAGGTTTTTTATCATAAATGGGTGTTGAATTTTGTCGAAAGCTTTTTCTGCATCTATTGAGATGATCATATGGTTTTTCTCCTTCAATTTGTTAATATGGTTTATCACACTGATTGATTTGCATTTATTGAAGAATTCTTGCAATCCTGCAAAGCCCTGAACTTTCAAACCATGGTGCATGCTGCCTCCTGACTCTCTGTTTCTTTGCACATTTCTCTAGCCAGGAGATTTTCTCCACCTGACCATTTATTTTCCATAATTCTTGCTCTTGGAACAGATAATTTTCAAGGTCCCTTTGAGTATTGAAATTCCATGACTGATTAAAATTATAATATATGCAGTTTGATTCATTTGCACTAATGCCCGGGTTCATTTATTACATTAATTCCTCTACTGAAGGTTCCAACAGCTTTTCAGTTTACTTACAGATCTCCTGATGCTATAGAACTCATGCTGCTTTCCCAGAATAACTTTTAAAACCTGAATTTTAAAAATGTAAGGTTTAAAAACATATCCAAAAGGATTTTATCATGCACGCAACATATCGATTTTCCATATGGACCAAAATAGTCATTTTAAGCCCCGTTCTCTTGGTTGTCTTTCCCTAGTCTCACAGATGCAGTGCTAATTGCTTGCAGCTTCAGGCTCTTTTTTAACATGAGGTAACAATTTGAGCGTCTTGGGCTTGAGTGCTGCATTTGTTAGACATGCCAGGCCTGGAATTGGCCTTGGCTCGTCAGGCTGCTGAATCTGCACAGAGGTCAACTCCTCTGAACTTCAAGAAGCTTCCTGGAGAACCTCCTGTTGTGCTCCTCTCAGACATGGTATGAGAGCCAGTGGTGTCACTGGTTCTGCAGCTAGGGCATCTCTTATTCGGACCTGGCAGCTTTCGGTGATGGCCCTTTTAGACCATCTCCAGCATCTAAGTCCTTATAGTCAAGCTGTGCTTGTAGAGAATGTTTCTGGAAGGGGACGTTTATTCACAGACCTACTGGCTGGACTTGCTCCAGTGTCTGAGTGGCTCTTTGCAGCCAAAGGCACACCCCACTTGGGACACATTTAAAATTCATTCTGACTGGATTGAGAAAGCAAGGAAGACGAAAAAGAAAGGAAATGACAGGATTCTACAGTCACATCTGTAATTAGAGAGCATCAGGGCATAACTTGGGAGAGTTTCTGCATCTTCTTTTGTTTGCATCTTATCTGTAGCTCTGGTCGTTGGAGTCAGACAAGCCTGGTTCCAACCAAGCTCTGCTACTGATGGCTGTGCAATAATGAAGACATCATTTGACCCCCAAGCCTCAGTTTCCTCATCTGTAAATTGGGATGATCGTACCTCCCCCGTGTGTATGTTGTGAGGACAACGTGTAATGCTGCTGCTAAAGCTCCCAGGCACCCTGTGCTCCACTGTGCAGCCAGTGCACAGGGAGCAACTACATGACGCTGTTCTTACTCCCCTCCTCCCCTCCCCTACACAGGACACATGCTAGAAAAATAAGCTTCATGCATACTAGCATTTTAGGAGCACTTACACAGGTGTGTGCCATGCGGTGCATGTGTGCTTGATGAGGTTTCCGTAAATCTAACTTTAAAATCATATTTTAGATATACTTAGGGAGTTACAGAAAGGTACCCCAGGATAGGCTGCTTTAGAAAGACAATAATAACTTTATGAATTAATTTAGGCTTTTTACATATCGTATTTTCACCAAATTAGACAACCCCCTCCCCATCTCACAGCTCCCTAGAGGAACAAAAGCAATGAGCAAACAGTGCTTGCCTCCTGGGGATGCACAGTCCCTCCTTCTGGGGTTTTCTCCTAAAGGTCACCCCATTCAATGAAGCTGTCAGGGGCTTGCTACTCTTCCCTTTTGATAAGGAGATGTAGACCCAGGTCCTAGGCTGGCTAAGACTTGAGCAAGAATGTTGAAGTTGGAGAGTCAAGACGAGTCTGTGTCGGAGGCTTAGCAGAGGGCAAGGAAGCTGCCTGAGGCCACCTGACTCAGGATGGTCCTCGCCTTGCCCCACAGATCATATTCCTAGTAAATCCACGTGAAGATTAGAACTGTACCCGGCACAAAGTAAGTGATGCTTGTTAACCATCATTATTACTGCTACTATTAATATTATAGCGCTTGTTACGAGGCTGTCTGGGATTTGGCTTGGGTTGTCTTTCCGAAATGGTCTTCTGTCTTACAGAATCGAGGGGTGGATTTGGAACCAATAGTTTCACAGCATATGAAGGAGCAATTTGACAGCCTTGGGATTGATACCACAAGTCATGTGAGACCCTCTGCGTCCTCCTTACTCTCCCTAAATAGCCAGGACTAGCTGAGCCCTGGCTGGGTTGTTCAGGTTTACCTGCACCATTGCCGTCTCCTGAGCTGGGCGGAAGTGATGCGCACCTCATTGTGTATTCATCAGATGGGCTGATGGAAATGGGATGCAGCCAGACTGCTAAGACCACACTGTCCTGCATTTAGGCCTCAGAAATCTGATTCCAAGAATGTACATCTTGGTTGGCCTCGGATAGCCGGTTCCCCGCCGTCCCCACCGGTGGGCCGCCGCCCGCGTCCCCCGGGGCATGGCGCAGCGCGCCCCGCCGGGCGTTGGGACCGGGATCCGGTGCTGAGAGCCCTTCGTCCTGGGATACGGGGTGCGACCGGAAAGGCGGCCGCCCCCTCGCCCGTCCGCACGTTCGTGGAGAACCTGGTGCTAAACCATTCGTAGACGACCTGCTTCTGGGTCAGGGTTTCGTAAGTAGCAGAGCAGCTCCCTCACTGCGATCTGTTGAAAGTCAGCCCTTGACAGAAGGGTTTGAAAAAAGAGGAAAATTTTCTAAAAAAAGAAAAAACAAGAATGTACATCTTGCATTGCAATCTGGATGTCCAGAGGAAAGTTTTGGACAAAATAACCCAGACCCAGGTCTTGGTAATTTAAAGCCTGGGTGATATGAGGCACAAAGAGCCCAGAGGAGCTGGCTGGGGAGATGTGGAAGATTCGAGGTGCCAGACGGTTGGCTTCTCTCCAAATGTTTACCACCCTGGTGCCATGGGGCTGTGGGTAGCCCATGTGCTCATTCTCTCCCCTTCTATCCCCCTCCCTCCTTCTCTCCCCCTCTCTCCTTTTCTCTCCCCTCCTCCTCAGATTTTCCATAGGTTGGAGAAACTTAGGAACCTACTGACCCAGAGGGAGGGTGATGAGACAAATGAAACAGAGGAATCAGACTGACCCTTCCTTGGCTGAGGATACCATGAGGTTTAAGGGCTGGCCCTGGACTTTGAACCCCAGCCTCACCCACCTCTGCCTGGGTGTGCCTTTCTTCCCTGGAAGCCTTGGTCCTCTGGATAGAGAATGGCATGAGGCCTGGGGCCAAATCTCCGGGAAGCAGGAAGACTGTGGCTGCCACTGATTCAGACAGAGCCCACGAGAACAAGGGCTGCTCTTTCCTCTTGGGCTCATGCCCCACCCCCACCTTGCCCTGTGGTACCCAGGCTGCCTGTACTGCTTGGATGCCACACACTTGCCGGGGGCCTCCTAAGAGATCTCAGATGCTTGCAGCTGGTGGGGCCGTTAGTCAGCGTGTCTCTGAGTTCACCTCCCAGAGGAGAAAGCATATGCTGCTGGGGCCAGCGGTGCTCCTCACTGATGTGTCCGCTGCCTAGGCAGTAGTTATTCGGTCTGTCATTGCTCTCTCTTCTTCCTAAAGCATGATATCACATGGAGTCCTGAGCCCTGAGCCCAGTCTAGCCTCTGGGACAGAAGAATTTGTGCTTTTGTAAACCCACAATACTGCAGGTACTGCACAGGGAAGTGATTCTCCAATTCCTACCCTCCCCCAACAACTATGTATCAAACCAGAGGAATGACCTTACGGTGAAAGGAAGGTGTCTTGTGACTGTCATTGCTCCACTTCCTGGGGCCAGCAGCCTGTGAATGGATGGCACCAGAGGCCAAGAGGGTGGCGAGCTGCAGACGTGGGCACCAGTCATGCGGGGCAGGGGGGTGGGCACAAACTGGCACTGCTTGGGCACACCCTCAAAGCCCCGACTTCTCTCCTGTGTCCCCCGACCCACCCTAGCACGCTGCTACCGGGCTCCCAGATGCTGGCCAACCCCCATGGCTCAGTTGCCCCCAGCCACACTCAGGACCCCTTTCCAGGGGTCCTCTTGGACCTATTCCAGGGGCACATGGCAAAGGAAGGCCTTTCATCCAGGGATCTCACACTCACCAAAGGCTTCAAATTTGGATTTAAAAATTTTATCTTCAAAGATATGCTAATAGGACTAAAAGAAGGAAATGATCATCGGCTTTAAACTTCTGCCAGACTTTGGTACCATGCCCATGAATTTTAAAAATAAATTCTGCTATTATATTGTGAGTAGGATGATCACACTGCCTTGTGAGTGTGTTTTAAATTTTACACGTGTCACAAGCCTTCATTTATTAAATGTAAATTTCTAAAATATATTACAGTTGTTGAAACCCTCTTTGGACATGTCTTTGTTTTCACATGCCTGGAGCCTCAGAGGATGAAAGCATCCCGGGCCTCTCTTGACCATCATCCACTCTCCTCTTGGGGGACTGTGGGAAAAGCTGTCCCCTTTCCACATTGTCATTTTAACCTCAGAAAATCTTAAGGTGCATCTCCCTGTTTCGTTACAGCAGCTGACCTATAATGGAAGAGGCCTTCAAGGTTTAGGCATGTACAGTTCAGCCCCTTTCTCACTCCATTTTAAACACTGTTTTCTTCCGTACAGTAAGGCTGCCTTACTCACCTGCTTACCAGCTCTGGGGGAATGGCTGGTAATCTTGAATCCCTTACCCTTAGACAATGGGGTTCAACCATGGCTGCACATTGGAATCAAGGCTGGGGGAATTCAAAAAACTGATGCCTGAGTCCCACCCCTAGAGATTCTGATTTACTTGACATTGGATGTGATCTGGGCATTGGAAATTTTAAATCCTCCCCAGGTGATTTTAATATGTTGCCAAGTTTCAGAAACACTACCCTAAGACCTGCAAGTATTAGCATGCATCAGAATAACGTGGAGGGGGGTTTGTTAAAAATCAGGTTGCTAGACCCCATCCCCACAGTTTCTGAATCAGTTTCTGGATTGTGCCTGATAGTTTGCATTTCTAACAAGTTTCCAGGTGAAGCGATGCTGCTAGTTCAAGGACCGCATTTTGAGAACCACTATCCTAAAAGAAAGCAAGCCAGGGAGATGGGCTGGGAGGGAAATGTGAGTGAATGCACAAAGATCCAGCTCTTTCTTATTCTCAAACTCTGCTGTTGGCTTCAGAGGCGGGAAACCCTAAGCACCATAGCTGCTGCTGTGCAGAAAACCCATGTGGGGTTGAGCTGAGTCCAGAAAGCCAGGGTCTCGGTTGGATAAAGCATGGACCTGCAACAGAGAGTCTGGAGGTCTGGATCAGCTCTGTCCAATGACAATATCGTGCAAGCCACAGATGTGAGTCACATACATACTTTCATATTTTCTACCCACATTAAAAAATTAGATATGAATTTTAACTATGTATTTAACCTAATTATCCAAAATCTTATCATTTTGACATGCCATCAACATAAGTATTAGTGAGATAATTTACATTCTTTTTTTCACGCCAAGTCTTTGGAACCAGGTATGTGTTGTACAGGAGCACATCTCAGTTCGAACTAGCCACCTTTCAGTGGCCACATGTGGACAGTGCAGGTCTGGATACACCAAGTACTGGGGCCATCAGCTTCTGAAGAAGGGCTGATGCATGGGGGTCAGCAGGCGGGCCCCTCCTTCCCGCCCCTCCTAGAGCCCCTGGAATCTGTCCTCCGCATCTGAGAATCTTCCTGTGTTCACCATCAGTGCTTCTGGAGAGCGTGAGAGGTGAAGAGGGCCACGTCTGGTTTGCAGGGCTTGTTTCTTCATGTCTGTGTGTCTGAGGTCAGACTCTAAGAGGCTTTCACAGCCACCTCTCCCCATTTCCAGACTTAAGCATCGACAGATACGAGCAGAGCCCCTGGGTGTTGGTGGGAGAAGCTGAGGCTTTGGTTAGGGAGAAATGGGTGTCTGAATTAGACTGAGGAAGAGAGCGAAGGGAGAGCTGTGGTTGGCCTGAACAGCCATGAGTGTTCGTTTGAATGCTGCAAGTAGGCGTGAGCTGACAGTTCCAGTGCTTTCACTGGCCAGGGAGCCCAGAGCACTGTGGGTTTTTACAGCACTGGGTCGACAGCCATTGTGCTCTTCCCATGACATGCCGCCCTCTGTCCAGTTGCAGTCATTAACCATGCTAGTACTGAGTGCCTACTGCATGTGCCAGTATACCAGGGAGCCAGTAGACTGTAGTTATTGGGATCACATGCTTTGGAGTCAGGCAGGCCTGAGTTTGAATCCCCACTTTTGCAGTATGATCTTAGGAAGTTTTTTAATCTCTAAACCATAGTTTCCTCATTTGCAAAATGGGGATAATAACACCTATACCTGAGAAATCTTGTGAGGATAAAGTGAGGTGATATATGTCATTTCTGAGCTCAGATCCCAGCTCACAGGCACTCAGTGAACGGCGGCGGCCGGGACGAGGTGAAGTGAGCGAGGTGCACCGTGTGGAGCTCTCATCACCATCACCATTGTTGCTCTTGAGTTCTTACACCATAGTAGGTGCCCCAAGAATTACCAAGCTGCACAAGGCCTGGTCCTTTCTCATCAGGGGCAGAGGGTCCATAAGGGGAGAGAAGATGTACAGATGAGTCGAAGATGAGCTGGGTGTGATGAGTGCCTTGAGAGAGGAAGGAGGAATCACTTCCACCCAAGGGATTTAGAGACTGTGCCCTTGAAGAATGGACGAGAAGCCTACTGGCAGAGATTGAGGGGGAGGACAGTTTATGGAGAGAATGGCTTGATCAAAAGCCCCAGAGGTGAAGGACTGTGCTCAGGGAGTACTGAATGGTTGTGACACTGGTGCACGGAGCAGCTAAAAGGGGTTTGTAAGAGGCTGCTTGCAGCCCATTTGTACGGGACTTATGTGCCAGGGTAAGGAGTTTGGACTGTGCTTGGTAAAAAATAGAAAGCCATAGACAGCAGCCCAGGAGGGAATGACAAAAGTAATGATGAATACTTTTTCCTTTTGAAACAGAGGGGTTTTGAGAGTCAGAGTTTACTGACACTGCCTCGTCAAAATTGAACACAAACTTTCATGCCTTGAGACACAGGTAACTTGTCAATCATGTTCTCCATTACCACCCCTTCCCAATCCCACTCCCCAAAGGAACCCTTGTTATCAATGTGGTGGGTAGCCTTCCAGACTTTCCTCTGTACAAAGACAACATATTTTAACCAAAATTGGAGCATAGTGTACTTACTGTTCTGCCATTTACTTTTTTATTGTAACTAACTGCCCATTCCCCCTCCTCCAGCCTCTAGTAACCACCACTCTTCTTCCTATTTTTACAACTTTGGCCACTCTAGGTACCTCATATAGATGGAATCATACATTATTTGTCCTTTTGTGACTGGCTTATCTCATTTAACATAATGTCTTCAAGGTTCCTCTATGTTATACTATGGAATGTGTCAGAATTTCCTTCCTTTTTAAGCCTGAATAATATCCCATTGCATGTATATACTACTCTTTGTTTGTCCATTCATCCATTATTGAGCACTTGGGTTGCTTTCATCTTCTGGCTCTTGTCTGCTATGGACTTTTAAAATAATATATTGTGGGCATGATTCCCTGTGAGTTCCTGTAGAGCCAGCTCATTCTTCATGGCTGCCTAATATTCCATTGTATGGAAGTGACTAGTCTAGAATCACACAATCAGCTAGTGGTGTAGTGGGGATTTGAAAACAGTTCTTTTTGGCTCCAAAGGCTGAGCACTTTTCACCACTCCAGGAGACATGACGGATGTGTATGTTTTGAGCCACCGCGTGGCCTGCATGGTGTTAGGCAAGTATAAAATAATGTGATACAATTTGATTGAGTTCTGAGAGGCTTCTGACAAATGAAGTGATGGGAGTGGGTAGAGGCCAGATCTAGCCCTGAATTAGGAGTCTTCCCACGACAGAGTTATGGCCAATGACACTCAGATTGATTTTCTATTGCTGGAAGGAAGAGAAGGAAGTAAAAGTGATGAGAGAACATAAATAACTTTTAATAAAGCCAGGCAAGACTCTGTGTCTTCCCACGACACAATTATGGCCAATTCTCGATCAACGCTGACTTGGGCCCCTCTCAGAGTGGCTCTGGAACAGTAACAAATAGTAGCACATTTAAGCCAGAAGGGGCCTTGCAGTTCATCTGGCCCAACCCTTTGTTCTAGGAGAGGAGGAAACTGGAGCCTGAGAGGTGGGCCCCACTACATACCTGCACCTCAAGGTTGTGGCTGCTGGCTAAGCAAAGTGGTAAGATGCTCCAGAGTGTGTCCCATCCCAATTTTATTGACTCATACTCACCCTGTTGACGCTGGAAACTTGTGCAGTATTTTTGTTGTTCATTTCTCCCATACACATGCAGCCTGCCAGGCTTTATTAAAAGTTATTTATGTTCTCTGATCACTTCTACTTCCTTCTCTTCCTTCCAGCAATGGAAAATCAATCCGAGTGTCATTAAGAGGATATTCCCTGAAGAAGATTGCTGGGGACAGTGGATCTGTCACCCAACTTACTTCTTTTCACCGAGCAACTGGAATTTCTTCCACAGGGGATGATCCCCAGTGTTATTTCACTGTCTGAATTCAGGCAGGCCTTGCGCTGACTTACCAAGTTTTCATCCCATTGTCTCACTGTCACTGGCTGATCTGGTCTCTGCACTGATTAATTAGTTTCAAATCCCTTCATATTGGTCTAGTAAAATTGGCTGGTTTTATTCGTGATGGGAAATCCTGAGAATGTTTCAACTCTGATGAGGGGCACCTTTTTATAATGTCCTGTTGGAGACATCCCTTGGGAGAGAGACATTGTCCTCCATACAATCTCCTGAATTACACAGCAGATGCCGAAACGGTGGTGAGACTCTCCCTGCTGCCAGGTCTGGGTGCTTTTACAACAAGCACTTCTGCCTGTCAATGGGGCAGTTTATCGTGTCCTCTCACCACATGCACCTTGGACCACCATCTTTCCTCTAGAGGTTGTCTGAGCTGCTTCTAAGCATCAACACCTAGCCTGCCCGGGTGGGGCCTGCTTGCTGTCCACCCCTGCCGTCCGGGGCCAGAACAGAGCCACGGCCGCTTCACCAGCCCCCGTGGCGTGCTGCTTGATTTATAAATACCTTCTTTTTTTCTACTGGCTGTGATTCCCCCCAGGAGAGGTTGGAGTAAAAGTCCCAAAGCGGAATATTTTCTGATCCGTCACAAAGAGAAATGGATGAGCAGATATATAAGTGGCCCTAAAGGGGAGGAGAGAATTCAGCTAAGAGCCAACCCCATCCTGGATGCAGGACTGAGTCATGGCACTCAGCAAGATGCCTTCCGTGGTGTGGTCACTCCCTGGCTGGAATTAAATTCTAATAGCTGCTTTCGCAATCAGCACCCACGAGGATGCAGGGAGCGTGTTTATTTAACACGATCAGACCACTGTGTCCAGCTAATCTCTACTTGCCTATCTCCCCTAAGATAGCTTTCACAAGAATGTGTAAGCATTTTCTAATAATCTTCTTGAAGTCCCTTAAAACCCCCCTGCGGGGGCTGCCCCCACTGGCCAGGGAGTGGCTGAGTCGCCCCGTGGTGGGAGGGTTCTCATACATCTCCGTTAGGCAAGGCAAGAGCGGGGCAGCCCAGCCAGAAATGAGCTTCCCCCACAAAGCAGCCTCCCTGCGCGGCAGGGCCCTGGGAGCTGCCGTGCAGGCTGCAGCATTTGGCCCATTCATTTGTCTTCATTAATGTTGCTTATAGCGAGGCCTTTGTCACATATACGATTATGGGAGATTGAATCCTCCTGAATGTGTAAACACAGAGCACCAGTGAGAGGCTCCAGGCAGGCAGCAGCCTGAAAAGGAGCTTTTCTGCTGTTGGAGGGATGACAGGTGCTTTCGGTCCCTAGGGATGGGGGCCACACTGGAGGACCGGGTCTTAAATATCGGGGACTGGCTCTTGCTCCTCGGTCCTTGGCCCCGGAGGCCCACCTCTGCCCACCAGTCACCTCGCATGACCTCATGTCCTTATCCATTCCTCCCTCCCCTCAGCCACATTCACCAAGTCCACTCAGGTTTCCGCCTTAACATCTCTTAACTCAATCCCTTCCTCTTTCCTCCTCCAGGGTCCTGTCCTCATCTAAGGCCACCATCATCTCATGGCTGGATTCCTGCGACAGCCTCTTAATCATACTGCCTACCTCTAATCTTGTACCACTCTCCTCCATTCTCACCCTGCTGCTGTCCTCATCTTTCTGAAATGCAAATCAGTTTGGGTCACTCTCCTTCTCTGGGAGAAGGCCGAACTGCTTCACCTGGTCTGCAAGGCTCTTCAGAACAAGGCCCCTGGAACCTTCCAGGCTTCAAACCCATCCCCTTTTTGGACTATACTTTGTTCCAAGGTTCCAAAACAATTCTACCTTGAGCCTAATATCTTCGGGCTTTTACCTAAAGCAATTTTTTAGTTTTTTTAAAAAAAATATTTTTATTAAGGTATAATTGACATATAACATTAGCTTCAGGTGTACAACCTAATGATTCAATATTTGTGTACACTGTTAAATAATCACCACAGTAAGTCTAGTTAAGATCTGTCACCATACAAAGTTACAAAGAAGTTTTTTCTTGCACTGAGAACTTTGAAGATTTAGTCTCTTAGCAACCTTCAAATATGCAGTACAATATTATTGACTATAATCACCAGGCTGTACGTTACATCAACATGACTTACTTATTTTTAGCTTTTAATTCACTTACTCTGCCATTTCTCAGATTAAGCCAGGAGAACATGGGGAGATGGATTAAATAAAATATCCAAATCACTGCTTTACTAAGTATCATGCTTCTCCAGGGATTGATGTTTCTGTTCTGAGCTGTCATACTCAGGCCACTTTAGGTGCAAGAAAGAGAACAATCAAGTTACCAGAGGAAAAAAGGGGGAATTTATTAAAGGATATCCATGAGGGAACCCAGCGAAATCTGGCTTCGGGAAGGGTAGAAACAAGACAGCCCTATGGCCCTGCCAGTCTTTCCCTGTCTCTCTGTCTCTCTGTGTGTCTGTCTCTCTTTCTGTCTTTCTCATCAGCGTCACCTCTCTCCATTCTCTTTACTTTCTCTTGACCGGCTTCCTCTGCTTACTCATCTTGTACATAACCCCAAATGGCAGCCACATGCCAGGGTCTCCGTGGGCTTCCAACTTTAGCACCCACCACCCACTACAACTTCCTTTTGTTGGAGAGGGCACGGGCTGGTCCTGAGTCATCTCCCTGACCCGGGCTGCAGCGGTCCTGGGTCCTGGTGAGCCTGGGGATTGGTTGTCCTTGGCTCAGAACTCTTTCCCGCAATTCTTCCCCATAGCTTTGACCCAGGGCAGGAGGTTATAGGGGTATCCTGCTTTCTCTGTCAGGGGCAGGGAGCAGAGGCAGATTATCAATGGGAGGCTGTATTAATTTATTACATTAACTGTATTACTAACAAAGTACCATAACAAAGTAATAAAGGAGGCTGTGTTAGTAACAAAGTACCACAAACTGGGTGGCTTAAACAATAGAAACCTGTTGTCTCAGTTCTGGAGGCTCGAAGTCTGAGATCAAGGAGTTGGTAGTGTTGGTTCCTTCTGTGAGGGAAGGATCTGTTCCATGCTATTCTCCTAGTTTCTGGTAGCCTTGAGCATCCCTGGCTTGTATATTGCATTCTCCCTGTGTCTTCACATCATCTGTCTTCTGTACATGTCTGTCTCTGTGTCTTAAGTCTTCCCTTTTATAAGGACACTAGTCATATTGGATTAGGGTCCACCCTAATGACCTCATCTTAATTTGACCTTCTACAAAGACCCTATTTCCAAATAAGGTCACATTCACAGGTACTGGGGGTTAGGACTTCATCATCTTTTGGGGGGCATAATTCAACCCATAACAGAGGCTAAGGTCAGGGCCAAGAAATATCTCTACTGTTCCTCTCATGGGTCCCCTCAGGAACTCCCTGGTGAGCCCACTTTGCCAGTCTTCCAGATACAACTAGACACTGGAGTAGAGAGAGACATTAGGTGCAAATTGAGGCCCACGCTACAAACAGGAAAAGCCTTGTAAACCCCAAGTAAACACCTTCTACAGGTAAACAATGCCCCACTGAACCCTGGTCAGGAATATAGCTTTTTGGTTTTGTAAGACCTATAAGGAAAGATTATTTATAACCTGGATAGGTCAGTAGCTCTGATGGCAACAGTTAACCTGGTCAATAATAACTACAACAGTAATGCTAATACTGTATACCATGTGTGGTGCCTTAGAATTGTCAACATGTTTTCATATCCATTATTTTATTTGTTCCTCACAACAACTGTGTGAAGTAGGAAGAAGCAGGTTTTCTTTTGTTTCATTTTACTTTACTTTTTTATTGAGGAATAATTGACATATAACAGTATATTAGTTTCAGGTGTACAAGATGATTTGATATTTGTATATACTGTGACATGATCACCACCATGGGTCTAGTTAACACCCATCACCATACTTAGTTACAAAAATGTTTTTCTTGTGATGAGAACTTTTAAGATCTACTCTCTTAGCAACTTTCAAATATGCAATACAGTATTATTAACTATGGTCTCCATGCTGTACGTCCCTGTGAATTATTTATTTTACAACTGTAGGTTGGTACCTTTTGACCCCTTTTACCCATTTTGCCCACCCCCAGCCTCTGTCTCTGGCAACCACCAATCTGTTCTCTGTATCTATGAGCTTCTTTTTTTCTTAAAGATCACATGGTATTTATCTTTCTCTCCTGAATTCTTTAACTTAGCATAATGCCCCCAAAGTTCATCCATGTTGTTGCAAACGGCAAGATTTCATTCTTTTTATGGCTGAATAATATTCTGTTCTGAGTAAATCACATTGTATTTATCCATTTACCGACTGATGGACACTTAGGTTGTTTCCATATCTTGGCTATTGTGAATAATGCTTCAATGAACATGAGGTTGCATAAATCTTTTTGAGTTAATGTTTTCGTTTTCTTCAGATAAATACCCAGGAGTGGAAGTGCTGGATTTATATGGTAGTTCTATTTTTAATTTTTGAGGAATCTCCATAGTGACTGCCCCAACTTACGTTCCCACCAGCAGTGCACAAGAATTCCCTTTTCTCTACATCCTTGCCTACACTTGTTACCTTTTGTCTTTTTGATGATACCCATTCTGACAGGTGTGAGGTGATAGCTCATTGTGGTTTTGATTTGCATTTCCCTGATTATTAGTGATGTTGAGCATCTTTTTATGTACCAATGCAGATTTTGGTTATATTATTTCTTTGTGCCTCAGTTTCCTCCTCTGTGGAATGAAGATAGCAATAGCTGCTCAAAGGATCATTGCAAGAGTTAAATGCATTAATAAATTTGAGCACTGGTACCCTGTAAACGTGATATAATGGATGATGTTTTCAGCACCATTATTCATATCACAGTCAGAGAAAGGAGACATGGAGGGTAAGAGTCTCAGCTAAGACTCTCAAACCCACTACCAAGCCAGGGCTGTCCCTCACAGCTCAGGGGCAAGAGGATCAAATGGGTACCTCTGTTAACCCAGAAAGAAGATGCCCCTCCATTCCCACCACCTCTTTCCGTCATACCCTAGAGTTACTTTGCTAGAGGCTCATATAATGTCACTTCTTTAAACTGTATTTTCATTTATTTTATTTCCTGTCAGAGCTGTTTTGTTGTTACCAAAATTAAGAAAGCATAAAGAAAATATATTTTAGGTTAAAATAACATGCAACTCTTTAGTTATGCCTATAATATCCAAAGGGCATGCAGTGCAATTTTTTGACAGAAAGAGAAAGGGGAAAGGAAAATCATACACCACATGTACGCACACACACACATATTAGAAGACATGTGGGATCTGGAAGATTGTACAAAGTTTTCCTTTAGTTTCGGTCTAAAAACTGTCTAGCCCTTTCCATCAAGCCCTCCTCTCTCATTTCCCTCCATCCACATCTCCAGGTCCCAACTGTTGGAGACTCGTTTTTCTCTCTCTCCCCTTTTTGCAGCCTCTTGGCTTCGTCCTGGGATGTCTTAAGTTGGGCTCCTCAGAGGCTGCTGCTGAGATAAGGATCATGTGAAAGAGATTTATTAGGAAGCATTCCCAGGAAAAATTGGCAGGGAGGTCGATCAGGAAGGGAGGTATAGGAAAATATCAAGCGAAGTCCCACAGAGCTGCTCTTGGAGAGAGAGGAGGTCATACTTCAGAGTTGTCTTCATCAGGAAGGGATGGGCAAGGCGCTGGAATATTTTCCACCTAATCAACAGTCATTGGTTGTTAAGTCCTACCCCTCCCCCTTTCCCTCCCCAGGACAGAAATTCCCCATCACTTCCAGCTGGCTGTGTGCAGGCCTGAGGGTGGGCCTTTACATGAGAAGCAGGTGCTGGCTGTTGGGAATGAAGGCACAGCTGAAGCTGGTGTGTATGAAGGTGATAGAGAGATCTGAGGGGAAAGGGGGCAGCTCCATTGGGCGGTTCCTGCCTCCATCCTGTAAGAGGCTGCATGAAGTCCCTCCTGAGCCGGGCTGAGGCAGCTTTAAATCCTTGAGTGGAAAGTCTGCAAAACGATCACCTTTCTGTTGCTTGTGTGCACTGTCTCTTTGGACAAAGCTTTGATGTTTCATGCTACACAGGGTCTGGTTTTTATTTATTTTACTAAACTCAGTGAAGGGAAAGAAATGCCATGAGTGAAGGTGGGAGAAAATCCCACCAGTCCGCAAACGTGTTTTAGTTCCATGTTACTGATTTTTAAACGAAAATAAGAGACCTCGTGGCCCTGGGGTCTCAGCTGTCCTTGGACGTGTTCCTGATTCAATGCCAGGTGCCCCCTGTAATCGAAGACTCACTCCACATCTTTTTTTTTCTTTGTCTTCCTCACTCTTCCCTTTCTATCCAAAATTGGGCTTGGTTTCTTTATTTCCTTCTCCTTTTTTTCTTCTTTGAAAGCTATGGCTTTGCTAGTAAGGGGGGAGATGCTGAGAAAGGTGGGTTGAACCCCCAGCCTAGATCCTTTTCGGGCTCAGAGTTGTTTTGTTTTGTTTTGTTTTTTTGTGGTACACGGTCCTCTCACTGCTGTGGCCTCTTCCGTTAAGGAGCACAGGCTCCGGACGCTCAGGCCCAGCGGGCATGGCTCACGGGCCCAGCTGCTCCGCGGCACGTGGGATCTTCCTGGTCCAGGGCACGAACCCGTGTCCCCTGCATCGGCAGGCGGATTCTCAACCACTGCGCCACCAGGGAAGCCCCTCGGGCTCAGAGTTTTGAGGTGAGAGGAGAGTTGTGAGGTAACCCTCCATGGCACGGATGAAAGGAAACAGGGAGGAACTTAGGAGAGCGTGCTGTCCGAACTCCACGTGTCAGAGGTAATTTCAGAAAAGACATTCTCCCTAATGAGGGAAGTTGGGTTTCTGGCCTACAGGTGGAGGGTGAGGTGCTTGGCTGCGGGGGGGGGAGTGGGGGCTGCTGGCAGCTGGCGCCTGAGGCAGGGAACTGGGCCACTCACCTCCAGTGCCTCTTGGCAGAAAGGCAAGGTACTTCCTAATGGAGACTGATGAAGCCGGAACTCTGAGAGATAATGAACTGAAACAGGATTCCTCGCTGAAATGAAAGTCAGGGCTGGTGATAATAAATGCAGCTGTCTCTATTGAGCCTAGAAGCTGCACTCTGCGTGGAACTTTGTGAAATGAGGCCTTCCTTGTAGAACAACAGATTGTGAGGGGCGGACTCTATGTTTAAATTGCTGTTAAACTGAGCTAAGCAAAGTCAAGCCATAGCCTTCCAACTCAACAGATTTGTCCTGCAAGCAAGGTGCTTGGAAATGTCTAAGAGGCCTGAAGCCTTCTCAAATCTCCTGGCAACCTTTGAAAGGAAACAGTTGTAAAATTCCTCCTGCCAGGTAGGATCTTAAGCATCTCAAGGGCAACCTGCAACCATTGTCCAAGGTTGTTTCTCTGAATGGAGGGACATCCTCAAGTCGGAAATTTGTGATATTATGGGTAAACAAAAGAAGACAGAACCCTCAGCTGCAAGAACTTTGGAACTCTAGAGAGACATTTTTCTGGGCTGGGAAGTATCAACAAAATATCCCAGACTTTGGGATACAGTAAAGAAGGAACTGAAGGAATGTTTGTTCCATAACAAGGTCGGATAACAAGTCTACTGATCCTGAACTCCCAGTATGACTCCCAGCATCACTAGCTTTTCTGCTGTGCTGAATGGAAAGAGTTGGGCCTGGATCAGAGAGATGTGCTCTTGAGGTAGGATATTTTATTGATTTTTACACTGATATTTATCTGTATAACACTTGATATTTGCATTGTCGTTCACTAAATTTTTAACTCCTGCCCTACGTGACTGCCAATAGTATGTAGTCTGTACTTCAGGAAATTTTGTGTAGGTTGGATTTTTTAAATCATCATAATTTTGATGGTTTAAGGCAATAATAACACCATACATCTCTAAATCACTTCTACAGTTTACAGAGCATTTTAGTATATTTGGTATCAACTGCCACACCATCTTTGTGAGGAAGTGTTGTCATCTCCATTTTCCAGATGCAGGAACTAAGATTCATGAGGGTGCAGGGGCACACTCAACCTTCCAGGGCTTCCTGGCTTGTGTTCAGAAGTCAGTTCTCCTTACTGCAAATCTTATATTCTTTTTTAAAATTCAGTACTCATTAATTAATTCCCTTGTAGAATAAATGCTCATTATGCCAGGTTAATTTTTCTGTTTAATATGTATGTCAACAAATATTTCTTTTTATTTATCATATTATTGTAAAGTGAGGTATACCTATAGTGGGTCAGCATTGAATGAGTATCAACTAAGACTGAAAGAAGGATTATTTTCCCCATGTTGTGGGTAAGAGAATGAAACAACAGTAAGGTTAAGTGAATTTCCTAAAGTCTTGGTGAAATGGGAGTATCAGTACTGAGTGTTTCAAGTCTCCTGGTTAGCCCATAAAACACCCCTATATTTTCTATTCTTGCTTTGATAGACCGGTTATTTGCAATACCCGTAAGAACACTTCCAGTAGAAGCATAATACGTGACCTTACACAAGACTCAAGGGCAGATCCATATGTCTGTGCTTTGAAGGTTACACAGTTTAACAGAACAATTTTAAGAAAAAGAATACAAAATTAGTAAAGGACTCTGAAGATTAAGCTTCATGAGCTTCACAGTAAATCCACCTCTGCCAATAGCTGGCGGGAATGCTCCAGGCTCTCACCACACTCCACCTCCCAGAGTTATACTATCCCCATGAGCAGGAATGAATTGATTTTTATCTCCCTTCATTGGTGAGGACACATCCTAGAAAGATGAGGTAAAGCCCCAACTGAGGACAAAGATATTGAGAGCAGCTGGCCATTTGAAATGCATTCAGGTCTCCAAGGCCAGATAAATTACTTTCCAGGGAACCAAAACAATTGAAATATATGATTAAGGAACAACTTTTTAACAATTTTTGAACAAGTTACCAAGGAATGAATAGCCACAGGTCAGAGGGAGAAATTGGTATCCCCCAAATTTCAGAGGTGGACTCTGCACACTGCAGCCAGGTGATCTTAACATTAGCCACTGGCAAATTTCTAGAATGGGTTATCTAACAAATAGTTTGTTAAAATGTAGACAGGGGAGACATGATTACCAGGTTCTAAGATGGATTTAGTAAAAAGAAATCAGCACAAATCAAGTTCATTAACACTTTTTAAACTGAAATATTAAACCAAAGATCAGGGGAATATGTTTGGGTTTTAGAAGGCTTTTTGACAGACTTTTTCATGATAGTTTTTCAAACAAGTTGGAGAAATGTGGATTGAACTATGAAATAGTTAAATAGATTGGTTTGGTTGACTGATAGAGTGAGATGAATCAGTGCTGAAGTGAAAGAGTTGCCCATTTCTTTTCAGCTCTTGTTCAATGGGGATACAAAGATGAATAAGACAGGGCTACTGCCTTCAAGACTTCAGCAGAGGAAAATGATATATAAGCAACTAGCTATGGTCATTCTGGAGAGGGCTGTACCAAGGATATATATAGGAAATGGGAACACTGAAGTAGGATCACTGGGGTGGTGGGTGGGAAATCTTTATGGCAGTTAGCAATGTCAACTGATGCAGAGACCATCTTGCAAATTAGTGAGGATTTCAACTGGAGAGGAGATAACTTGGGGAAGGTCATTGAACCAAACAACTTTCAGGTTCTCTTCAAAGGCTAAGCTTCTGAGTTTGTTCATGGTTAAATCACAACAGCTGGTCTCAGCACAGCCAAGCCTGGCCGAAGCTCTGAGGTTACATCTCCACAACCAGACTGTGGGGCAGGGGAAGCAGAGCTGCTGAGGTAGGTACCAGAGTCAGCTCGGAAACCACATTTATGCTAGGAGCAAAGGACAGGGAAAGAAAGCTTGTTAGCTTGTTCAGATTATTGGGATCCTCCTGAAAGGGAACATATTTGTCTATTTAAAAAATTACAAGCTAAAGGGTCCGGGAATTAAAGGAGGCTTGTGGTCTAGCAAACGAAAGCTGGCAATAGCGGGGGGGGGGGGGAACCCTCCACTCAGAGAGATTGAATTTATGCTAAAGAGTGCAGAAAACCTCCACATTCTCCTCATTTCATGCCACTGAAAAGACTGATTCTGCTTTTCGAAAGAACAGTGTGGGTTATTTATTAATGTTCATAAGAAATATTTCTGTAATGCTACCTCAGGGTTTGAAACCAATCTGGCTGGATGAGGCACATCTAAAGTCTAAAAATCCTAGTAATGTCAGCCTTGTTTCCTGTGCAGAGCATGGTTTAAAATGAAATATTAAGTCATTGAGTCATCTAAGTACCTGGAAACGATTCACATCCGACTGGGAAGAATTTATTAGAAAAACACATCCCAGTCCCCCAGCACAGGAGCCCACAGCTCACCATGCACAGTTGTCAACAGCAGAGTTCTGTTAGTTTCTCTCACTGGCAGCTGTCGTGGCCTAAATCTAAACTCTGACCAGGAATCTTCTCCACACCCCAAAGTCACCGTAACAAGATAGCCACCCCTCCTCAAAATCGTTTATAAATGTCTCTCCCTAGGGGCTCACCCTTTCTCAGATTGACACCCTCCTCTAAGGACAAAAACTGGGCATGTGGTGTGAGCGAAGCCCTTTTCACCAGGCGGTCCCTAATTACGCACGGCCTTTCTCCAGCGCATTCAGCGGCAAAGACCAGCCAGACAATGAACCCATGTTCAGGGCCCTGGATAATGCCGGGCATTTAATGCGGTTGAATATTGCAGCCAGGGCCTTCCTGTTTCCAAACCAGTCAATAGAGGTGCGGGGCCCTGAGTGTGTTTCCCAGCCTTTTGCCATCCCGTGGAAAACAAAGAGGAGTTTGATGTCTGTGCCCTGAATACTTAGCACAAGATGCTGAGGTCCAGCCTTCCCTCTGCACGGCAGTGGAAGGCTGTGGTGCTTGGACAGATCGGGGTAGAGCTCAGTTTGCTAGGCAGCACCACGCGCTGTACTCACAGGTCCACAGAGAGGATGGTCTCAATGTGACTGAAAGGATCTTTGGTCACAAAATAGTTATCTATTTTCCCACATAAATATACAAACATTATACTTCTTTCAGGAACAAAAATATTATTTGAATTTACCCGTCCATTTTCATACCCTGGCATTCCATGTTTTATTGGTAAAAACCACCTGTGTTCTTTGAAAATTTAATGAAACAATATTAAATAAATAATCCAGAAGTAGCATAATAAAATGCCAGTACATCCAGGCTGTGACTCTGTTCTGAGAGATGGGTGACGTGTAAATCTTGCTTTCTTTCTATTCAAGGAACTACCCTGCTAGTCTGAACATGTGAAAATCTGGCTGGGATGGGCCTTAGACCTTTGGCTCTTAGTAATAGAAAGAGAATACAGATTTGTACATAGGCAGTCTCTTCACTTTATCCATAATAGCTTGGCAGTCAGATCATTCCCACATTTCGGATGAAAACGGAATGCTATGAATAGCAATAAACTGCGTGAAACCAATGGGCTGGAGTGTTCTGTAAGAGAGAGCTCAATCCATCCCTCTCCCATCCCCCTTCCCCCGCACCTTCCATTTGTAAGAAACACTATCCCAAACATCTCAGGCAGCTAAGAATGAAAAGCTACAGAGATGCTATAAAATATGTATGCTTGTGCACCTCCCCAGACCATGTCTAGCAAGTACAAAGGACTTGTGTGTTCTTGGCTAGGAATATATATATAGATGGATGGATAGAATCATAGATCAGTAGATACAGACAGATAGTTACATTATGATTTAATAACTATTTATGGCACAGAGGCCGTTTAAATAAATAGAGGAAAGCCAAGGTGACAATCCTAGACATGATCAAGCTATGTTAAATCTTTCAGTTCTTTGAAAATACTCTTCTTTCATTCTCCCTAGCACCCTAACCAGCTAACTCAAGGTCTTATTTTAAGAAACACCAATGATGTGAAGCATTTCATGATCTCTCAAGCCTAGGAGAAGAGTTGCCCTCGTTCTGTACCCTGTAGCATGCTATTCTCTCCCCGTCAGAGGGTCTTCATTGCCAGTCCGTGTTGTAACTGCTTGTTTAACTATGTTTCCCACTGGCCTATTAGTTCCCCACCTTTCTCACACTTTGATCTCCAGCGCAGATCGTGACACACAGTAGGTATTCAGTAGGCATTTGTTGAATGAATGATCGCACTGTAATTCAAGGTCACCCTACTTTGTAGGGCCAACAAGTATGAATTGTGCCCCTTTTATGTGTGAACACCATGCTCTGTCCTGGTTCTCCTGAGGTCATTGAAGGATATGAGCAGTGGCCCTGCTGTCAAATCCTTTGCAGATGAGCCAGACAAATGAGACAATCAGAAGCTCATCAAGAGCCTCTTTGAGCTGCTGATTTCAGCTGAAATTCAGAGAAGCGAGGAGCTTGGGGGCCTAGGAAGTCCTGTGAGGCAAGGAGTGAAGGGGACTGCAGCTGGGCTGGAAGGAGGGGGGGAATTTGATTAGGCAGAGAGGGTGAGGCGGGCACTGCGGAAAGGAGGAATAAGAAATGGAGGTGGGGATGAGTCTGGCATGAACAGGGAACAGGGAGGAGGCTGGCTTAGCTGGAACAGAAGGTCCAGATTCTCCACGACCTGTAGAAGCTGGAGCTGGATCCTGGAGGATTTGGAAAGCCAGGCAGAGGGGTCTGGGCTCTAGACACTGCATGACAGGATATTGATGTAAAACTTGGAGTGGGAATTTCGTGATTAAAAAAAAGTCGTGAAGGAAGAAAGTCTTATGGTCATGGCAAGGAAAACCTGAAGGGGAGAGAACTGTGCTGAGAAGGCCACACTGTAGCCATTGCAATTACCCAAGAATGAGATGACATGGCCTGGGCTAGGGTGATGCAGGAATATGGGAAGAGGGGAAAAAGAAAACATTTTGGAGAAAGGAATGGCAGGCCAGCCTCAGCTAGAGGCATCTTATGCTTTTCAAAAGCCACAGGTCTGATTCTTCTGAAGGTACAAGTGGCTGCACCCTGGGAACCAGGGGCCAGGGACTGGATGACCGATGAGGAGGAAGGAGATGGCTTTGGAGGTCATCCTGCTGTCCTGGCGCCCCTCATGGGGGTTGCCGGCCAACCTTCCCTTCCCCAGGGCGGTGCTCCTGTGCAGCTTTTACTCACTCCCCCGGCAAGCACAGGGGGGTAACCTTCTCCCGTCGGCACCACGCTTCTGTCTTCCAGGCGGGCGTTCAAGGATAGCTACCTTGCAGAGCTTCGACTGCCTCCAGGACAGAGAACCCAGGCTGTGCTGGAGGCTTAGCTGAGGGCCGGACTGTACCAGGGGTCGCTGGGGAAGAATTCATTTTTAAAAATATGCCAGCCTTTGACTGCCTTCTCTAAGGCCTCAGGGTTCTGCTTTCACCCTTCCCTCTAACGGCTTTTCATCGTGGTCTTGACAACCGTCACATGAACGTATTACGTGAAAAGAAAAGTCGCCACTTTTCCAGAATGTGCTCAGGAGGAGTCGCCATTTCCCTTGTGTCCCCGCTCGCAGCGAAGCTCTTGGTCTGGCGAGAACTCGGGGCCTGGTTGCCATGATTTATCATCCTGGTGTCTTTCCCGGACAGCCTGCCTGCTCCCCCAGTTCAGCTTTTCATCATCATTTCGGGGCTGTTTGCTCAGCCTTCACTATTGCTGTTGCAATTGTGTTTTGGACCTGACCTCCTGGCAAGCCGTGGGCTTGGCTGAGGGAGCTGGCAGAGGCTGAGCCCAAGCTCCTGAGGGTGGGAGGAGACAGAGGCACAGGTGTGTGTTTTCTGAGCCAAGAAGGGGATTCACTGAGCAACCAGCTTTGGTGCTTTTCTGGAGCATTCTCCGGTGACCAGGGTCCTCTGTGGTGTGGCTCCCTGCTTCATCTCTCCTTAATTCCAGCTCCCCCTTCAGACTCCCATGCTTTTGTCACCTCCCAAAAAGATGATTATAATTCTCTCCAAATGGTGCTTCGTTTGAAATAAACTCAAAAGCAGCCCTGAGGGCAGGACATAGCTGCCTGCTTCCATTTAGGAGCCAGGGCCCTGGGAGCCAGAGTCCACTCGATCTCCTCCCCGCCGCCCCCTTCACCCCTGGCCTGAGCCTACGGGCTGGCGAGGCAGCAGAGAGATGGAGGAGGGGAAAGAACTTTGGCCTGGACGTCTGGACATCCCGGAGTCCAGAACCATCTCTAACCACCTTCCCCTGTGCTGCCTACTTTATAAGAACAAAACCACCAGCCTCTGTCTTGACTTGGAGGGATGGATTTAGCTTTACTGATCATGTACTATGTGTCAAGCTATTTACATACCCTGTTAATCCTCAGGACAGCCCTTAAGAAGTAAATAGTTGTATCCTAAATTTATGGTTGCTCAGAGAGTGAAAATAACTACCTAAGGCTGCACAGCTATTAAGTGCTAAAGCTGGAATCGAGGTCTTCCTAACTTCTCTTATTCCACACTGCCTCTGAGAATGGGTGGGCCAGCCTGTACACTGGCTCTTTCTGATCCGTACTCAAGCATGCTGTTATTGACATAAAAATATATATATATATATACCTTTTGAGTCCCTTCAATGTACAGCAAGAAAATGCTTCTAGCTTCTCAGAGGAAAAATGCCATAGAAAACTCAGCTTAGGTTCACAGTGGTTCTTGACCACTCTCTTCAGGGCTATTTTGATGACCTTATGCTATGAACCATTGGGCATCATGTTTTCTACTGTCAGCTCAGACAAGTCTTGAACCAGAAGAGCCTGACGGCTGGTCCCAGCTGTCTCCTGTGTGTCAGAGAACTCATCATGCAGCCTGTCTGGGTTCCAGTTCCTCCACCTCAAAGGAAAAACTGAAACCCATGCCCTACAGAGCTTTGCTGTGAAGATAGATGCAAACATTTCAGGTTTACAAAAGTGCTACTGACAGACAAAAAGCTATACCCAGGTAATTTTCTGTTGTCCCCTCCTGGGAAGACAGGAAAAAGATTTTTCCTTTACCAGCTTCCCTTTACTTCTGAAACAAATCCATCCTTCCTTGTCCCCGTGTCACCCCTAACCCAGGAGCAGAAGCAGTTTGCTCCATCGAATTGTATAACACTAGCATTTTCCACATGGGCAGGCGATCTTGGGGTACAAGCAGCTTATAGCACAGGCATGTCTTCTGGGCAGACTCAATTATTCATGGGGCCTGGTGCAGAATTAATGCTGTTTCCTTCCTCCTTCGATAAACTGGCTGCTCTTCCGGACTCATGCTTTGGGATAACAGACTTTGCCAGGTGATTTGACTTCTTAGCTTAGCCTCTTGGGCCTCTTGGAAAACAGGACCTTTTTCTTTCTGGGTCTCGGATCCAGCCCCAGGACATTCCTTGAGTTAGGCTGAGACTGTTCTACACGCACCCAACAACCTACATGGAAGGCTTGAGCCACACCACAGATCTCAGCCGTCTGTTGGGGCTCCTCCCGGGCCCCGTTCTCGTCTTCCTTAAATGACCTCACACTCTTTCACCACCCTGTCCTTCCTACGCTCCAGCTCAGCCATAACTAATGGCTTATATTATGTCCATCAACACCAACCACCCAGTAATGACTGCATGAAATACAGCGTTGACAAGGATTCTGAAGTTAAGCCTCAGTTTGGTGGGGAAGAATAGCCTAGACTTGATTAGCGGTGTCTGTCACGGGCACGGGAGGAAGGGGGTCAACATGCATGTGAGGTACTTGCTGTCTCTGCACCAGCATTTTAAGAGCTTGTTTCCCTGGCCTCACATCACGTGTTTTTGTTTTGTTTTGTTTTGTTCTTTATTCAGCTCACATATTTTCCACTTGGATGTGCAGTACCATTTTTTCCCCTGATAAGAGTAGCATATTTAAAAGCACACATTTACATTTTATCATAATTGCCCTCCTCAGTGCAGTGATTCTTGGAGAAAGGGTACTCTTTTTGCCATTGAGTTCCGTAGAAAATTTTGCTACTAGTAGTTCCCTTCTATTTCCTTGAGAAGTTAGAAAAAAAATGGGAACATATATTTTATGGAGACAGGTACTGGAAATTTATTCACTCACTAAATAAGTCTTTATTGAGTGGTTATTATGTGCCAGAACTTCTAGGCACTAGGATACAAAAAGGAAAGTGACACCGACTCTCTCTGCAAGAAGCTCACATTCTGGCCTGGAAAAGCCACATGTTAACAACTGACTATAAACAGATCACAAAGCCTTGCCACCTCTTCTAAGGGAAGCCGCCATGATGTTCCTGGAACTGGAGAATTGTTCTCACCAACTTTCATTTTCTAAAGAGGTTAAGCTGTTGAAGGAAGGAAGTTCAGAAGGAAGAACTAACCTCCTCCACGTTATCTATCAGTGAGTCAGTTCCCAGTGTCAAAGTTCCCGTGGTGCCTTTAAAACACTCTCAGGCAAAAACTGCTGAACTGGGCTAATAAATCTGACTGAGGTAGCAACCAGCTATTTGGCAATAGTCCTCAGAACCACCCTGTTCAGCCTGCACAGATTCCGATGCTCAGGAGTTGGCTGCCCATCCTGCATCCTGAATCAGCTCTGCCCTGGGCTTGAGATCTTCAGGCTGTTACACCTCCCACTCCCAGTGTAACCTCACAACCCGGGACTTCAGATTTCAGGCCTCTTCCTAAAACAGCACTTGTTGTTTCCTCACGTGAAGTCCCGTGGCTGACGCCACTGCCCATCTTCAGTGCTGCCTTTTCAGACCAAGCCTGACCTCCTGTCGCTGACTTGGCATGCCCCAAATTCCACTTCCGCTAAGAGTCATTGCACCAGAATGGGTCACCCATGTAGCTGCTAAATGGTGCTAGAGCATGGGATAGGCCTGAATTAGTTTGGCGATATCCAGGTATTTCACATTTGCTTTCATTGTGATTCTGGGCTGAATTTCAGAGCTCATCAACATGTTTGGCAATCCAGAGACTCAGCCTTGGCCTGGAGAAGGCTGAAGCCATCTGTTCTTTTAAGTGATAGAAAGGATAAGACTGAATTAGTTAGAACCAGGATAACACAGGGAATGCTTTCTGAAGAGCATGACCGGGTAGACATTTTGCTTTGTGTGCTTATGCAGAAATACATAAAACTGTGGGACGCAATTATCAGAAAACTGTTGTCAGAGACAGAAACTGAGTTAGTGGTTGCCAGGGGTTGAGGGATAGAGGATAGGGAAGAATGGCTAACGGTTACAGAGTTTTGGGGAGAGGTGGTAAAAATGTTCTCAAATTAGATAGTGGTAATAATTGCACAATTCTGTGAATACACTAAAACCCACTGAATTGTATACTTTAAAAAGGTGAATTTCATGGTTTGTGAAGTATATCTCAATAAAGTTGTTATTTAAAAAAAGAAATCTGTGATGTGTAGCAAAGACAACAACCAATACCCTGGGATACATTTAACAAACACTTGCTCAGCATCTACTATATGCATCAAGCTTTGTCTGAAGCATGAGAGGCATTCAGAAATGAGACAAACAAGGAGTTTGTAGCTACAAGCAACCCACAGATGCAATTGAAACTCCTCCTTGCCCACATCTAGGGCTCACCTGGATATTGGTAGCCTAGAGTCAGGTGTAGATACCCGTCCAGCCACAGTGGTCACCTTTGGACTTTCTACCAAGGAAAGACTGCCTGTCTTGGCAACCCTGAAGCCCTTTCATCTCCAGGGAGTGTTGCACTGATGAGCTGGCTTATCTCACTCATTTGTTAGTAATCACAGGAACAGAACAGTTTGTAATGAATTTTTATCTTTCCCTATGCTTGTGGGAGTCATCCAGGCCTTTTTCAAGGGCTCCATAATCAGAGCCCCAGAGCTAATACAAGAAGGAGAATGCTAATACAAGACGTCCTCCCAAGTGGGTGCACTCCTGCAAGGTGGGATTGCCTGGCAGTTCCAAGTCCTTAGTAGGCCACTGTAACCAATTTTCATCCTCACCTTGAGAGGCTAAGTCCGTGGAGTGGCAGTCACGCTCCTGGACAAAGATGAGGCCCTACCTCCACTTTCTCTCTGGGAGACCATGTCTGCCTTGGCAGGGACAGTATGTTATTTATGTGAGATCATTCTCAGCCATGGTACCCAACCACACCTCCATCCACAACCAAAATTAAAAGAGCTTGGAAGCATCTTCCTGTCCTCTACAGCTTACATTTTCTAACTTCCAGAAATGTCCAACATCTGGCCCTCAGCCTTCCGTCCAAACCAGAGCAAGGCCAGGCCTTGACTGACCCTGCCCCCGCCCCCCCCCATACCAAATACAACCCACTGTCCAACACCCACCTCTTTCCTGTGGAGCAAAACCAATTATAACCAGGTGAGGATTTCCATTTGTGTCAGTGAGCTCTCAGACAGGAGAAGAAAGGGACAACTTTAGAAAGATGTCATCTAGTATGGAGACAGTTACGAGTTCACATCCTGGGAGCCAACTGGCTGTAAACTGAGCCTAGACTCCTGCTCTGAGATACATGCATACATCCCTCAGGGATGGGAAAGCTATGCAGACAAGCACAGCCCTAGTGGTGTACTTGGAAACTCTAGGAACAGAGAGGAGGGGGGCTGTGGGAGGACAGAAGGACTCAGGGCATCTAGAAACTAGACACTTCCAGTTTGGGGGCTGTCTGGGGAGTTGGGTGGGGCTCATTACTTCTTTAAGGACTGGGGCTAGGTGGGAAAGCTTACTTGGCAGAGGAGATAGAAATACGAAAGTTCATTTTCATTTTTGATGAAGTGAAACTTCAGCTTAAAAAAATTCTGTCGTGACCGGAGCCCTTCTCACAGATAAACACAGAAAAGCACCGTTGGCTATTGCCATCTACCCTCAGGAACTGGCCTTCAAAACACACTAAGGGGCATTTTGAAGGTCATGAACAGGTCCCGTCCAGCTGTCTCATAGGAGAAGAAAACAGGAGAGCAGAAGGGGAAGAGTTTAAAATAAGGGGGCTCTTAAATAGAGCTATAAAACTGGGTGGCAAACCTAGTCCAAGGGTTAAAAACAAGCTTTTCCTCCAAAGTTTCTATGGCAACTAGATAAAAATCTACAGCAAGAGTGTACTTAATGAAATATTTCTTCTAGATCAACATGTAGCAATAGCTAGTGAAGGCCGACTTTGTGCAGGGATCCAACACAGGTTACATTTTTAGCTGCTTCTGTTTTTTTCCGGCAAGAATTAGGTATGGAGTTTGGTGAGACTCCATTTACTATACACCCTGATATCTCTTTCTCACAGCACAGAGTCTAGAAAGCGGGGGCAGATACGCTGGTGTGGATCCAAATCACTTGGACTGAAGAGAAACCTTCTCCCTCCCTCCCTCCCCGCCCCCACCAACAGTTTGGATTCCTTTGACACACACTCACAGTGTTAATTTGGACATTTAGCATAAATGCTCGTGACTGACTAATTTTATCTGTACATAAAGAATAAACACGATCTGGTGAGGTTAGTTGGGGGCTACTTATGTTGTACGTGATGAAGAAGCAACGAGAATGCTTTGACTTGGAGGCCTTGAAATGGTATTTTAACCTGGTCAGTTATTAGCAGTGGGACTTTGGGCAAATTATTTACCGTGTCCCAATCTCCAAAATGGACCTGAGGGAAGTGCCCACCCAAAAGCTGGTTTGAGGATTAAAAGAGGTTAAAATGTATAAACGTGCCTAGCAGCAACTGGTATAGAGTAGGTTTTCAATAACAGCTTATTGAATCTAATTAAATTTCTTTGGCTACAAATCAGTTTCGGGTTCCAGAGGAGCTCCACTATGTTTCTCACCAAAAAGATTGAATCCTATATCCTTTCTATTAAGGTGGCTTCTCAGAGAACAATTTTAAGATATGAGATTATTCTAAAAATGGAACACATAATTGGATAATAATAAAAGTGGCTAACACTATTGACACTTACTTTGTGTTAGGCATTGTTCAAAGCATGGTATATGCATTTGCTTGCAATCCTCACAGAACACTATGTGGTAGGCAATAGTATTATCTGTTTAACCGATGAGGAAATCGAGGCACAGAGAAGTTAAATTCTGGATAATGTCCTAGATTATTTAAGTTACCACCACTACCACCATCACTGTCAACACTAACATCTCATGAGCCTGACATTGTGCCAAACACTTTATGTGTATTATTTCATCACATCCTCATAACTCGGTATGACCACCTTACAGATGAGGACAATAAGCCTGTTATACTAAGTAATTAGTCCAAGATCACAAAGATAGTATGTGTTGTAGTTACCATTCAACATAAGCAATCATGCCATCTGTAAATAAAGACAGTGTTGTTTTTTCTTTTCAGATCTTTATGCTTTCCGTTTCTTTTTCTTGCTTTATTGCACTGGTTATGACTTCTTTGTTCAACGATGACTAGAAATGGTAGGAGTGGACACTTTACCTTGTTCCCATCTTAGGGGGAAAGCAGCCAATATTTCACTGCTAAGTACATTTGCTGTAGGTTTTTATAGATGCTGTTTATCACACTCTGGAAAATTCCCTTCTAGTTCTCATTTTTTGAGAATTTTTACCACAAATGAATGTGGAATGTCAAATGCTTTTGTTCCTCTCTTAAGATGGTGATATGGCTTTTCTCTTTTATTCTGTTAAAATGATGAATTTCAATGACTGATTTTCAAATATTATGCTAACTTTCAATCTGGAATAAACCCCACTTGGTCATGATGTATTATCCTTTTTGTATTGCTGCGTTTGATTTGCTAGCATTTTATTATGAAGTTTTGTGTCTATAATTCATGAGCTATATTAGTCTGTAATTTTCTTTTCCTGCATGTTATTGTCAAGTATTAGTATCAAGGTTCTTCTGGCCTCAAAAAGGAGTTGAGGAGTATATGCATTAGGGTTCCAGCAGAAAAGAATCTAGTAGGGTAAATATATGTGTATATACATATGTATGTGTGAGTGTGTGTGTGTGAGGAAAGAAAGAAAGAAAGAGAAAGAAAAGAAAGAGAGAAAGAAAGGAAGGAAAGAAAGAAAGGAAGGAGAGAAAGAAAGGAAGGAAGAAAGAAAGAAAAGAAGGAAGAAAGAAAGATGGCTATATTGCAAGTATTGGCTTATACTTATTGGGTGCTGGGTAGTCAAGTCCAAAATTTGTAGGACAGGCCATAAAGAAGGGCAGTGGGCAGGAGTTGAAGTTTCAGTCCACAGGTAGAATTTTTTCTTCTTCAGGGAAACCTCAGTTCTGCTCTTAAGGTCTTTGTAGCTGATTGGGTCAGGCCTGTCCAAATTAGTGAGGATAATCTCCTTAAAGTCAGCTGATCAGTAGCTGTTGATCACATCTACAAAATACCTTCAGAGTAACACCTAGATTACTGTTTGATTGAATAACTGGGGACTATTGCCTAGTAGAGTTCACATAAAACAGATCATCATAGTCTATCCCTTATCAATGTGACGCTCATATATATCTCCTTAAACTATACTTAATTTCCAAATAAAGACAATAACAAAGCCCTACTTTTGCCTAACATGATACAACTATCCTGTATATAACAAAAAACGCACTGATCCTTTCTCCAAAAGAGGATGAAAAGGTCTTGGGTGAAGTTCACTCTTCTCCCTGATATCCTATAATTTAAATACTGTTATGTAAAGTTCACTATTAATATATCTATGTTAGATGATATGGTGACAAGAGAGGGAAGAAAACAAACAAAAATATGTATACACATATACATAAACATGTTTAATAAAATAAGCAAGAAATACTCATAGCAATTATAGTCCTCATTTCTGTAACTGGTCACGTGGTTATAGCTGGTATTTATAATTAGCTTCTTATACTACATTTCCATATTCCTTTTGTTTGCAGCAAGCCCCTTAGCTGATTGTGGTTCCTTGCCTCATAGTGTGATCCAGACCTTCATTCCTGAAGGGTCTGTCTGGACCATTAGCAGTTCTGCTTGAATTGGATTGTTCTAGTTTTCCACTGACTTCAATCATATAGCATGGTAGTACTAAGAGACACCCTGAGGGATTCTTATATTCCAGACATTCTCTTCCTTATATCCATTGTGTAGTACCAGCCCAGTTTCCCCTTGATAATCAGGATCAATAACTCTAGCCAGTATAGTAACCCTCTTCTTTGCCTGTTGACTCAGAGGCATGAGGAGTCCAAAGTGGCTGAATGGCAGTTATACCTTCCAGTTCAATAGAATCATTGTTGTGTCTCTTGGTAAAAGCATTTCTCCCTTTGGGACAAAGATCAACAGACCAACAAAGCATAAAATCACAGGGATGGGAAGCAAACATTTTACTGGTGGATCACTAGAGGTAATAATGAGTGGTGCTACTCCCATTTCCACCCCTTGGTTCTTAGACTCATGAATTCTGACTGTGGGAGAAACAGCACCACATACTGTATGCTGATTTAAAGCATACATAGCCTCTTGGAGGATATGGCCATAGTCCTGCAAGGTATTGCCACCTAGCCGGCACTGTGACTAAGTTTCCAAAAGGCCATTCCACCACTCTGTCAAGGCAGCTGCTTCAGGATGATGAGGAACATAGTTTGACCAGTGAAATCCATGAGTATGGGCCCATTGCCACATAGCCCATCACTGTGAAGTGAGTCGCTTGATCAGAAGCAATGCAGTGTGGAATACCATGATGATGGATAGGACATCCCATAAGTCCATGGATGGTGGTTTTGGCAGAAGCATTGCACAGAGGTAAAGCAAATCTATTTCCAGAGTAAGTATCTATTCCAGTAAGAACAAAGAACTGCCCCTTCCATGTTGGAGGTGGTTCATTGTAATCAACTTGCCATCAGATAGCCAGCTCATTAGCCTGGGGAATGGTGCCATATCAAGAACTCAGCGCTGCTGCTGGCCGATTGGGTCTTCAAGAGTAATTGTATTCAGGTGGGCCTTGGTGAATGGACGTTCATGTTGCTGATCCCATGCGTAATCTCCTTCATTGCTACCATAGCCACTTTATTCATGAGCCCTTTGGAAAATGGCAAGAGTGGCTGGAAAAAGAGGATGACATGTACTGCAGAAAGGGTTATTCTATCCCCTTGATTATTAAAAAATCCTCCTCGCTTACGTCAACCTTTGGTGAGCATTCACATGGAACACAAATATATTCACTTTATTTGCCCATTCAGAGAAGTCTGTCTACATACCTCTTTCTCAGACTTTATTGTCACCAATTTTCCATTCATGTTACTTTCAAGTCCTTACCCATGCAGCCAAACCATTGGCCACAGAACATGAATTACCATAGACTTGTACCTCTGACCATTTTTCCTTCCAAACATAATGAGCAACAAAGTGCACTGCTTGAAGTTCTGCCCACTGGAAGGATTTCCCTTCACCACTGTCCCTCGGGGATATCCCAGAAAGGGGCTGTAGTGTTGCAACTATCCACTTTTGATTGACACTTGCATATAGTACAGAACTATCTGTAAACTAGGCATGAGTCTTCTCTTTCTCAGCCAACTTATTGTAGGGAACTCCCCATGAAGTCATAGGTATGGGCTAGGGGAGAGAAGGTAATGTGGCAGGAGTGGGGACCATGAGTATTTGTGCCACTTCTTCATATAAATTACTTGTGCCTTCAGGATCTATTCAAACCCAGTCTTGTATATACCACTTCCATTTGATAATGGAGTGCTTCTGTGCAAACCCAACCTTGGTAGGTCAGACAACACCCAGTACATGATGGGAAGCTCAGATTGCATAGTAACTTGGTGGTCCATAGTAAGGCCAGTGTGATGTCTTCTGGAAGGGAAAGATGATCAAGGTACTGTGGACTAAATTAACAGGACTGGAGAGTTGCTGTACCACTGAGGTAGGACAGTGAAGATGTATTGCTGGCTTTGCCCCTGAAAGCCAACTGTTTCTGGTGTTCTTTACGTAACAGGCTTTGAGAAACAGGCATTTGCCAGATCAATAGCTGCATATCAGGTGCCAGGGGGAGTGTTACATTTGCTCAAACAATGAAACTACATCTGGAACAGCAGATGCAATTGGAGTCAGCACTTGGTTAACTTTACAATAATCAATTGTCATTCTCTAAGATCCATTTGGGGGTTATACCTCCTGCTCTGTTCTTTTTCCACAGGATTGCTTTGGCAATTCTGGGCCTTTTATGATACCATATAAATTTTAGGATTATTTGTTCTAGTTCTGCGAAAAATCTCATGGGTAGTTTGATAGGGATTGCATTAAATCTGTAGATTGCTTTAGGTAGTGTGGCCATTTTAACAATATTAATTCTTCCAATCCAAGAGCATAGACTATCTTTCCATTTCTTTGAATCATCTTCAAATTCCTTTATCAATGTTTTAAAGTTCTCAACATATAAGTCTTTGACATCCTTGGTCAGGTTTATTCCTAAGTATTTTTTATGTGATTTTAAAAGGGATTGTTTTGTTACTTTCCCTTTCTGATATTTCATTGTTAGTGTAAAGAAATGCAACTGATTTCTGTATGTTAATCTTGTATCCTGCTACTTTGCTGAATTCGTTTATCAGTTCTAGTAGTTTTTGTGTTGAGTCTTTAGGGTGTTCTATGTATAGTATCATGTCATCTGTATATAATGACAATTTTAGCTCTTCTCTTCCAATTTGGATACCTTTTATTTCTTTTTCTTGTCTGATTTCTTGTCCTAGCTGTAGCTAGGACCTCCAATATTCCATATGCTCTTGAAGAGAAAGTGTATTCTCAGTTGTTGAGTGTGGTGTTTTCTAAATGGCAACTTCATCTAGTTAGTTGATAATCTTGTTTAAATCTTCCTTGTCCACTCTGAGTTTTTAAATTGTTTTATCAGTTGCTGGAGAAGGGTATCAAAATCCCCAACTATGACTGTCTATTTTTCCCTTTAGTTCTGCCAGTTCTTATTCATAAATTTTGAAGTTCTGTAATTAAGTAAGTATACATTTAGAATTTTTATGTCTTCCTGATTTCTCCTTAAGAAATATCCTTTTAAAAAATCTGTGATAATACTCTTTACTTTGTCTGATATTAATGAATCACAGCAGTTTTCTTTTGCTTACTGTTTACATCGTATATATTTTTCCAACCTTTCACTTTAAGTTATCTCTGTGTTTATATATATCAAGTGGATCTCTTCTTGACAGTATTTAGTTGGGTCTCACTTTATAATCTCTCCTTTTTAATTGGAATATTAGTTCATTTATATTAATACGATTATTAGTTTCAAGTATATCATCTCATTTTTTTTTTCTAGTTGCCAAATCTGTTTTTTGTTCCCCCTTTCCTGACTTCTTTTGGATTAAAGAAATACTTTTTAGTATGTTAGACCACATGATTGTCTCATAGATCACTGAGTTTTGTTCATTTTTTAACCTATCTTTTATCTCCAGAATGGATGATTTCTATTTGTCTTTCTTCACGTTTACTAATAATTTTCATTTCATATATTTGTACTTGTCAGTTTTAGAATTTCCATTTTATTCTTTTCGGTATTTTTCATCTCTGCAGAGATTTCCCATCTGTGCACTCATTTTAACCATCTTTTAAGTCCTTTGACATATTTGTAGTAGCTGTTTTAAAGTACTTGTCTAATAATTCCAACATCTGGAATATCTTGGTTGTTTTTTTTCTTTTTTTCCCTCTATTTCTTTAGTGTAGGTCATATTTATCTATTTGCACGCCTGGTAAATTTTTGTTGTAGCCTGGACATTATGGATGATACATTATAGAGACTCTGGATTATGTGTTGAGTGTTGGGTGTAAAGAGTATTGAGTTTTGTTCTTATGGGTAGTTAAGTCACTGGTAGATACTTTTTGGTTCTGTCAGACTCAGTTTTGTTTTTTGTTAGGGGAGGACTGTTTTGGTTTTGAAGTTAGTCCTTACTCTATGATATGATTCTTACTCTTAAAGTTCTTATTTCTCAAGTAGGAACTGTAATCCTAAAACACGGTCTTTCTCAGGTCTCAACTGAATTCTACTACAGCCCCACCCATACCAAGAACCCGTGGTGAATCCCCACACAGACTTTTGGGACCTCCCTTTGCACAGGTTCTTCTCTAGCATCTGATCTCACACACTAACTGTTTCAGCAGCCTGGAACTGTAATCTCTGCCTTATCTGCTCATTCTGCTTTGTCTCCATCTCCTCATATTATGGCAGAAGTATGCCCAGGGCAGAAAACTGGGGCAATTCTGGGGTTCATTTCATGCTTCCCTTCTCTCAAGAACTGCAGAATTACAAGAATTATAGTCCTATGCTCCCTATTGTTCTTTGCCTGAAAACAGTTGCCTCATATGTCTTGTTCATTGTCATAGTTTATTGCAGTAGGAAGACAAGCCAGGTATCAGTTACTCTGTCATTGTGGGACGCTGAAGTCTCTGAACACATCAGCTTAAAACCATTTTGAAATATGGAATGCTTGTATGTGATGTTTGCCAATGAGAAGACCAAGCTTCTGTAAAGAAAAATATGGCTATTTTCTATCTCTTTTAAATGAATATTCATCCATCCAATGGCTTAGAAGTATTTACACTTTTTACTTGGTGTGTACCAAATAAAAGATAAAATCAGTTCAACCGATATTTTTGCTAACCCACATATAGGGCCCTGAGAGGCGGAAGAAAAAAAAAACCAGAGCCCTAATGTCAAGAAACTTTTACTGTACTAGGAAAGTCAAGTTAAATATGAAGACAAGGCTGAATACAATTACATACTAAGACTTGTTGGAACAAATAGGTGAGACAAGTCTGATTTAACTTCCCCTTCTAGCTGCAGGAGCACCTCAGCATCACACATGCTTCCTCCCCCACAACTAACCTAAGGGTATCAATCTACAGATACTGCTTCGCCAGTGAGATTTCCCTCTAAGGATTTGAATTAAGAGACTCAGCCACTGCAGTCAAATGGTGCTCTGTGAAACTCTATGGAATTATGTTTACTTTCACTCCATCCTGGCTGATCCTCAAGTGGGTGTTTTACGCCTCTAAGATGTAGAATCATTTAGGGTAGCACTAGAACTAAATGAAAATCAGAATACTAGGTTTGAATTCCAGCTTAGCTAATTCCCTTGTGGCCTCCCAGCACCTTGCCTCGCTCTCCCTGTCTGTATAGAGAATGAATATTGAAGGTCTTAGTCCTTGTTTCATATCAGACTATCGTTATAAGAATTAATGAGATCATGTTCATAAGAGGATTTAATATCTGCATTGTGGTAAAATATCAGATTGTAAATCCACCCAGCAATTGTTGCCGTAATAATTATAGTAAGCAATAGAGAATCTAAAGAGAGAAGTGGTTTTCTACTTTTGCTGTAATCATGAGGAAGATTGGGAAGTGAGAAGGAGGGGGTAGAGAAATAAAAGTTAGCCTCACTTTGACTTGGATGGCATCTGACTCTCCCTTGGAGGTAGATGGAGATAAGAAGAGTCTCAGGAGCAGTAATTTCCTAATCCTTTACTCTGCATCACCACAGCCTTCTCACTGTCCTCTTTGAGAGAGCTGAAAACATCTCTGTCCTTAACTAAAGCTTTCCTATTTGTTGGGATGAATGGTGACATTTGGTGTAACGGTAGCGCAGGTCAGGTTGAATAATTGCTTTTCTGTAAAGGGATCCTGCAGTAGAAGCATAGAGCTGTAAGGATAGTAGAAGGTAGAGCTGTAAGAAACGCAAGACAGGAACAGTATTAAATTTGCACTGGCCAATGAAATGAGGGCTCATTTTGCATGTCTTGGATGATTCGTGTTAATGTACAGGCAGCGTTCTGACATACATTGGCAGAAGTATCAGGCAAGCCTGCATGAGGTGATAATGTCCCCCATGAAGGAAAGAGTAGAGGCCAGAAGGCAACCAGCTATCATAAAAGTAATTAATTGTTTTACTTTATAATGGTCTGGCAAGATTGCCTTTAAAAAAATGAATCATACAAATGGGGCCATGACGTCACACAGGCTGCCCATTGAGACACAAGAAACTAGTTCCTGCTATAAATTATGACAGTGAGTTAGTTTTTAAAATGTTTTATGAGGTTAAGAAGTGCAACGTCAAATTATTTTTCCTCCATATCTCATTGCTTTGAATGCCTTTCAGAAGACAGAGGGTAACATTTCCTCTCAAAAATTCCTTCCAAGTTTACTGGCTGTTGCTTTACCAATCAGGTCTTTCTCCAAGGATGGCTTTAGTGCATGATTTTCATGACTCAGCTTAAAATGAACAAGACCCCATTGTTGGCTTTCTTGTTTTTGCACCAGCATTATTGACAAGATCTGCATAACTCTTGGGAAAAGGTCTGTTGTCTAACCAAGCTACTATGGAAACCTGATCCAGGCCATTTAGAAGCCTAATGCCTTTTCCTCTTGAATTGGTGAAAAATTTTGAGGCTGGTAAAACTTCACTCAGAAAATATTCATCAGGGCAGAGGGGTACAGCTTGTTCATTACACTTTGCTTTTCATCTTAAATCAGCTTTGCAAATAGACTCACTGGCCCAGGGTGAGAGACAGGCAGCGCTGCCCACAGGGTCATTGTAAAAAAGCACACAGCTTTCACTTACTTTATTCCTTACGTTCTGACTGGGCAGGAGCAGAGAGAAGCAAGGGCTTGGCTTCTTTTTTTTTTTTTAAGCACACCTACATAATTGATAGCTGGAAAAAAATTGTAGATACCTATTTTATATCAATAATTAGCTCTATATGTAAGAAAAAGAGTTGAAACTTTACCTTAAACTTCCAGGTTCTAAAGAGGAGCCCAGAAATGTAGTCTATGTTCTGCTCTCTCAGGAGAATCTTCCTCTTCCCACCCCCTTTCTCTAGGTATCACCTGAGAAGGGAGAGAACACACTGGAAGCCAACACCAGGAGTGCCCCAGCTGTGGCTGGTCAAGGACTTTCCTCAGTAAATTCTTCAGGCCATTTCCTTTCCCTGTTGATTGCTGAGTATCCTGAGGCCTTAAAAGGGTGGAGGGAGGCTTTACTCTCAGTATCTTTAGGTATAAATCTCATCTCTGTGCAACAAGCCTTGCAAAATTTATAATGTGGTTATTCGTCATTATTTATGATTCATATACACTTAAACTTTATGACAACTCTGACCACAGTCATCTCTCCTGGAACATGGGCCAGAGGGAGAGAGCCATGGGGACGTTTCATGTGAACACTAACAGGATTCCTCACAACGTGACAACCGGGAACCGAGTATCTGTGGGTAACAGTCTCCTTCTTGGGATGTGAGATGCAGGATGAGCCCATGCTGTGCCGGGCAGGGTACAGAACCTGAGGAGATCAGAGCCATTTCATATTCTCCTTTCATCCTCCTCAGAGGTGATAATATAATCGCACCATTATCTGAGGTAATTGGGATAACTCAATGCACAGAGTCTACCCCTAATTCTTGCCAATATTTCAAGCTCTTTTTCCTGCCAGATCTTTTATACAGGCTGGAAATTCAGTGCTATTGAGGTTTATGTTTCCCCTACCCTTTTGCTCAAGTTCTGCGATCTTATCAATAATGCTGGTGCACAAACAAAGAGAGGGAAAGAAAAAAAAAGCAGGAGTTTGAACAGTCCAATGCTGCATTATCTGCCCTTGGTGAGGTCATTCCTGGCCCAGGGGGTATAGCTGAAGCTGGGGTGTGGTTTGGGCTCCCTCAGATTCCCCTGGGGAGAGTTTCTGCCACAGTTCCCTTTATAGAATCTAAGATACTGGCACAGAGTCTTCAAGAAGGTGGTCAGCTTCCTGGCAGATTCAATGAGAGGTAGATTCTGAGATGGGTGGAAAGACTATTGGATTATGACATATTAGATTATTAATTGGTTCAATCAAAAAATTTTATTGAGTACCTACCATGGGCTGGCCACTGTTCCAGATGCTTAGAATACATTGCTGAACAAAAAAGACAAAAATTCCTGCCCCCATGGAGCTTACATTCTAGTGGAAATAAAACCAATAAAAATAGGCAGAATCAATCATCTTTAGTGATAAAGATAAGGGGGACTGGAAGCATTGAAGAGTGCAGTTCTGATTTTAAACAGTATTAATTAGAGTGACCAGGATAGATCTCATTGAGAAGTGAGGTTCCGAGGAGAGTTGAAGGCGGGGAGGGAGTTCTCCATGGGGCTATCGGAAGGAAGAGCATCCTTATGGAAGGGACAGATCAGAGGAAGGCCCTTCGGCAGCAGCCTGTTGGTGCATTTGAGGACAGCAAAAGGCCTTGTAGCTGGAGCAGAGTGAGCAAGCGGGAGGGGAGTAGGAGAAAAGGTCAAAAGCAGTGGGGTGGGGCAGAGCAAGTAGCGACTTGCAGGCCATTGGAAGGACTTTGGCTGTTACTCTGCATAAGATGGGCAGCCACTGGACAGTCTGAGCAGAGGAGTGATATAATCTGACCTTGTGCAAGGATAACGCTGGTTACTGTACTAAGAACAGGCTATAGGAGAACGAAGGAGGAAGCAGAGACTGTTGCAGTCATCAAGGTGAGGGATGATGGTGGTTCAGCCCTGAGCGCTAGGAATGGCAGAGTGAAGAGAGAGAGAGAAAGGGAGGATTCTGGATATATTTGGCTATGAAGGTAAAGCCAGAAAGACCTCCTAATGGGTAGGAGAGTGAGTGAGTGGCTTCTAGTTCTAGGAATAAGTACTATGATAAACATGAGCAGAAGAAAAATCTCAGTGCCCAGTGAGAGTCCCCCAAGACTTGGTTGGCCCTGGGAGCAGCAGTAGTAGTAACAGCAACAGCTCGTGGCTGGGCTGGCTCTGCTTGGTCCTGAGCCCTCTTGGACTTTTGGCCTGTCTTTTCCCTCTTTTATTGGCTACTCCATCCCAGACACCTTCAGGGTAGTATGCCAAACTCATATTAAATGTACACTCTGCAGTTTATTCAAGTATTTATCCTGCAAATACATATTTAGCACCTGTTCTGTGCCAATTACTGTACCAGATGCTGAGGATAAGAGACTCACAGTCATGCCTTGGTTTACTCAGCCAGACTGGGATCTCAGCTCAGTGCCTGCTCATCCAGTTCCTCCCAAAGATCCTTTGGGATAAGGACTGTTTTTGTCTCTGTTTTACAGATAAGGAAAGTGGAGCTTAGAAAGGTTAAATAACTTTCCAAGGTCACAAAGCTAGTTAGGGGTGAGCTGTTATTTGACCTAGGTGTGTCTGACTTAGATGGTTACTTTTAGCCTCTATGTTCTAAAACAGAAGTTGGCAAACTTTTTCTGTAAAGGGCCAGAAAATAAATATTTTAGGCTTTGTGGATCATGTTGTCTTTGTCACAACTACTCTACCATTGTAGTGAGAAAGCAGCCATAGACAGTATGTAAACCAGCGGTCCCCGAACTTTTTGACACCAGGGACTGGTTTCGTGGAAGACAGTTTTTCCACGGGGACGGCAGGGGGATGGGTCAGGCAGTAACGTGAGCGATGGGGAGAGATGGGGAGTGGCAGATGAAGCTCCCCTTGTGCTGTGTGGCCCGGCTCCTAACAGGCCAGACGGGTACTAGTCCTTGGCCCTGATGGAAATGATCGAGCATGGCTGCATTAGATAAAACTCTAATTATGGACACTGAAATCTGAATTTCATATTGTTTTCATGTCATGAAATATTCTTCTGTTGATTTTTTCTGACCGTTTGAAAATGTAAACCCCATTCTTAGCTCACAGGTCATTAAAAAACAGGCAGCAAGCTGGATTTGGCCCATGGACCATAGTTGTCAACTCATACTCTGAAAGAGAAAGTCTCCTAAAATTGTGGAATTTTCCACACACAATGTGTCCATTAGATTTTGATCCTCATAATTCTGAGATTCAGAGCAGGGGAAACTGAGGCCCATAGGGGCTATTACTTGCTGAGGGCCACAGAGCAGTGGTGACTGGCCCTGGGCCTGCTGAATGCATTCATGGGCTTCTATAAGGGTCACTGTCCCGTTGTTTATGGCTGCCTGCTTTCCGTAGAATGCTGAGGGCAACAGTCTCCCAGGAACATCATCAGGGTCCATGCAGGCCCCAGTCTACTTAGCTTAGGGTTCTCAGTAGTAAAATCTTGAGATCAGAAAGGAAAACAAATCCTGGGCTTGACAAGAGACTTAAAGAGGACATGAGAGAGATTAATTACACACCTTTCAAGAGCTTAGCCTCCATCATCTGAGCCAAACAGAATGATTGTCACCTGCCAGTCCCTTTGCTGTGAATTTAGTTGTCTCAGTTTGTTCCCTCTCCAAGTTCAAGCAGTCCTCCCTGCTGGTAAGAGAAGCAAACTCCCTAATACAGCATTTCTGGTCTCTGCCCAGGACCTGCCACACAGGCTGCCCTTGTCAGATCTAGAATCTGCCCAAGGCAAAAAAAAAAAAAAAAAAAAAAGCTTGTGTGACTTTTGATTCCACATGAACTGTAACGTCTTTAACACATGTCATGATTTTTAAGACATTTTTGGGTAAAACTAACTGATTAAAAATCAATCAAAAAATTGAAATGAACCTCCTACTGCCTTTAAAGGGGAATGTAGGAGATAAAAGAGCATTCTTGGAGAAGGAGGAGGATAGTATTTGGGAGGTCAATGGCCTGATCCTTCTAGAAGCTGTCCCTCAAGTGATTTCTGGTGAAATCAGAAATCTGTATCACATCGTAGGTGAGTGGAGCTGGGGAGGGCATTGGCTCATGCCAATGAGCATTGACTCAACCAGTAGAAAAGCCAGAGACTTAGGAACTATTGACCTGGCTTGAAAAGATGATCTGAGATCATCGGACTCCTCTGTGGGTAAACTGTGACCGAGAGAGTTGATGGAGGTAAGGCAGTAAACTCAGACCCGGAGCTGTCATGTGGCCCAGTACAAGCTGAAGTGGTGAGGAAATCAGGAATCTCCGAGGAGGGGAGAAGTGAAGCGTGGTTGTGCTGGAGTGCTGGAGTCAAGGTCTTCCCAGCCCTGCCATTGAGGTCCTGGCCACCTGCTCCAGTTCTTGCCTTCAGGACACCCAGCCCCAACAAGTAACCTACCAACAGTCCTATTGTTGGGTTTCTGTAAGACTCCTTCTTATTAGGCACATCCCCTTTACTTGAGATTGCCTGAGTGAGTGTCTGTTCATATCAACCAGAGGAGTGATACCTAAAACTCATGTTCATCTATTTGCTCATTCACTCAATCAATATTTATTTTTAAGTTCTGGGGATCCAGCAGTGAGCAAGACGAAGCTGCTGCTCCTGTGGGCTCATGTTCTAGTCGGGGTCAGGGAGGGATAAAAGAGGCTAAACAGATAAACAAGTGAATATACTATATCAGATGCTGGGAATTACAACGGAAGAATGTGGAGGAAATGACAGAAGTCCTCACTGATAAGGTAACATCTGAGTGGAGACCTTAGGAGGTGGGAGAGCCAGTCCCACAAATATCTGGGGGGAGCATTCCAGGCCCAGAGTACAGTGAATGCAAAGGAAGCACATGTTTGGTGTGTCTGAGTATCAGCCACGGGACTCGAGTGGCTGGACTGAGTGAGTGAGGGTGAGAGCCGCAGAAGATGGATCAGAGTTTCCAATTATTATTATTCATTCAATAACCTTTGTTGAACTCTGCTATGTGCTAGGTCTCTTGAAAGTTCTAGAATTAGGAATTAGGGTACAAATGTCTTTTGTCTTCAAAGGCTCCCAGTTTCACTCCAGCCATCTGACACTAAAATAATCTGCAGCTTGTATTTTCCATACTCGAAAATGAAACAAATATATTAGGAGAGATAAAGCGGTCAAGTAATTTGCTCACTTCCTCGGACGAATATAACGCATGGAAAAAGATACAGAACTGCAGGGTTGAAACAAGCCTTTAAAGTTTTATTCATCTACTTCTGCCCCTGCCTCCACGGTGGGGGGGTGGGTGTGCTCCCAAGTTGCCCCAGAAATGCAGCCCCCTCTCCTGAGCTTTGGAGAGATTCCAATGAGGCCTTTCCAGAGCTGTCTTTGGAAATGCCTTCTACAAACCCAACACTGAACTTGTGCTGTGCTGCATGAAAACATAAAGGCTTTCCCCACAAGGTACTGCTGCTACCAAAAATGTTACCAGGTGACCCAATTCCTTCATTCAAATGTTATTTTTAGTGAATGTCAGATAAAGGAAGAGTATCATTATGAAGCCGAGAACAAATCCCCTTCACATGCCTCCTCTTTTCATCTGTACCACCCATGGAGGACAAGAGTGACACCTGGCCAGTCTCTCTCTCTCTCTCTCTCTCAAGATGATATCTGACCAGATCCCAAAGTAGTCATGCTTCAGCCGAAAGATGAGTCTGCCTTTTCTCTTCCAAAGAAAATCAAAACTGTCCCCCATTTAAGTTCCTAAATGCATAATAACTCTGCTAAGTAACAGACTTGAATATAATTTACCATTTCCCAGAGACAGAAATAACATTAATAACTATCATTTGGATACATCTGCTCCTCAGATTTACAATCAATCTAAAAGATTGTATATTTGTTTCTGTGTCTTCTATGAAAAGTCTAAATGTTGACCTGTGCTCCCTTAAAGAAAATGCATGAAAATGAAGTATTACTAAATCTCCCATCCTGCTCTCATTATAGACAAATCACTATCACTCTTGTGTTTGCTGTACTGCTGTTGGTGGCTCTGTGTGTGTGTGCATGTGTGTGTATGTATATATTTGTGTGTGCAGTTGTGTGTGTGATGGTGTATGTGTGTAGGGTTTGGACAATCCACATTAGAAATCTGCCTTCTGTTTGTCCCAGTGAATTTCCATTTTCTATTCCTTTCTTCTTGCAAGCCAAGAAAGGCAAAAAAGAAAGTTTGCTCAATTGTCAGAAACACAGATTCTTGCCATCTGTTTACTAGGGTACAAAAAATGGAATTGCTGAAGATAACACTTAGGATTTGATGAGGGCAATTGGTTTCTTTGGATGAAGTGCAGTGCTAACGTGACCAGGGCACAGGTTCAATCCCTTATGGACCACCTCGAGTCACACACAGATGAGACCTGGCTTCATAGTGTTTCTACCTCCTGAACCTTGACCAGTTGTCCTCTCAGTGTTCACTGTTGCCCACAAATAGGAAACCACATGCAGTGAGTAGAGCTCCATGAAAATTACTACAGAGGAAATAGCTCAAAGAGCTGGCCCTGCCAATGGGAAATACCATCTATATGACATAATGACTAAATGACAGAATATTGCCAACACTTGGTGCTTATGTAAATGTAAAGAGCTCAACATCTGTACACTGATGTCGTTTTTTCAGTATGATTAATTTCTTTATAAAACCAGTAGAGCCTAATGATTAAGATCTTGAGCTCCAGAGTCAGAGAACTTTTTTTTTTTTGCATTTTTTTAAAATTTAGTTTTTATTTTATGTTCGGGTATAGTAGATTTACAATGTTGTGTTAGTTTCAGGTGTACAGCAGAGTGACTCAGTTATGCATATACATGTATCCATTCTTTTTCAGAGTCTTTTCCCATATAGGTTATTACAGAAAATTGAATAGAGTTCCCTGTGCTATACAGTAGGTCCTTGTTGATTATGTATTTTATATATAGTAGTGTGTCTATGTTAATCTCAAACTCTTAGTTTATCCCTTCCCCCAACCTTTCCTTTTTGGTAACCATAAGTTTGTTTCTGAAGTCTGTAAGTCTGTTTTATAAATAAGTTCATTTGTACCATTCTTTTTAGATTCCACATATAAGTGATATATGATTTTTGCCTTTCTCTGACTTACTTCACTTAGTATGATAATCTCTAGGTCCATCCATGTTGCTGCAAATGGCATTTTTAATTCAAAATCCTTCTTCACCTTTTACTAGCTGTGTCAGCTTGGACAAATTAATGAACCTCTCTAAGCCTCAATTTCCTATCTGTTAAATAGAGGTTAAATAGTAGCCAGCTCATTATTAACAGGATTATATGAGATGCATGTAATACACTTGGCATACTGTCCCCCACAATCAGCATTCAGGAGCTGTTAGCTGTTGTTATTCAGTATTATTTGCGTCTGCAGATAATAATGATAGTGCCTACAGCATCAGGCTGTTGCAAGCATTAAATGAGATAATCCAGGTAAAGAGCTTAGCACAGTGCCTAATTCATAGTAAGGGCTCAATAAATGGAGGCCTCCATAATAGTGATAATGATGACAATGACCAGAGAGGTGAAGTGACTCTCTCAGATTTACATAGTTGGTTAGTGGGTGAGTGGGAAATAGAATCTGAGTGCAGTGTCAGTTCTGTACTATGCCTCTATATTAAAATGTGAGCTAAGGGGACTTCCCTGGTGGTCCAGTGGCTAAGGCTCCACACTCCCAATGCAGGGGGCCCAAGTTCGATCCCTGGTCAGGTAACTAGTTCCCACATGACGCAACTAAGAGTTCGCGTGCCACAACTAAGAGTCCACATGCCGCAACTAAGAGTCCACATGCCACAGCGAAGATCCCACGTGTCGCAACTAAGACCTGGTGCAGCTAAATAAATAAATAAATTTTTTTTAAAAAAATGTGAGCTAAGAACTGGTAATGAATATAATTCTTCCTGAACCTTAATTTCTGTCACCTTAACACCAGTAGACAGCTTCTTAATATTTGAAAAGGTTGTTTCTCTTTACTTTGGGGAATCCACGTTTTTCTAGAACCACATTTCAAACAAAAGTCTCTTGTCCCATCTTTCATATGATGAATTAATCAGCTTTTCAATTTTCAATAAATTCAATGGCCATTTTTCATAGACAAAGAGTTTATCACTTCTGGAGAACAGTAGAGAACAACAAAGTCAGGCTAAGACGAGATTCAAAATGACAAATTCCTGTGTATCATAGAAATCCAGAGTCACTTACAAATAGCAGAAATGGCACATTGTAAACATGCCAGTGTGAAATCCTCAAATGCCAAGGGTCTACCCTCCCCATTCATTTCCCAAGATACTGTTCTAGGAAAAATCTTTGGAGAATTTGGAGAAAAGCCTGAAATAGTTTCAAAGAACATTAGCTTTAAACTGTCTCTTGGTATGCAAGTTTCTTACAAGTTCAGATTTAATCAAACTCATTTTTAAAAATTTAAATAAAAAGATATGATAAAGAACACCTATTGTCATAGTCGGTGGTAGAGAAAGAGTTGTTTTAATCTCACTAATCCATCATGATAGTTGAGATAGTTGCAGCTAGGAAAGCACATTTCTTCAGTAACCTGAAAGATTTTTCTTTTCTTCAACAAATCTCATTTGGAATTTTAGACTTCATCATAATTTCTTATATTTAATTATTATTACTTTAGATTCAGACCAATTAATTATTACTTCAGATTCAAGCATTTTTCAAAAGCTATTCTACCTATACTAAGCTGGGTCTTATAGGAGGGCAAGAATAGATTTCATAGGTGGTAAATCTGGGCCTAAATGTCTCTGAGTATTATGGGAATAGACATATTTCTCATTTTGTTGTCAGCAGAACCTTTCTCTCATATTTCATGATAATGAAAATTATTCAAGGCATTATAAAGAATGGGAGAGGAGGATAATGGGAAGGGCTGAATGAGAAATCAAGACTTGAGTGGTATCAGATACCAATGAAGTATGTAGCCCGATGGTTGTTTCTTACTATGATTAGATGTCATGGGAGATCAAAATGAAACCCATTCCTCATGTGCACGGTACACCCCACACTATCCAAACTTTCCTAGAGTTTGGGTAGAAGGGGTGGGAGGTGACACCCCTGCTCTTGATTCCTGCTTCCACTGGGTCATCTGAGCACCTACGTGTGTATTTCTTACTCACTTGGTACTTTCCCACACATGAAACTCAGCACCTTTCACTGCTTGGCACAAAGCAAGTAAAACAACAAAAAGGCCTCACTTGTGACCCTTGTGTGTACAGCAGACTTTATATAAATATGGGGAGATGAAGGGATTATATAACCCTGAAACATAACTTCAAATTGAATTTAATACACCCCTGAGCTTAAACATCTCTGCTCCTGCCTCCTGAAATGTTTGACCCTCTCCTATTCCCTTTCTCTCCGCTCTTAAAAGCTAATTTCTTCCATTTGCTTATGTATAACCATTTAGCTTTTCCTTTGTTCTGCCTTGCCCTTCCAGATGCTGTATTTAGTCTGTGTAAATGGTCCATCAATGTTTTTTATGCATTCATGTTTTTCCAACAAATATTTATTGAGCACCTATTATGTGCCCACCACTGAGCTAGGCACTGGGTATCCAAAGAGAATTAAAAGAGATATAGTTCCTATCCTCATGGAACTTAGCAGTCAGTTCTCTACACAAAAGGAATTCTGGTAGCAAAGGTTCTGATAGTAATTCCTTTTAAATCTCACTACATTATAAATTGGCATCTGAACTTCCTAATTCATCATGTCATCCAATATTCTGTCATCGTGATCATAATTTGGAAATCTGTTAAATCCTCGTGGGAACATGGCAGTGGGCTATTCATGTCCCAAGTAACTTTTAGTACTTTAAAATCAACAAAAGGCGAACAGGTCCAGAGAGATATTTAAGATGCTAAATCCACTCCTCCACTCCTCCTCTTTCTCCTCCTTCTCACCTCGTCCGGTCTCTGCGCTCCCGCTCCGGAACCCGCAGCCTTCCCCAGACCATGCCGGGGACTCGGACCCTGCACCCTGAGAGTCTTTCTTAATGGATGTGGTGGCTTGAAGCACCACGACCCGGAGGAGCAGGTTGAAAAAATCCGATAGCAGCACCACTCTGACAAGCTTCATCCTCAGACAGGAGCAAGACAAAATGTAAAAGGCCAACGTCTGCTTCCGGGTTAGCTGAGGGCCGGACACCGGAGAGGAGGTGCACCAGCCCTAAGTGACAGCTGGAGCCCCAACGATGTTGGAACAGCCCTGGGGCTGAGTGGAGGTGAACAACAGGCTCAGGGAGATTTGGGCTGTGCCTGGGTTCACAACCAGCAAGTGCCCGAGGCATCACTTCATCCAGTTCTTCTAACTTTAAACCCTTCTGCTCTCTCAAGTGTCGGATGCCTGCCACAACCATGTGGCTGACAGGGTCTTGGTGCTACGGCCGGGTGTCAGGCTAGAGCCTCTGAGGTGGGAGATCCAAGTTCAGGACATTGGACCACCAGAGACCTCCAGGCCCCATGTAATATCAATTGGCAAGAGCTCTACCAGAGATCTCCGTCTCAACGCTAAGATCCAGTTCCACTCAATGAGCAGTGAGCTCCATTTCTGGACACCCCATACCAAACAACTAGCAAGACAGGAACACAACCCCACCCATTAGCAGAGAGGCTGCCTAAAAACATAATAAGGTCACAGACACCCCAAAACACACCACTGGACACGGTCCTGCCCACCAGAAAGACATGATCCAGCCTTATCCAACAAAACACAGGCACCAGTCCCATCCACCAGGAAGCCTACACAGCCCATTGAACCAACCTTACCCACTGGGGACAGATATCAAAACAACGGGAACTACGAACCTGCAGCCTGCAAAAAGGAGACCCCAAGCACAGTAAATTAAGCAAAATGAGAAGACAGAGAAATATGCAGGAGATGAAGGAGCAAGGGAAAAACATTCTCCAGGATAGATTATATCTTGGGTCACAAATCAAGCCTTGGTAAATTTAAGATTGAAATCGTATCAAGTATCTTTTCTGACCACAATGCCATGAGACTAGATATCAATTACAGGGAAAAAACTGTGAAAAATACAAATACATGGAGGCTAAACAATATGCTGCTAAATAACCATGAGATCACTGAAGAAATCAAAGAGGAAATCAAAAAATACCTAGAAAAAAATGACAATGAAAACACAATGACCCAAAACCTATGGGATGCAGCAAAAGCAGTTCTAACAGAGAAGTTTATAGCAATACAATCCTACCTCAAGAAACAAGAAAAATCTCAAATAATCAACCTAAACTTACACCTAAAGCAATTAGAGAAAGAAGACCAAAACAACCCCAAAGTTAGCAGAAGTAAAGAAATCATAAAGATCAGATCAGAAGTAAATGAGAAAGAAATGATGGCAAAGATCAATATAACTAAAAGCTGGTACTTTGAGAAGATAAACAAAATTGATAAACCATCAGCCAGAATCATCAAGAGAAAAAAAGGGAGAAGACTTGGGCTTCCCTGGTGGCACAGTGGTTGAGAGTCCGCCTGCCGATGCAGGGGACACGGGTTCATGCCCCCGTCTGGGAAGATCCCACATGCCGTGCAGCGGCTGGGCCCGTGAGCCATGGCCGCTGAGCCTGTGCGTCCAGAGCCTGTGCTCCACAACGGGAGAGGCCACAACAGTGAGAGGCCCGCGTATCGCAAATAAAAAAAGGGGGGGGAGAATACTCAAATCAACAGAATAAGAAGTGAAAAAAGAGAAGTAACAACTGACACTGCAGAAATACAAAGGATCATGAGAGATTACTACAAGCAACTATATGCCAATAAAATGGACAACCTGGAAGAAATGGACAAATTCTTAGAAAAGCACAACCTTCCAATGCTGAACCAGGAAGAAATAGAAAATATAAACAGACCAATCACAAGCATTGAAATTGCAACTGTGATTAAAAATCTTCCAACATACAAAAGCCCAGGACCAGATGGCTTCACAGGCAAATTCTATCAAACATTTAGAGAAGAGCTAACACCTATTCTTCTCAAACCCTTTCAAAGTATAGCAGAGGGAGGAACACTCCCAAACTCATTCTACGAGGCCACCATCACCCTGATACCAAGACCAGACAAAGATGTCACAAAGAAAGAAAACTACAGGCCAATATCACTGATGAACATAGATGCAAAAATCCTCAACAAAATACTAACAAACAGAATCCAGCAGCACATTAAAAGGATCATACACCATGATCAAATGGGGTTTATCCCAGGAATGCAAGGATTCTTCAATATACACAAATCAATCAATGTAATATACCATATTAACACACCGAAGGATAAAAACCATACGATCATCTCAATAGATGCAGAAAAAGCTTTCGACAAAATTCAACACCCATGTATGATAAAAACACTCCAGAAGTAGGCATAGAGAGAACTAACCTCAACATAATAAAGGCCATATATGACAAACCCACAGCCAACATCGTTCTCAATGGAAAAACTAAAACCATTTCCACTAAGATCAGGAACAAGACAAGGTTGCCTACTCTCACCCTTATTATTCAACATAGTTTTGGAAGTTTTAGCCACAGCAATCAGAGATGAAAAAGAAATAAAAGGAATCCAAATTGGAAAAGAAGAAGTAAAGCTGTCACTGTTTGCAGATGACATGATACTATATAGAGAGAATCCTAAAGGTGCTACCAGAAAACTACTAGAGCTAACCAATGAATTTGGTAAAGTACCAGGATACAAAATTAATGCACAGAAGTCTCTGGCATTCCTATACACTAATGATGAAAAATCTGAAACAGAAATTAAGGAAACACTCCCATTTACCACTGAAACCAAAAGAATAACATACCTAGGATAAACCTACATAAGGAGACAAAAGACCTGTATGCAGAAAACTATAAGACATTGATGAAAGAAATTAAAGATGATGCAAACAGATGGAGAGATATACTATGTTCTTGGATTGGAAGAATCAGCATTGTGATAACGATTATACTGCCAAAGCAGTCTACAGATTCAATGCAATCCCTATCAAATTACCAATGGCATTTTTCACAGAACTAGAACAAAAAATTTCAGAATTTGTATGGAAACAAAAGAACCCAAATAGCCAAAGCAATCTTGAGACAGAAAAATGGAGCTGGAGGAATCAGGCCCCCTGACTTCAGACTATACTACAAAGCTACAGTAATCGAGACAGTATGGTACTGGCACAAAGTCAGAAATATAGATCAATGGAACAGCATAGAAAGCCCAGAGATAAACCCACGCACATATGGTTACCTTATCTTTGATAAAGGTTGCAAGAATATACAATGGAGAAAGACAGCCTCTTCAGTAAGTGGTGCTGGGAAAACTGGACAGCTACATGTAAAAGAATGAAATTACAACACTCCCTAACACCATACACAAAAATAAACTCAAAATGGATTAAAGACCTAAATGTAAGGCCAGACACTGTAAAACTCTTAGAGGAAAACATAGGCAGAACACTCTATGACATAAATCACAGCAAGATCCTTTTTGACCCACCTCGTAGAGAAATGGAAATAAAAACAAAAATAAACAAATGGGACCTAATGAAACTTCAAAGCTTTTGCACAGCAAAGGAAACCATAAACAAGAGGAAAAGACAACTCTCAGAATGGGAGAAAATATTTGTAAATGAAGCAACTGACAAAGGATTAATCTCCAAAATATACAAGCAGCTCATGCAGCTCAATGTCAAATATCAAACAACCCAATCCAAAAATGGGTGGAAGACCTAAATAGACATTTCTCTAAAGTAGACATACAGATTGCCAACACACACATGAAAAGATGCTCAACATCACTAATTATTAGAGAAATGAAAATCAAAACTACAATGAGGTAACACCTCACACCAGTCAGAATGGCCATCATCAAAAAATTTACAAACCTTAAATGCTGGAGAGGGTGTGGAGAAAAGGGAACCCTCGTGCACTGTTGGTGGGAATGTAAGTTGATACAGCCACTATGGAGAACAGTATAGATGTTCGTTAAAAAACTAAAAATAGGACTACCATATGACCCAGGGGTCCCACTACTGGGTATATACCCTGAGAAAACCATAATTCAAGAAGAGTCATGTACCTCAATGTTCACTGCTGCACTGTTTACAATAGCCAGGACATGGAAGCAACCTAAATGTCCATCGACAGATGAATGGATAAAGAAGATGTGGCACATATATACAATGGAATATTACTCAGCCGTAAAAAGGAATGAAATTGAGCTATTTGTAATGAGGTGGATGGACCTAGTGTCGGTCATACAGAGTGAAGTAAGTCAGAAAGAGAGAAACAAATACCGGATGCTAATGCACATATGTGGAATCTAAAAAAATGGTACTGATGCACCTTGTGGCAGGGCAGGATAAAAGACACAAACATAGAGAATGGACTTGAGGACACAGTGGAGAAAGGGGAAGCTGGGACGAAGTGAGAGAGTAGCACTGACATATATACACCACCAAATGTAAAATGGATGGCTAGTGGGAAGCTGCTGCATAGCACAGGGAGATCAGCTCGGTGCTTTGTGAAAACCTAGAGGGGTGGGATAGAGAAGGTGGGAAGGTGGCTCAAGAGGGAGGAGTTATGGGGATATATGTATGCAAACAGCTGATTCACTTTGTTGTACAGCAGAAACTAACACAACATTGTAAAGCAAGTATACTCCAATAAAGATATTTTTAAATAAGTTAAAAAAAATAAAAGATGCTAGATCCAGAGGAGATTATTATGAACCCTCCCTGATGGCCTGGACACAGGCATAGCTGACCTCAGAGCCATCATGAAGATGGAGCAGGAGAAAGAGCCCTGTCATCACCGCCTGCCTTCTTCTATGGAAAAAAAAATACAAGGGAAGTACGCAGGATGTTCCTAGGAATATGGGTCAAAATAAACAATGGATTGTGGACGCATGAAAACAGCATTCTTTAAACATGTTTAGTCCTCAAATTAGAGATCCCTGGGACGTATGAGAGTGCAACAAGTGTGAGGGCCAGGAGTTTGAATTAGCTCAAGGGAGCCCTTTTTCTTCTCTTACAAGTGCCATGCAGGTGCAACTGAAAGCATCCAACTGGGGACAGCTAGAGACATGCAAAATCAGAGTCTAAGCCAGGAGACTCTGGTACTTGGGGCTGGAAAGAAGGGCAGCAGTCAATGGGCAGATTGTGCTGCCTTCTTATCAGGCCCCAGAAGCTAAATAGTGCAAGACTTGTCCAATATGCAGATGGTGAAAGAGCAGATTCTTGTTTTCTACCAATGGCCTCATAACTACCATCAAGTGAAAAGCAATAGCAACGGGCAGACGGTCGGGATTTATTTAGAGCAAGAGGGGTGGAATGGCTCATTTGGGGCCAGGCATCACACAACCAGCCCATACAGCAGCATGCCTGGGTCAGCCCCGCCCAAAAGAACCCAGCTGCTGGCCAGCCTCGGGACACGGATGTGGTAGGTAGTTTTGTTAAATACAGCAGCTTGTGCTTCTCAAACGTTTCTGCTCAGGCATCCTACTTGCCAGAGCACAGACATGCTACTCCCTGGAAGCCTGGCATTGAGCAAACTACTCACGGACATTGGAAGAGTTTGTTTCACTCTCTCCTTTCATGTTAAAATTATATTAGAATATTATACTCAATATATTGCTTTTTTTCAATATAAAACTATTTAAATTACTAGTTAAGTTGCTTTACATGTCCCAACCCCAAAATCTTTGGGGAAAACATTTGTATTCTGGGAAGATGGATTTGTTTATCCCTTGGCTACCAGTACCAGGCACATGGCTACCTATTTCCCGGAAGGAGGAAGGTGTAAATTCTGGTTTGAGAAATAGAGCATAGTGGAAATGAGTAGCAATGCTGCGTATGCTGAGAGAGGGATGAAACTGCTTAAAGGTCATCCCTCCGCACTGCCACCACCACCCCTGCTCCTCCTTTCCGTCCTATGTTCTCATGTTGGTGTCATCTGAAAGTCAGTTCCTGCCAATTCTCAGTCATTTAAGTATGATAAACAACCAAATAGCCACCTCCTTAAGAGACTGAAAAGCTATGCATTATTTAAACCCACTTGTCTTGGTCTTTCACAGACAGAATCAACACAGCCTCTGTCCTCTCTGGATAAACCTGTAAGAAATGTTCTGAGACAGAGATGATCAAAAATGTTTGGTCATTAACTTCTTCCTTTTTCATTTGGAGTGGAAATAATGGGCATAAAAGAAGATGTGTAATTTCCATCTTTCCTAAAATAGGATAGAAACTGAGATGAAAGTAAAGTAAAATCTAATCCCTTCTCAACTTCATAATATGGCCACTTTGGCACAGGTAATCCACGTGAGAGAGAATTGAGAGATTCCAGTTCTACCTAAAAATACAGGTCTCCAAAGGAAAACAGAATGTGGAGGTAAGTATCCTGGTAAAATTCTAGCCTGTTCCTGAATTCATCTAGATTCAGACACAAGTGAGATTTTGCCTGAACTGCCCATGGCAATTGAGATTGTAAGAGGTTGCCCCAAAACAAGAATGTGAATACAACTGTTTGAGACATACCAAGGCCAGAAGAATAATTGACCAATTCCTTGAAAAACCTTGGTTGCAGAAGAAAGGAATCATGACTGTGTTCCTCATTCCATTACTTTTCTCCTCTCTAGTTGGCAATGCCACTTGATCCACCCAGCAAAATCTGGGAGACATTCCACCAAGAGAGAGAGACTACATTTGCATGTGGTAAACGTCCCAAGGAAATCACAATATCTGCTAAAGCTGACGAAAAATGGCTGTTCTTTAACCTAGAGATCTGTCTGCAGCTGAGTGCTAGGCTCTCTCACTTTTTTAAATGAAGCGAGAGATCTCATGGCTCAGGATGGGATTATTTCAGTTTGAAATGCGTCCCACCAAGGGTGGGGCTAGCAGATGAAAATGGTGTCATGAATAGCTGACTTGCCAAAATCCACAGAAAATGAGAACTGGGCAATCAAACTTGAAATCACTTCTGAAATTCCAGCCTTAAAACCGAGAAGAGAGAGTTCATACCCTGTGTTTTGGAAGTTGCCAATGGGACACTGTATTATCAGGAATTGGAGGTATAAAGGAGGCTCCCAGCCCATGCAGCCTCTTCAGGACAGAGTGGGTAGGGGGCTGGTAACACTTAACACTGCAAAGGTAGCTCTACCAACCCTCACCCAAAAGGTAGCTGGGCAGGTATCAACTTTCCTTTTTCCCTTTTGAAACCAAGCGTTTACTTTCAGAGAGAATTTCCAAGGTAACCAAAGAGATTCTACTCACCTAATTTGACATTATACCCAGGAAAACTCTGGGCTGAAAACCTAGAGCTGCAGATCAAGATTGTGAGGGGTCTGTTCTGAGAGCAGCACTGTTCTAAGTGTGTGTGCAAGAGGTGTGCCAGCCCAGCAGGCCAGTGAGTCAAAACAAGTTATGGAGTCTTAAAAACCACTGGCAAATATTATATGATATTGCTTATATGTAGAATCTAAAAAAAAAAAAAGGATACAAATGAACTTGTATACAAAACAGAAATAGATCTACAGACATAGGAAAAAAAAAAAAGTTATGGTTACCAAGGGGGGAAGGAGGGAGGGATAAATTAGGAGTTTGGGATTAATATATGCACACTACATATGTAAAATAGATAACTAACAAGGACCTACTGTATAGCACAGGGAACTCTACTCAGTATGAAAAAGAATATATGTATAACTGAATCACTTTGCTGTACACCTGAAACTAACACAACATTGTAAATCACCTATACTTCAATTAAAACGAATTAAAAAAACCCACTGGCTGGACCAAGGAGAGAAGACTGGGCTGCCCGCTCCAGCTCGCACCCTCTTAGACAGGGCTTGGGCAGCACTGTGAATGGAAGAGCTCCCGCTGCCCCCAGCCCCGCTTCCAGAGGGAGTCATATGATGAACAAATCCCCACTGGCTTGTTAATGATTCAGTGTGTGGTTTGTTGTCTTCTCCCAGGAGACAAGGGCAAGGAATCTCTAATGATGGAATTCCACAGATGCTGTTGAGCTGGGAGGGCATGTTGGCTGGGAATGGGGCCTTTTCCTCTCCCCTTGGTCCCCACCGCCTTCTCTGAGTATGGGGTCAGCCCACACTCTGAGCTGCAACCTTCTGTTCTGACTTGGGGTTGGCCGTCTGTTTCCCTGACCCCAGGGGATGCCAGTCTTGCCTGCTGAGTGAGTGTCTGTCCTGTATGAAAGAATCCTGTGAGTCTTTGCAAAGGTAAACAGTTACGTAAGGAAAGATAGACTTACTTTAGTCCTAGATCTTATTGAGTGGAGCCTGCAATACCACATGGGGTATTAAAAAATAATGTGGGGATTTGTGCCGTCTCTTCTCTGTTTGTTCTTCTGAGTCATGCTCTAGTTTAAGTAGCAAGAAAGATGATGACCTTTCTCTTCACTCTAAATTAAAGAGCAACTGATGGCTAATGGAAAATTTTGAGAAAGTTGTCATTGTGAAGCAATTAAATGGCCAGAGAATTTCCTGCAAGGCTTGTTTTTTTTGAGGTGGAGAAAGAGAATTTCAGGGTGAGACACCTGGTGTGGGAGGATGAATCAGGAGGTCCAGGGAAGTGTTAGAACCGCAGGGGGACCAACAACAAGCTCCCCTTCGTGGCTGTGGTTCTCGGAAATTCCTTGAGATTTTTCTGGACTTTTACCTTGAAGACATGAAGGATACTTTGGACTGTGGGCAGGGCAAGAAAGTTCAAGTTCAGACACTGGAGGTTTTTCCTGGCTGTGCTGATAACTTGCTGGGGAACGGCACATTCCGGTTTCTTCCCTCATGTGGAGGTGATAATTCGTGCCCTATATGAGTCTTATAAAACTGTTTGGAAGAGTATGTGGTCAGTTTTGGGGTGATAATCTAGGCTAAACGTTAAAGAAATATGCAGTTAATTCCCAATCTGAAATTGTTTTATTGTGATTCTCTTCCCTGTGCCTGGTTCATGATGCTGCGCACGAGGATGTGTTAGGAAAAGGCAGCAGAAGCAGGTCTCATTGTCTATTTAGTTATTGTTCAAAGCCTTCCTGGAGAGGAGGGGGTGGAGCTGGCTAATGAATAACCTAAGAGTAAAGAGTATCAAGGAATGTACTGCACAGAAGATGGGTGCTAATTAGTCTCCTCCGCTGAAGCTGCAGAGAGAGGGAAAAGGAAACTTGTATTAAAGCAAGAGAGATACAGGTTAGACATAATGAAGAAATTGCTGTTAATGAGTATTTTAAGTTGCTGAGCAGGGCAAGTAAAACCATAATCTTGGCCTTGGCCAATATAGAAAACGATGAAGGGACTTCCTGACGGTCCAGTGGTTAGGACTCTGCGCTTTCACTGCTGAAAAAAAGGCAACGAAGTGGGCCAGATTTCCCACAGGGAAAGAGTTCATATCTGAATTATCTGAACAAGTTAAGTCTGCTTTCTGGCATAAGCAGGCTTCCTTTCCTCACAAACAGCACTCTAACCTGTGGGCTTGGCAATTTTAGGGTCTCTCCCTTTTTGGAAATGAGAGCCTTTCTCATCACTGTGAAAGTGAACTTACAGTTTCAGGAAAACTATAGATTTCTTAACTGGGAGAGTTTTTTTCCTCCCTCCCTCTTTCTTTCTTGCTATCTTAAATGTTTTATTCAGTCCGTTATACCACCACAGACACAGACTCTTCCCAGGGGGCTATTTCTGCCTCCCATTTATGGAGACTACCAGGTCATATCACTTGTTTTCCATTAACTCAGAGCTCTCAGAAGCTGCTATTAGGCCATTAACTGCTTTACTAGATGCCAACTCCCAAGCCTTCCTCCTCTTCCCTCCAGTCTGGCTACTTCACTGCACTTCCTTCCTCCTATATGCTCCACTGTCCTTCCTGCTTCCCTACGTTTTTTACCCTTTGTCTCTCCTCCTGAGAGCAAGCGAGCTTTTCTTTCTTTCTCTTTCTTTCTTCTTTCTTTCTTTCTTTCTTTCTTCTTTCTTTCTTTCCTTCTTTCTCTCTTTTCTTTCTTTCTTTCTTTTCCTCCCTTTTTTCCCTTCTTCCCTTCTTCCTTTCCCCTTCTAAAACATGCTTACTGTACCTTCCAGAGTCATGATTGGAAAAACTAGATTGCTTCTGGAATCTACAATAGGAAGCTTGGCTGAAAATCACTCCTGTGAGGTCCAGGAAAGCCAGAACAGGCATTCAGATTTGTTTATTCATTCAACAGATATTTACTGAGCAGCTACTATGTGCCCCATCCCTGAGATTAAAGCTCTCGGCAATCTTTAAACTGAGAGATAGTCTTGCTCATCTGACACATAGGCTTAATCGAAGATTAGAAGATGGACTAAAAAGCCCTTGTGTTATTCCCCAGCTCTGTGTTCATAATCAGTGATTATTGCTACAAAAAAAGTGCAACCAGAGCCTTTTACAAATGTTGCAAACATCCCAATGGCCATACTGGTTTTCCTTGGAATGTCACTAGGATTATGTGTGGTAATTAGTTTCCTTTTTCCCAGCCAAAGCCCCCTTCAGCATAGCAGTGTCTGGCCCTTTCAAACCCTTTGAGCAACTGGTTTCTAGATCATTGTAACCAATTGTTTCCTATGGGCAAACCCTTCTCGATAATGAGCTCATCCTCCTACCAGGGGAAAATACAGCAGCACAATTAATATTTGGGGATAAAAATCGATTACTGTTTTCTGAGTAATGAGCCCTGAGTCCTGGTTTAAAGCTGAATATGCAGTGCAAGAACAAAATATAATTCTTTTCATGAGAACCGACAGACTTTACTTCAAACCAACTATACTTCATTAAAGCCCTGATAAGAGTCTGCAAAGCAGCACAGAAATGTTGCAGCTGTGGGATCTCGGAGAGAAGGAAAGAATCCTTATATTGTTCAAGTATGACACAATGAGTTTGTTATGGAGTCACTCCATAACAGATATATTCGGATTCAATGCATTAATTCTCCTCGCCTGCCACCAGGGTTCACTTAATGGTGAAAGGGAGGCAGCATCCAATTCTCTTACTTGCTTTAGACTGTAAGGCATTGAGCAACAGAGTTGGAGCTGGGGGGAGGTGCAGAAGCATAAGAAGGATAAACTCCCTCTGAATAAGAGTGTGGGACTAGGAACAACAGTTTGGGCCAATCACATCCAGCCAAGATATGGAGGAGGAAAAGGGACTGGAGGCTGGACAGGCCTCCATAGAGGTGAAGGAGGTGACCACCCTTTGTGACTGCATTAGTGACCCTGCCTCTGGACTAGGAATTGGGGGTCAGAGGCTGCTCAGAAACCATCTCCTCCAGGAAGTCTTCTGTAATTCCTCAGCCCAAGTTAGGTGACTCCTCTGTGCTCCCCAGGTATCGTATACAAACTCCTTTATAGTTCTTGTTACCTTCTACTGAAATTGTCTACATTTTCACAGTGGTTGCACCACAGACTTTGGAGAAAGGCTGTTTGGCTCTTTCACCGATTAGCTGTGTGACGTTGGGCAAGTTACTTAACCTACCTGATGCTTGGCTTCCTCATGCATAAAAATTAGAGGTAATAACACTTCATAGGGAAGATGTAGTAAGTTAGTAAAGGACCTGGCATATACTAATCATTATCACCGTTATCATTAATAATATCATCTTTCTCACTTTATCAGAAGTTTCATTTTCAGGGTTTGTATACTAAGAGCTCAGAACATAGGACACTGTCAGTAAAAATCTGTTTGATGGATTTCACAGCAATCTGCCAGCATCCAGTAAGAGGCTAGATGTGCCTCTCATGGGATGGTGATTAAGCCTGGAGAGAACTAAGAGTCAACAGTGACACAGAGGGGGTCACTTGCTGTTCTATATCTTTGCAGTGGTCAACGAGAAGTGATAGGAATGGCGTTTGCAATGAGGGGTAGGTTAGGAAGGACTTCCTGCTGAGGAGGTGGTACGCTAAATCCAGAGAATCTTACACCAGGTACAAGATCTCTGCCACACCTCAGGTGTGTCCATTTAGAAGGGAGTGACTATTGGAGCATGTGTCCCAGGAAAAGGTCCTTAATAAAGAGCTGAGCATCATGCATATAGGAAATGGAGCTGTGGGTAACTTTGTACCCTTCTCCATCTGCACTGCCTTTTATGGGCCTCCAAGGGCAGTGGGGGTCCTCTGGTCTCCTGTGCTGCCCACAGTGTGCCTGTGTGTGGTGTGTACTCCTACAGGGTTCACACTTAGCAAGAATTACTGAAGGGCATTCCCGAGGGAGGAGTCCTCTGTATAAACAGTCAAATTTGCTTACATCTGGGATGTACAGGTGTGATCATGTCTAAGGTGAACAAACTAGATAACTTCTCAGGCTCTTTTGCAGCCCTTTGGGTACAGGAAATAATCTGTGTGTATGTGCATGCGTGCATGTGTGTGTGTGTGAGAGAAAGACAGAGAAAGACAGAGACAGAGACACAGAGAGATAGAGAGACAAGCGGGTAAGAAGCAAAGAAGAGAAAATCATGGCATTTCTAACCAAATTGTTTCTACAATATTCTCTCCCTCAAATTAGCATAGCTAGTGAAATGAGGAGGTGCTGCTGACTTGGAGATATTTCAGACAGCAGTGTTTCCACCAATTAATCAGAGATGTCATTAAGAAAGAGAATGACTAAAATCTGGTGGTATAATTACTGCTTTCAGCAGCCTTTTTCGAAGAGAGGGACTGGCTCACCTCTGGAACAGGGGACTTCAAAATTAAATGGGGAATTGTTCATGTGACACGGTGACAAAAGTACAGCTAAGGAGAGGGCATGATAACTGAGCAGGGAATAGAGGGGAAAAACGTCTAATGGGAGTTAGGACATCTGGGTCCTAGTCCAGAATCTGCTACTAACTAATGTGTGACCTTGGGCAAGTCACTTCATTTCTTCAGACTTCAGCTTTTAAATTTGATGGGTCTCTTCCAGCCCTAACGTTCTAACTTATTAAAGCACGAGTATGTACATGTGAAATAGCAAATAAGACAGAGCTCTACTCTTTATATATTCTTGCACATTGGAATTCTGATGCTGCGTTAGTCCATGTTTATCAATGTCTAGACAAACATTCGAATGGGTTATATATTGATTCTCTTTCAAAGTTTCTTATAATGAAAATTGCTCTATCATCAAAAAAAGTACAGCTCCCCAGCTCATGGCATTATTTCAAGTAATTATTTCTACGTTTAATTCTTTCATCCAGTTACTTAATAAGCATTTTTAACACCAACTGTGTGCCTGATGCTGTCCAAAGGAAGATGACACCAAGATTCCTGCACTTAAGAAGCTACCACAAAGTGACAGCCCAGTAAAACATTAGCAGCATCTTGGAATATGTCTCAGGACCTGCCCTGCCCACACATTTTGAAGTGATTATTTGCATGAGTATTTCAGCTGAAGACAGCTAATCCAGGGTGTGCCTACCTGCAGCATCAATACTGTGTCAGCCAGGTTTGAATTGACTAACTTGAATCGTGGCTGGCATACAATGCCAGCCTTTGTCCTTTGGACAAAGTCCTTTGGACTTCCTTTGTCCAAGGAACGATGGAAACGTAAAGGGGAAGTTCCCACCCAAAGTCTGAGAAGACAGGGTCTGGGATCCTGATAACTTTACAGGGGATGATGGACTTTCCCTTGATCTGGGCTCATCCAGAGTTCCAGCTCCTGACAGGTGGCGATAGTGGGTGATGACTGGAGCCCTGGCATGGAGGGTGTCCACTGCATGTTTTCCTGTAAACACTGCTCTGCTTCCCTGAGACTTTTATCAGGCTTCGTGGTCTCTGTGTATTGCAGAAGAGCTCAAATATTTTAACTCAAGGGGTACCAAAAACCAACAAGGAAGTGGTCGGCAAAGGGAGCATGGTGGCAGAGGTTGCTATGCAGGTACAAGCTTTGTAAATATTTAATAGGAGTTTTTCTTTAACGGCTTCCAACTTAAACCTTTAAATCACTAACCTGATAGTGTGTGTGTAGGAGATGTTTGCTCTGTTCTCCTTTCCTAAGGATTAGGGAGCCCTAAGGGATGGGCAAGAGCTAAGGGTCAGATATGACTAGTGAGAGGAATTGGGCAAATAGTATCTCCCAGCCCTCAGTAGTCCTGGCTTACAAGAATCTTCAGGAACCTCCTAGGCAAAGAATTTGAACTGAGTCCTTTAGCAAACTGCGGGAAAGGGATTTGGAAGAGAAAGATGTATCAAATACTAAAGTGCAAGAGCTGTACAGTCCCTGGGAGAAAACCTCTTAGGGGAAGAAAAATTCTGGCACAGGAAGCTGGACTTAGCAAGAGAACTTAAGGATCGAAGAGTAATGAGTCTTGGTTGAGCACAGAGGCCATTATTTGAAGCCACCCTGGCCCAATTATCTCAGTGTTGTATGCTAGCCCTAGAGAGAAGAATAAATAAAACTGGAAAAGCAGTGTCACCGAAGTGTAACACCACAGAGCCCAGACAACTCCACTGCAGCGTGAGGCCTCTCCCCCAACAGAGCTTAACACAAGGAAGAACACCATCTCCTTTCTGTGTGGCCAGGGCGCTTGGCAATGCTGTGCCCCCCAAGCAGAGCATCGGCATTGGCAGGGCTGTTAGCCTGCAGCGGCCGTGGCTGCCAAAGGTGGGACGGGATGCAAACAGAGGTGTGGTCGTCACAGTGAGCACTGCCCGATGGAGTCTCAAACACATCTGAGACATTCCCCAGATTCCCAAGAACACCTACAGGGTGAGGGGCTGTGGAGAGGGAATAATGCAGATGGAGTCCTACACAAGCCAGTAAAATTCCATATTAAGGACAAAATTGGTTCATTGATTCCTATAGCCTGGAAACAGTTGGGTCACACTTCTTTGGAAATGTGCTTTTTTGAGGGGTGTATCAAACACGTCATGTTCTACTTCAGTTATTCTCAGCCTCACCTGCTTGTTCCAGCTGCTTCAGAAGTAGCCAGCTCTGCATGGACTCCAGTGGGCTTCACACAGCTGCCACCTGACACTGTCTACCCTCATGACTGCACTGTAAGCTGTTCACCTTCCTGGTGCTTCCCTATTGACACAAAGGTGTGGGACCCCCACCCCCCAGGTGCCCATGCATGAGCAACAACCTAGAAGTGCAAGAGAGTTAGCAATCCCATGGGTCATACCTTTGACCAGTGGGAAATGGGAGTTCTCCACCAACGGTGGAGAAATTCTTCCGTCTTTCTCTCCCATCCCTGCACAACATACAATCTTTGAGGTGCAGTTTATGCACGTTCTTGGAGGATGGTCCCTTCAGATGGAGCAAGGAGGTGTGGAGAAGAGACACATAGCTTGGCCTATGTGACTGGGCACAAAGTGTGCAGATCTTTGTGTCTCATATTAATGATCACCAAAGAGTATCCACCACAGAGGAGGATTTCAATAACCAGGAGGACCACTGATTTATCCTGTGGATATAAGCCAGTGTCTCTCGTCAGCTACCCAGTGCTTGAGCAGTGATCCTGTAAACAGTGTGGCCAAGGTAGCAAGGAGCCTGTGCATGGGCCCAAAGTATGGGCTCCCCCTTACCAAGGCTGCTCAAGGCTTCTTGGCAGAAGCAGAGACCAGTGTTGATTCCTTGCTATGACACCATTCTTCAGTGAGGCAGTTGGCTACGTCATGGCAGGGCAATCATATTGGTCCCTTCTACCCTGATGGGCAGCACTTCAGGGCTGATACCTACTCTGCATATGGGTTTGTTTTCCCTTCCCATAGTGCCTCCACCGATATAACCATCTGAGGCCTTTCAGAATGCCTGATATATTGATGTAGTAGCCCTTACAACATTGCATAAGACCAAGAGACCCATTTTACAGCAACAGCAAAAGAGGTGTGACAATAGGCACCTAACTACAGGGTCTACCATGTACCCTGTCATCCAGAGGCAGCCCGTCTCATAGAATGGTGGAATAGGCTAGTAAAGTCTCAGCTAAGTTGTCACCTTGGAGAAAACACCCTGCAAAGTTGGAGCTCTTTCCTCTGGGCGTATAATATATATGTTGCACCAGCAGCCAATATATGGTGTTATGTTCCCAGTAGTTAGAACACATGGGTCTGGGAAGGAGGCATGGCCTGTCTTATCAGTTCCAGAAACCTTCTTAGTGAATCTATTTTACGTTCCCACAAACAGAATTGTCCAAGTTTAGAGGCCCTGGTATTCAGAGGTTTCCCTTGAACTTGAACGGCAACTACAACTGGCTCACTTTGGGCTCCTTATGCTGGTGGATCAGCAAGCAAAGGAAGAGGAGCTGTGGTTGTTCTGCGCAGTGTGAACAGGGAAGAGTACTTCTGAAACCCACAGGATTCATGAAGATGTATTTTGCATCCATAGAAAATGGGTAATGACAGCAATCACAGCCCAAGGACAAAGCAATAAAAACCTCAGATCCCTTGGGAGTGTAGATCTTGATTATGCTACTAGGCAAGCAATGCAGATCAGTGGCAAAGTGCTGGCCAATGTGATAGAAATCTAAAACGGGAGGTGGAAGAGGGGGATGGTGAATGTCAATTATAGCCCTAGGACCAGCTGCAACTGTAGTACTACATCTTATATCATTAACCCTCTTGCTTTAGAGCTTTTTGAAAATTTCAGCTGCCACCACCTTGAGGGAAATTCTGTGACTGATTAGATTTAGACCTCCCCTTCAGGGAAAAAAAAGTGAGAGCATCTTGCTCTTAGGAAAACAGAGGTTCCAGAGTAAACTAAGTGAGCCAGGTGACAGAGGGCACAGTAGGCTGCTTGGTACAGGGGTGGGCTGTACCAGACCGTTCTTATCCACCACTTTAGATCTCTCAGTTCCAGCTGTCAAGCAGTGTCACAAAGGCACAACCTGACCACGCTTTGCCTCACGTGCATGCTGTTCACCATTTGCCTGTTACTCTGGGACTTCTTTGATACCAAGACATAGACATAGACATTCACAGCAACTCTCACACTTGTACACCTGGGTGTGCAGGAGAATTAACTCTATGGAGTGAAACTTTTGACCAATGGACTGTGAGAGCAGGGGATAAATTCTTCCCCTACTCTTCCCTAGAGGTACATTGCCGAGACATTGTTTACATGGCTCCATGGAAGATGGTCCTGTGATATCAAACAATCAGTTGCGCTCAGTGGCCGTCAGCTCAGTACACAGCTGGTCTGTGTACTTGTATACTGTGTACTTCCTTGTATGGGTTCTATCTCCTCTTCTGCCTTACTTCCCTTGTCCTTCACTCCTGATCCTTGGTGTACCCTCCCTAACAATATAGTAGCACATGAACCCTTGCCTCAGGCTCTGCTTTCTAAAGAAACCAGGCTAAGAAAATGTATGTGATGATAGAAAAATAGATAAATATACAAAAGAAATCATCCTCCTCCATGGAGGAAAGATAAGTCAAAATTTAAGCCCAACCATAGATAAACAGTCCACTGTACCAAGTGTCCCCAGTGGGGCTGAGATTTAGACTTGAGTCCTTGGTGTCAGGTAGCAAGAGCTATAGAAGGGCAGTTTATAAGCCTTTTTAAATTGCCATGGGGTACTTCCATTGGAGTTTCAGGATATTTTTATATAGAATTCAAGAGCAGCAAACACTAGTATCAGATTTGGGTTGGCCCAGGGTAACCTTCTAAGAAGGTGAAATTGATCTTTAATGCCTCTGCAGATATATTTTCAGCATCTTGCACTCATGTCCTAAAACCTTCAGTGCTTATGTTTTCTTTTCTCTCTCCCTTATCCCAACATTTTTAGCTACATATAATTTGGAAGTGGTCACTTAAGATTTGCAGTTGAGGGGCTTCCCTGGTGGCGCAGTGGTTGCGAGTCCGCCTGCCGATGCAGGGGACACGGGTTCGTGCCCCGGTCCGGGAGGATCCCACATGCCGCGGAGCGGCTGGGCCTGTGAGCCATGGCTGCTGAGCCGGCGCGTCCGGAGCCTGTGATCCGCAACGGGAGAGGCCACAACAGTGAGAGGCCCGCGTACCGCCAAAAAAAAAAAAAAGATTTGCAGTTGAATGTTAATAACTAATAGAGTTTAATCTGGTAGTCCTCCTACCACCCCAGGAGGTTTATATAGAACAATCCCTAAACTCAGAAGACCATGTTTGTAATGGTAGAATTTCTGGCATCAATACTTGGCTGCTATAGATAGATTTGAGGGTTCCTTAAAAAAATCACATATACAATTCTTACTTTTCATTATGTCTAGGACTTAGTCCAGGCTATTTTCTTTCTGTGTCCTTTCAGATAATGATCTTTAACTATTAGAAGAAAGGGCAAGAAAATTAAAAAAGCAAAGCAAAACCTTGACTCAGTTTTTTACCACAATATTATTATAAACTGTTTAATAATAAAGTTGAAAGTTAAAAAAATTTTACATGAACGTGCTTATACCTACCACCTAGATTTCTTCCATTAATATTGCACTATACTTGCCTTATGACATGTCTACATATCTATCCATCCCTCTATCCAACCCAATAATCCATTTTAGTTTTTGGTGCATTTCAAAGTAAATTGCAGGCACTCTTCCCCCTAAATACTTCCCTGGCTTGCTTTCCTTCTTAAATAGTCTGCAAGTCAGGACAAAGCAAAGAATTCAGCAACTGCTGCTTAAAAACTCATTCATTACTTTGGGAATCAAGGCAAAGTGATACACGTGGATGGAATGAATTCAGTTCCTCCTCCTATTGTCTTTCTAGCAAGGAGGTGACTAAAGCCGTGAATGTGCGTTTCCTGGAAACTTAAAGTCCTGACTTGTCATCTTTGTAGTAAGAAAGAGCCATCAAACATTTCTTACGTAGCCACATGCCATAGTAAAACCAGCTCTCAACTCTTTATTTTAAAAGACTCAAGTCATTTTGCAGTGTCTTTGTGTTTATAGGTAAATGTGTTTGAAGCTATAAATCAGACCTTGAACTAAGTACAAAGTTTGAGTCAGACCAACATAAGTTGTCTGATTGCATTCCTGACCCACACAGATACCCTTTGTGGATAAAAACAAGTTGCCCCATCTCAATCCTTTCTAACTTCATCTTCCTGACATGGCACCAGCCACTGGGTGGGTGGCTTCTCCACAAAGTGTTCCTGTAAAGGTACAGGAAAGCTGTAAAGCTTCAGGCGCAGGGCTCTCCCATGACCACCTGGCACAGCTCTACTTATTCCCGCACAGTTGAGCACTTAACTGTTTAACTATCAGTTGTTTAACTATGGGATGATCGTGTCTCACTTCCTGTGTCTAAGTTCTTGGAACATAAGAAACCTGTCTTCTGAATCTTCTGCATTCCTAGGGGGCTTGGCACAGTGCTAGGCACACACCTAGGACTATAGATCTTAAAGTCTTCAGGTAGATATATAGATTTTTTTTTTCTTCCTCTCATTAAACTCAATGCATAGTAGACTGCTTGGCCTACTTGCTTCCAAAAAACTGGCTCTGAGTACTTTCAAAGTGCTTCCCCGGGATACATGATCACGGCAATTAATATCAGCAAGAATATTTTCCAGCAAGTCCGCAGGCAGTCATCATGAGCAGGGACTTAGAGACAGGGTTTTTCTGTGTTGGAGCCAGAATTCAGAAATGCTCTGCTTTTCTTGTTTAAAAGAGACCCAGGGTTTTTCTTTTCGACACCGATCTGCACTGACCTCTTTTTCTGGCTTCTCAGTAAAAGGATTAAGGACTCAGGAAGCACTGGGGGGCGGGGGAATGGTTTGTTTAGCTGGAGAGGGGGCTTAGGCAAGTCTGACAGTGTGGAGTGGAAAAGCCATGAAGGAGCTTCCTCTATGTCTGGCAGTTCTACAAACCCAGGTCCCTGTCCAACTCTGGGTCATCCCAAGATGTGCATGGCAGTACGTCTGTTACGTGTACATTGCATCAAACTATTCCCTCAAGTAAGCACATCCTGGGAGTTAGCAGGACACAGGGTGCTGAAGCACTGGGGCAATTCATCAACTCGTACCTTAACAACCTAAACCATTTATATTGGCTTCCGGAGGGTCCAGTATCTTCTAAGAATGTAGCCCATGGCAATGTGTTGATCCTTACGCATAACACCTTGTGGGTTTAGCTAAAAAACAAATACCCCCATATGCTTAAAAAATGAAAACAGATTCCAGCAATAGATGAATGTGCTTTTCTTCTAAATTTCCCCAGAGAAACTTCCTTCTCATTCCGACTTTTATGTGATAGAAAAATCATCTATAAATGCACTGGAAATATTGAAAATAATTTCACTGAGGCCCCATGATAAGTGACAGAAACTGAGTCTTACGGCTTCTTCCTGACCTCAGCTGGATTTAATCCCAGAACGCAGGTGGGCTACAAAGTGACCCACTTTTCACTATCCTTGCTTTTACTGTGATTTTGCAGTACTTTCAGCGATGTACAGACTGAAAGAAATCCTTAGGGGCTTATCATCAAAGTTGGATATAGAAACAGAGATATAAGGCCCCCAGCAAGAAACTGATTATCTAGAGAAGAGTGAGTCCCAGAGCTTCTACTTCTGTATTTCTTCCTTCCTCTGTCATTCTACAATATCATTGCCTTCAATGTTTTTCATAATAGTCTTCCCAGGAGTGGTCTGGAAAACAAGGAAGCGTGGAGAACAAACTTTGCCAGAAGAAACATAACCGCACTGAGGGAGAAGAGGTGGGGCAGCTTTATAGTGATCTTGGCAAAGAAGCACCATGTGATATTCAGAGGCCGCTCAGTTCTCCCCTCCATGTCCACACATGTGGTGGTCTTGAATTCCCATCAGAGCCTACATGCCATGGTGCCTAAAGATTGCAGAGACCCCTAGGCCACCTCAGACACAGCCTGTGAGTTGCCAGATTGGGACCCCTGCGACTTATTGAGATGTTTGCATGCAGTGGCCAGCCCTGCAGGAGGCAGGAGGGCCTGTGTATTTTACAGCTCCATCTTGCTCAGATGAAGTAGAGTAATGGGTTAATAACTCCCCCTCCCCAATTAAACCCTAATTCCCTCACAGGAGGCTGTTATCAAGCCCACAGTCAATTTAAGAGAGCTCCCAGAGAGGATTCAAGAAAGTCAGTCTCAGACTGTCAGGAGGGACTCTCCTAAAAGATTTCCACCAGAGGAGGAAGCAGTACATGGTGAACAAAGCCAGAAGAACAGCTGGAGGCAGAGATGGTAGGGCTTAAACCCTGGATTAAGTAGTGACAGTATTAGATGGAATTGTTCAGTAGATAGTAACAGAAAATCCACTATGAGAATGTCTATTGTTTACTTAAGAAAACCTTGAGCTAAGCTTTCCAGGTTTGTGTCAGCATCTTCAGAACTCAAGGGTTCTGAGTCAGAGTCTGCGATTCTCTTGACCTTCCCCTCAGGATCACAAAATGGCTGCCGTAACGCCAGGCATTGTGACCTCACAAAGCCACTTCCAAAGGCAGCTATTAGCAGAGATGTTCTTCGTGTGCCTTCTATCGTTTATTAATTATAATCATAACTAACATTTTTAAACGTTTACTATATTTCAGGGACTAGCCTAAGTAATTGCTATGTGTTAACTCCTTTAATTCTACAGCAGATAAGAAAAACCAAACCAAAGCACAGGAGAAACCAAAGAGAGTACAATTAACTTTATCAGGGTCACACAGATAAGAAGTGGTAGAGCTGGGACTCACCCTCTGACAGTTTGTCTCCAGAGACCTTACAGTGTCAAACTAGCTCCCAATTAGGGAAGAAGAGATTTTCCAGAATCCCCTCAGCAACCTTACCTTATGCTCCATGGTTTACACCTGGGTCACATGACCACCATGGCTGCAAGGGAGGCTGGGAATACAAGTATCTGCCTACTTCAACCCATAGCAAGATAGGGGCTGTGAAAGTCAGTTACATAGCCAACCAAAAGTGTCTGCCATGGTTGCGAAAGGAACAATGGCCTTTGTCATAGGGGAAAGGTCCTAGTGCACTAAGGGCGTAGGTAAAAGTGTGAGGTCACAGGGTCATTTGGCTTACTGCCGCTGGGGAAGAAAAACAAGCTTCTGGACAAGACCAGCCAGAAATAACAAAAATGCCAGCAGCCTGGTAGTCTTATCTTTCAACCAATCACTGGAGTGTCTATGCATGAGCAGTTCTTATTAAATTATTCATCCTGATTTAATGGGGAGGAAATCAGATGCAACAGGTATGGCTCTTCCTGCTTGTTAAATGGCTTTAAAACAAACTTCCAGATATTGGTCGCCTTGGGGGAAAGCAGCAGGAGGACAAATCAGCTGTATTTTAAGCTAATTACCAAAATGCTACACCAGTACCTGTCAAAGAAGGACATTTGTTCCGGTGTCAGTGATCATAAAATAAAAATCTGGAAAGAAAAAGAATATTACACAAGCAATATACTTTACATGTACTTGAAAAAAGCCTCTCAAATGCAAGATATAGTCACATCCCAAGTGTTATTTTACCTGCTTGTAAACTTGAGTAGAATCTCATTTTAATAAGCTTGAAGAGACTTCCAAATTGCTACATTAGATCCAAATCTCATTAAACTTGAACCTTATTGTTATAATATACTAAAATATACTGTATTGTTTCCTGGATTTAAAATTCACTTGCACAAAGCAAACGTTAGGTATACAATTCGTTTGCAAATGACATGTGGGGGCGGGGGGGAAGAGATGGGTGCCAAAGGACTTGCTTGCCTGGTGCCAACCCGTTAGAGCCAGAGAAGGTAAATGATGTTACATCTTTCTGCAGTGACTGAAGTTGAATGCAGCACAACATTTTAATGAAATATGACGTGTGTTTCAAATGTTAGGTGGTTATGTTTCACAGTTTTATAAATTGTGGTTGTTTGGTTTTGCCCCAATTTCTCTTTCTCCTTTTTGGTCATGAGCTCATTGTATTGGTACTAACAGCTAAAAAAGGATGTAAAATGAGCAAGGTTTTGAAGTGCTGTTATCTATTCAGAAAATAATTAGAGGTTCACTAAAGACAGTCTGTAACTGGAAGATGCTGAGAGCTCACAAAGCAAACCTACCCAGATCCACTCTTGTTTCTCCCTGGCCCTGCAGAGAACCATCACCTCCACTGTCCCTCATCTCCCTGAGCCTCAGTTTTCTCATCTGCAAAATGGGGAACTGGACCCAATGATCTCTTGGGTTTTTGAAATGCTGAGGTTGTAAAGTTCTATGATTCTGCACACCCTGGGTCAAGATTTAACAGAGACCCCAAATTTGATAAATATCACTAAGCCACAACTGACATGCTTTTTCATATGCTGCTAAGAATATTTAACCAAGTAATAAGGGATACAGTCAATCACACTGTAGTAATTTTATATGGTGTCAGATGGTTACCAGACTTGTTGTGATGATCATTTCATAATGTATTTGATTGTCAGATCGCTATGTTGTATACCTGAAACTAACATAATATTGTATATTAACTATACTTCAATAAAAAGAATGTTTAACAATGCAAACAAAACACTGTATGAAAAGGAAATATCTTCATTCAAAAAATAGATGATTAAGAGGATACATATTTCTAAATGCTTTGTTGCACTGGGATTTTTTCCTCCACACCATTCCCTGTAGGCACACTGACAAATAATGCTAATGCACAAAGCACACTTAAGGCATGGAAATAGCCTTGTTCAGCTGGATGTTAAAATGGCATTCTCCTTACATTTTGCTTTATGAATGGAAGGTTAATGAAATTGTGCATGTTTCAGTTTTCACTCTGCAGGTTATTTTGTAATAAGGATGAGACTGTCTTACCTTTAATCTGGTGTTTAATTAAATTAAATGCATTTCAAAGGAAGGGCCGTTTTATTCTGCTATTCTGTCTTATATTCACAAGCAAGAGGGCATGCTAAATGCTTTCTCTGTTGGTTCTTTTAGGAGTCTCCTGTTTCCAGTGAATGTGATATAAGCCCATATTTAGCACATAGAAGAAAAGTAATATTAATTTCTTTAAATCAAAGGTCTTTAAACTGAGGCAGGAGCTTCCTTTTGGATTTTTATGATTTGTTCGCATCTCACCTAAAAAAAAGAAGACTTAAACATAGGAATCGTTGGGACTTCCCTGGTGGCGCAATGGTTAAGTATCCGCCTACCAAAGCAGGGGAAACGGGTTTGCTCCCTGGTCCGGGAAGATCCCACATGCTGCGGAGCAACTGGGCCCATGTGCCACAGCTGCTGAGCCTGTGCTCTGGAGCCCACGAGTCACAACGGCTGAGCCCACGTGCCACAACTACTGAAGCCTGCGCACCCTGGAGCCCGTGCTCTGCAACAGAAGCCACCGCAGTGAGAAGCCCACACACCGCAGCGAAGAGTAACCCCCGCTCACCACAACTAGAGAAAGCCTGCGTGCAGCAATGAAGACCCAATGCAACCAAAAATAAATAAATAAATAAAAATAAGAAACATATGAATGGTTAACTCAATGGTTCTCAACTAAGGGCTTAACATATCCTTTAACTCAGTGGTTCTCAGCTGCAGGGTTATTATTGTTGGTGGAACAATATTCGATTTTCATGACTGACCATGCATTGCAAGGTATCTGGCATTCCTGTCTCCCACCCACTAAATGCCAGAAGCACCCTCCTACCATTTCGACAACCATACTTGCCCCACACACATTACCAAATGCCAACTCCTCTGAAACAGTCCAAAGTAGAAGTGTCCCTCTGCAGAAAGGAGGTCTGGTAATGAGAGGTTAGTTTTCAAAAGCCCAGAGAGGGTCTGTGTCCACATGTGGAGAATGAGACATTTCATCATTTCAGTCCTCGTCTCCAGTTGACGTACCTTGGTGACTTCATTGCTCCCCAGATGATGATACATATATTAAGAGAAAAAGCATAAGAGAGGATGTTTGAGAATCATATGACTTATAAAACATCGTACACTTTTCCTGGATCTTAAATAAGAATCGAAGCTGGCAACATGTAACTTTATAGAAGATGTAGACTTATTTCTCTTTCATACTCTATGAAGTAGATTGCATGTGGTCCACCGTAAAATAACCCTTGAGAAGTAAAGATCCTGCATAATGAGAAACACAACAAGAGAATGAGTGGATTTTGTTTCCATATTCCAGATTCCTCTGTGATGTCAGCATTTTGAATTCCATAAAATCCAACATTTCTGGGTATTGCGTGCTAAATGAGAAGGATTCTCTCTTGGGACCTGGGAATGTAAAAGATGAATCAGACATGTTCTCTGCTTTTGAGGCTCACAGCTGTGCCTGGGAGACTGACTCTTGGAAAACCAGGATGTAGAATAATAAACACCACCATAGAGGTGTGTTTACATGCTATCGGAATCAGGAAAAGGGGTAGCTGATTTCACCCAGGCATAGGGGTGTGGTGGTGGTGAGAGAAGGCGGAGACTGGCAGCTCCAGGGAAAGCTTCAGAGAAAAGGGGTCAGGTGAGTGGGCCTTGAAGGAGAAATGGGCATTATCCAGGTGGTGATGAGGTGGGGAACAGAATTCCTAGCAGAGAACAGCATATACGTGGCCACAAAAGTGTGAAAGAGAATGGAGAAAATCCAGCATGTTGAGGCCTTCGTGGAAGGATGGTGGAGGGGACGGTATCAGCATCTAGAAGGCCCGATATACCAGGCTAAGAAGTTGGAGCTTAACTCCTAGGTAGAAAAAAAGCAATTTAGATTTTTAAGCAGGAAAATAAAATAATCAGATTTATATGGGGACAGAACTCCAATGGCAGTATGGAAGGTGGATAAATGTAGACAAACTTCAACCAGGGATACCAGTTAAGTGAATTGACTGAATACTTCACTATTAAGCATTCATTCATAAGATTTGAGAAACCAAGTTAATCCACAGCAAATTGAAGGCGGGTAATACATTTGAAGATTTTCACCAGGGAAAATGTTCATGATTTGTCCTATTTTCATTCTCTGAGTGCTGGCTCCAACCACAGTTTCTTCCTTTCTATACAAGGAAGCATGAAACATTTTCTTACACCAGGACACCGTGTTTGTATGATATATTCCCACTGCCAAAGACATAGATGATTGAGTCAGAGATTCACTGTAGGCACCATAAAAAGCCATTGATAGCCTAGGTGGACTGGCTCTGGGTTCTGACCAGTGATGGGTGCCCTTTATTGGGTAAGGGCTACCCAACAGATCCTCTCAGGGTGTCTGAACACAGACATAGACAGAGGCTTGCAGAAAACACAATGGTAAAGAAGCCAAGATACACAGAGGACAGCTCACACAAGTAGTGAGGAAGAAGAAACCAGGAGGTGCTGAGAAGAACAGAGAGACCATCAGAAGCAGCAGGAAAGAAAGATGCGGGACGAGTGAGGAGGTGAGTCTTGTGGGTAGGGCAGCCAAAGTCCCTCCTGAGAGGTACTCCTGAGCTTCCAGGAATACTGTCCCCAATTCGAGTCCTTTTCATCACCTATGTGACGTTCTAGCTCAGGTTTTTTCCTGCTGTTTCTTGTTTCCTTTTATCTCTTTAAAAAATTCAAATTAACTGAAAAAACTTGTATATGCCTCTGTTTCTTTCAAACCGAAGGAAACTTTCACATCTCACTGAGATGGTGGCATTTCTTCACAGTTAATAATGAAAACACTGTTTGCTGATGGCTCACTAAGTGCTAGGCGCTGTGACGGGAGTTGTGCTTGCATCATCTTGCTTGAACCCCATGACAAACCTGTGAGACAGATTCTTCCGTTATCCCCATTTTACAGAGGAGGAAAGCGTCTCAAAGGTGACATAACGTGCCCCTGTCTACATGGCTAGTGAGTGGTAGAACTGGGGTCTGGATTCAGGTCCGTTGGGCTCTAGAACTGGCATTCTTGACAACTGTACCTTTGTGGCAGAGATGGCTGGCTGCTCCCGCCAATTTATATTCCACATTTCCTAACCTCCTTGTCCGGGGGCGGGAGCCATGTGACTCGTTCTTGCCAGTGGAGTATGAACTTTGGTTTTGAGTGTCACCTGTGGGCAGAGAGAGCCTTCTGCACACTCTCCTCTTCTGCCAGCTGAATGCAGATGACAGATGGGGCTCCAGGGAACAACAGAGCCACGGTGTGGAAGAGCCCAGGTCCCTAAGTCATAACATGGAAGAAAATTGCTGAACTGAAACCCTTGTATTGTATTATTGCATAAGCAGGAAATAAACTGAGACTTTGGGGTCTGTTTGTTTCCGCAGTCTAACAGCCACGCTGCCTTGCCTTCTTGCCTCAGGGGTCAAGAGCAGGGCAGTAAGCTTAAAGCTTGAACCTCTCTTGCCCTGGTAGGTTACCCAGTGTTGCTAAAGGAGCATGGTAACCACCTCAGATTGCACTGCTTTCCCACACCAAGAGTAGCTCCCTCTTTTTATTCAGCATAACAGGAAAACCAGAAGGTGTCAAAAACACGGAGTATGTTTTTAAACACATTGTTCTTACGACTTCTCAAAATCCTTGAAAACTCAGGAAGAAAAAAACAACAGGGCTTTGAGCCTTGGAGCACCTCTCATCTTTCAGAGGCCTCCACTCTAGTCCAACTTATATTTAGATGTCACTCTCTCTTTTACACTTCCGCCTGCTAGATCGCAGCCACCTTTGGTGTGAAACCTGGCACCTGTTTGATGGGCTCACAAGAGACGACACAGCTCTTTTCGACAGTAAGCAAAAGAGTACCGGACCTGGGGGACTTCCCTGGTGGCATGGTGGTTAAGAATCCGCCTGCCAATGCAGGGGACACAGGTTCGAGCCCTGGTCAGGGAAGATCCCACATGCCGCAGAGAAACTAATGCCATGCGCCACAACTACTGAGCCAGCGCTCTAGAGCCCACGAGCCACGAGTACTGAAGCCCACGCACCTAGAGCCCATGCTCCACAACAAGAGAAGCCACCGCAATGAGAAGCCCACGCACTGCAACGAAGACTAGCCCCCGCTCATAGCAACTAGAGAAAGCCCGCGTGCAGCAATGAAGACCCAATGCAGCCAAAAATAAATTAATTAATTAATTAAAGAAAAAAAGAGTAACACACCTGGGAAGAGGCCGCATGACTGGAAAGGAGGAAAGCTAGGAATGTGGAGAGTTCGCCTGTACTCCTATCCAGTTGTGGGCTATGCCACTGATACGGGCGCCTGGGATCCACCCCACAGGGACACTCAAGGGAGACATACAGACCGCACCTCAGAGTTATCTGCCTGGGCGGGTAGAAAGGGAAAGCACTTACCCATGAGTGACCATCCCCCATTGGTCAAGGGTTGCTCAGTGGGGTGTTAATCCCTGAGAACTTCCTGGTTACACATTCCTGGGGCCAGTTCCAATAGGTATACCACGCTCAGGTGTCAAAAGCAGCACCACTGAGAGAAGAGAGGCTATGAGGTGGGGCACCAGCAATGTCTGATACAGACCTCAGTGTTAGACAATGCAGGTGGGATTTGAATCCAATACCTTCTAATTCCAGAGTACAATGTCACTGCCCACACACTGGCCTAGGGGAGAGAATGCAGGCCTGGAACTTGGAACATCTGCTTCTAGCTCTGGAATTGCTGCTCCTGGCTACTTCACTTAGGCAAACCCTTTAATATCTAGACCTCAGTTTCTTTACCTCTAAAATAGGGATACTGAACTAATTCATTATTTCCCAAAGTGTGTTCAATGTTACAATAATGTTGCAGAATATTAATTAACAAGTATAATTGAGAAGAGGGGGTTTTGCGGCCAAATAAGATTGGTAATTGGAGCCAAAATTATGCAAATTTCTTCCCCAAAGGCTATTTCAGAGTCTTTACAATATATATTACACAAGCTTCTTTATTTGAGAAACATTTCAGAGAACTAGGTTGGTTTTTATGCTGATATTTATTGAGTACTTACTATTTGCCAGGAATCATGCCAAGAACTTCTCTTGTATTCTTTCAGCCATTCATTTCTTCAGAGCAACGTTGGCGAGCTCCTGCTATGTGACCACATTGTTCCTGGCACTGGTGATACCTTCATGAACAAGATAAAGTCCCTGATTTTTACTTGGGAGTAAGGTAAAGAGAAGACAGAGGAGAAACAGGTAAACAAACACGGGAACAAAAAAATCAGCATGCCTCATCTCATATTCTCAACTAGTGCAACAGGGACTATTTTTATCATGTCCATTTTATAAATAATGAGACCAAGGATTAGAGAAGGTCACATTTAAAATCATAGGGGTGGAAATACCAGAACTAGGACTATATGTGCATTAAAGTCTGCTTTTAAAATGTTGCTGGCATCAGGTGAACAGCACTGGATTAATCAGTAACCTGAGTCCAATACACTCCTTGTCATAATCCACATATAGCTCATGCCCATACCCACTGAGGTTGCCACCACTGTGCTGTGTGGTCTTGTCCACCATCCTTAAGGTCAGTGTTCTGCAAAACACCATTTTGAGAAACAATGCACCAGATAGTCTGGAAGGAGAACCTGTGGCCCTAAAGAGATGAGAAGCAGCAAAAGATTTTGCTCATACACCCAAGTAGAGATTTGGAACTCAAGCGAATGAGAAGTGACAGTTTTGCAAACTACTGCATAGTGTCTTGTGAGTTATGCCTTTCAACAGTTCTGAATAGACTTACATTATTATTCTCTTCTTACCATAACAAATTTTTTCTCTATAAGAAGTAAATGATGTTTGTGGAAGTTCTTGCAACTTTAATAATCTAAGGAGTGACTTGTCAGTGATAAGCTGATTTTAAAAGCATGTACTTTCTCTTGACACTTTCCTCTGAAGAAAATAAAAAATCCAGGGCCTGATTAATGATCCTTTGGTCTGTGATATCACTATCAGAAAAAATAAAATAGGGAAAGGAGGATTATGTTTTCTGTGCATGGCCTACTGAAATGGTCAGGATTGTTGAATGTTAGATACAATGAAATATCCTTTGAAGATATGAACTGTTCATATGTAGATAACATTTCCTTAAATGCTTTGCTATTTTTACCATTGAAAGACCCCTCTTAAAGCTCAATCTAGATCTAATCTGACTTTAAAACTTCCCATATGAAAAGGGCTTGAGAGAATTATAATTTATATAAGATCCCCTCAGTAGATGGAAACATCACGTATACACAGCATTATGTTTAAACAATTAAGTGACCAGATTTGAAAAATGAAAAAAGGAAACATTGTTCTTCCTGGAGATTTGCACAGTAAAGAGTTACAAGCATAAAAACAACACAGGATAATCTTAGAATAATGAGACCTCAGTCATCTGAGGCCTTTAGGCCACATCCCCACTGGATCTGAAAACTGTAGCAAAATAGTTTCCTCTGCTTCCACTGGTTGACATTCAGCTGGGCCATTTTCTTTGGATGTGCATTAGGGAAAAGAACGGGAACAGGAAAAGGTACAAGAGAGTCAATGCAGTGATCATTCACCATACAGCATGTGGTTTTAAAAGTATATCATCTTGGGCTTCCCTGGTGGCACAGTGGTTGAGGGTCCGCCTGCCGATGCAGGGGACGTGGGTTTGTGCCCCGGTCCGGGAGGATCCCATGTGCTGCGGAGCGGCTGGGCCCGTGGGCCATGGCTGCTGGGCCTGCGCGTCCGGAGCCTGTGCTCTGCAACGGGAGAGGCCACAACAGTAAGAGGTCCGCGTACCGCAAAAAAAAAAAAAAAAAAAAAAAGCAAAAAAAGTATATCCTCTTATTTTTAACAGCGTTGAGGCAGGGATCACAGATCTTTGACTTCTGACAGAGACACAGTGAAGGTGACTTAGAATGGATTAGAGGCCGTGCTGGGAGAATGTCAAAAGCCCCAACATTTTTATGTTGGGGGCAAGCCTCAAAACTTAGTTCTCCACTGCCCTATAAGAAAACATGGTCATCTGTGTCCAACCTTCCTAGAATAACCAAGGTTTCGTCAAATGTGAAGTAATGATATAATATTCAAGTAGATGATCAAGGGAAATGCATCCACTATTCTAAACAGGTCATAGCAGAAAACTAATTACAGATGATTGAGAAAAGAAAAGGGCAGGGTGTGTGGATAATGAGGCAGAAAAACACATTACAAAGCAAAGTCCATCTCATCTGGTCTTTGAAATTTGGTTCAGGATTCCTGAGTCCTCGTTAAGAGGAAGTAAGTGTTAAAGCTGTAATTCTCATCTTGCACAGAAGGAGTCCATTTGCCACCTCTACAAGAATTCTTTGGATACTCATGCAAAGTCAGAAAGAAGAGGACAAACCTTTGCAAAGGAAACACTTGCCTATCTTACTAGAATAAAATCAGAATTAGAACTGCTTTCTAGCAATGGCTGGGATAGTAAAGTTCTGGTGTTCTCTGTTTTAGAGGGGATTTAGCCCAACTAGTCCCCCTGAGCTTTGATCCGTTCTACCTCATCATCACCAAACTTAGATACCCCCAGGGTAAGAAACCTACCTCTGGTCTGACACAGCCTACATTTTTATGAGGATGACACAAACAGAACACCACCTACTCTGAAAGTCCAAAGGTGGTCATTAGAAGGAACTACTCATGAAAGGTATGGGTGGCTAATTTTTTCCCTTCATTAATTCATCAAACCTATGCTGAGCAATTTCCATGTCTCTACTAAGCCTTGGGAAGACCAAAGCGAATTACACCTTGTTTTTTGAGAGCTTTCAGTTTAGTGTGTGTGTGTGTGTGTGTGTGTGTGTGTGTGTGTGTGTGTGTGTGATAGATAGGTTAGATCAGTCGCAGGAAACTAGAGTATGGTAGTTAATGGGGGAGATACATGGTCTAGGAGCACAGAGAAGAGATGCTTAAGAAAACCTTGGGAAGTTAGTGACACCTTCTACAAGTTGGCAAACAATAACCATTAAAAGGAGATTATGAAAATTGAGTAAACAATTCCCATATGCATGCTCTTCTCTTGGTATCCAAGCACACAGAAACCCCTTTTATTTTTTTAAATTTTATTGAAGTATAGTTGATTTTCAATGTTGTGTTTAATTTCTGCTGTACAGAAAAATGACTCAGTTATACATATATATATTCTTTTTCATATTCTTTTCCATTATGGTTTATCATAGGATATTGAATATAGTTCCCTGTGCCATACAGTAGGTCCTTGTTTATCTATCCTATATATGGTAGTTTACATCTGCTAATCCCAAACTCCCAATCCTTTCCTCCCCTAGCTGACCATCCCTTGGCAACCGCAAGTCTGTTCTCTATGTTTGTAAGTCTGTTTTTCTTTTTAATAAATTTATTTATTTTATTTATTTATCTTTGGCTGTGTTGGGTCTTTGTTGCTGTGCTCGGGCTTTCTCTAGTTGCGGCAAGCGGGGCTACTCTTCGTTGCAGTGCGAGGGCTTCTCATTGTGGTGGCTTCTCTTGTTGCGGAGCACAGGCTAAAAAACGCGCAGGCTTCAGCAGTTGTGGCTCGTGGGCTCTGGAGCGCAGGCTCAGTAGTTGTGGTGCTTGGGCTTAGCTGCTCCTTGGCATGTGGGATCTTCCTGGACCAGGGCTTGAATCCGTGTCCCCTGCATCGGCAGGCAGATTCTTAACCATTGCACCACCAGGGAAACCCTGTGAGTCTGTTTTTGTTTGGTAAGTATGTTCATTTGTGTCATATTTTAGATTCCACATATAAGTGATATCATATAGTATTTGTCTTTCTGACTTAACGTCACTTAGTATTATAAGCTCTATTATAGGTCCATCCATGTTGCTGCCAATGGCATTATTTCATTCTTTTTATGGCTGAGTAATATTCCACTGTGAATATATATACCACATCTTCTTTATGCATTCATCTGTCAATGGACATTTACATTGATTCCATGTCTTGGTTATTGTAAATAGTGCTGTTATAAACATAGGGGTGAATGTATCTTTTCAAATTATAGTTTTGTCTGGGTATATGCCCAGGAGTGGGATTGCTAGATCATATGACAGCTCTAGTTTTAGTTTTTTGAGGAACCTCCATACTGTTTTCCATAGTGGTTGCACCAGTTTACATTCCCAGCAACAGTGTAAGAGGGTTCCCTTTTCTCCACACCCTCTCCAGCATTTATTATTTGTACTTTTTAATGATGGCCATTCTGACCAGTGTGAGGTGGTACCTCATTTCTGTTTTGATTTGCATTTCTCTAATAATTAACTATGATGAGCATTTTTTCATGTACCTACTGGCCATCTGTATGTCTTCTTTGGAGAAATGTCTATTTAGGTCTTCTGCCCATTTTTTCATTGGATTGTTTGTTTTTTGTTATTGAATTGTAGGAGCTGTTTGTATATTTTAGAAGTTAAGCTCTTGTTGGTTGCATCATTTGCAAATGTTTTCTCCCAGCCCATAGCTTCTCTTTTCATTTTCTTTATGCTTTCCTTTGCTATGCAAAAGCTTATAAGTTGATTAGGTCCCATTTGTTTATTTTTGCTTTTATTCCTATTGCCTTGGGAGATGAAACCACTTTCAGAAGTCTACCATATTTCTTTTCCCTGAATGCTGTCACCTTGTGCTGTGGTGGGTTGAACAGCTCTGAGGACCTTTTGGTGCCCTGTTAATAGAATGAATGTTTGTGTTCCCTCAAAATTTATATGTTGAAGTTGCACCCCACATTGTGATGGTACTAGGAGGTGGGGCCTTTGGAAGGCTATTAGGATTAGATGAGGTCCTAAGGATGGAGCTTTCATGAATGGGATTAGTGCCCTTAGAAGAGTCATAAGAGAGACGGCTTCGTCTACTCTCGGCCATGGGAGGATACCACGAGAAGGTAGCTGTCTGCAACATGGAAGAGATTTCTCACGAGAATCTGACCATGCCCACACCCTGATCCTGGACTTGCAGCTTCCAGAACAGTGAGAAATAAATTTCTGTTGTGTATAAGTCCCCCAGTCTATGGTATTTTGTTTTAGCAGCCTGAGCTGAATATGACATGGCCCCTTGCTTACCTTCATTTAATCTTACAGGTCACATTGGTCACATGCTGTCTGAATCCTTTTCCAGGCTTGGTACAAAGGCAGTGCTGGGCACAGGTCCAGATAAAGAACTTGGCCTTCATCATTGTATTTTAACCAAAGCACAGTGTCAGCTTTGTCTCTTTTATTATGCTGATAGCCTGCACTAATCAAATTTAACATTTTGCCCTTCTATTCATTTTCTATAGCTATCATTCCTTTGATACTTCATTACTTACTTTTTCAGAGGAAATAGTTTTTGTCCAAGGTGGCAGGGGTATGCTGGAGAAGAAGCTGATTGCAAAAGATTTATCTAAGTAGAGAGTCACATAAAATCAGTTACTATCAGTTCAATAAAAAATTGCGTCTGTTATGTGCCAAGTATAGGCAACTTAAATTTGGGGTATATAACTTGTCATATATGCAAATAAATTAGTGGATGGATGGATGGATGGATGGATGGATGGATATGGTTGGAAGAACAGCCAAACTGATAAGGCAGGTGCCTCTGTCCCCTAGAATATCACCAAAAGGAAAACAGTTCACACTCCTAGTGGGATATATGCCATAATTACAGTTGCCATGCTGTCTAAACCAAGACTGCCAAGTGCTGGCATCCTTGTGTAGATAAACTGACAGAATATTTGAAACTGAGATTGCCAGAGAGCTAGAACTTAAGTTCACTCTACATATAACACAAGACAAAAATAAAATCTTAAAAGAACAAATCAGTTCTGACCAGGAAAAGAGGGATGTTTACACAAAGGAGTTGATATATGGGTTGGCTGTGAGGGGCGAGCAGGGTTATTCCATCAGGTAACCAAGAAGGGCAAAGTACTGAGGCAAAAAGAACACTTTGCAAAGGGCACAGGGCTGGGTAAGCTGTTATCCAGTGGGCCCGGAGGGTTGGGGTTCTGCCCTGAGGTGCTGGGAGATGGAGCCTGAGAGAGGAACTAGGGTTGCTGGTGAAGGGGTTTTTTGCTCCACAGGAAATGAGGAGACAGAGATGAAGTGACGCTTTAAACCTAAAATGGGAAGGAGGGCAAGGGAGTCTGACCACGCATCTTGAGCTCCAGGAGGCCAAAAACCATGTCTCCTGCCTAGTTCAACAGAATTCCACCAGTAAACATTAGAGCTTAAAGGAAGATTAGAAGTGTCCATCGACAGATCAATGGATAAAGATGTGGCACATATATACAATGGAATATTACTCAGCCATAAAAAGAAACGAAACTGAATATTTGTAGTGAGGTGAATTGACCTAGAGACTGTCATACAGAGTGAAGTAAGTCAGAAAGAGAAAAATAAATACCATATGCTAACACATATATATGGAATCTAAAAAAAAAAAGGTTCTGAAGAAACTAGGGGCAGGACAGGAATAAAGTCACAGATGTAGAGAATGGACTTGAGGATACAGGGAGAGGGAAGGGTAAACTGGGATGAAGTGAGAGAGTGGCATGGACTTATATATACTACCAAATGTAAAATAGATAGCTAGTGGGAAGCAGCCGCATAGCACAGGGAGATCAGCTCAGTGCTTTGTGACCACCTAGAGGGGTGGGATAGGGAGGGTGGGAGGCAGACGCAAGAGGGAGGAGATATGGGGATATATGTATATGTATAGCTGATTCACTTTATTATAAAGCAGAAACTAACACACTATTGTAAAGCAATTATACTCCAATAAAGATGTTAAAAAATAATAAAATAAAATAAAATAGTGAATCAAAAAAAGGAAGATTAGAAGAGCTCTAGCATCTAGTCTACCAGCCCTCGTCTCCAAATGAGAAAACCCAGTGACTTAAATGACTCACGTAACTACTCAAATGACTGATTTACTACTTAGTGATAAAATCAAATTTCTGCTTTGCCCTTACTATATCTCTGGCTTTAGGCAAATTACTTAACCTTTCCAAGTCTTAGTTTCCCCACCCATAAATGCATGGTTGTTGTGATGATTCAGTGATAATATATGTAAAGTGCTTAGTAACATGCCTGATATGTAGGAAGAACTCAATATTAACAGAAATTATTATGAACAACAAAAATAATAACTACAATATTATCGAAGTTCCCTGATTCTGTCCAATGCTCATTGGCCAGTAGGGCCCAATGCTGGCTGATCATCTTAATCACCTGGGGTGTTTTAGACAGTTATAAAGTTTCTGGCCTACCCCAAGCCTACTGAATATGAATCTTGAGATGATTGGGGAACCTGAGCTTTTGAAAAGCTCCCTAAATGTTCCTGACAATAAGACTAGGATTAGAAACAATTGTCCATATTTACTGCTGTTCAAATACTGCTTTATTTTCTTAGTCTTCAGATAAGCACATGGAATTATCTTTCATAGTTCAGTCCTTTAAAGGTAGGTATAGGAGCAGGGGGTTGGGGGAGGGGTATTGCACATCATGCTGTGTTCCCGGAGGTCTCTGCTCCCAAGAAAGGAGGAATTGGACCACAAGATTGGAAATGGGACATTTATCACTGGTGGAAATGATTAATTATGCCCAGTTTTGCACATACATTAGCATGCCTCCTAATATAACATATGCAAATACAACTTTAATAGCATGACTTGTTTGCCAATGTTGAATGCTAACCATAAATAATTTCTATTTTTTGTAGTGTTTAGGAAACTTCAATATGGTACTTGCTGGCAGGCAGTTGCTGTCTCCTGGATTTAGCAACATATTAAGTAATCATTACAGAAACATTTTTTCACTTACTACTAACAAAAGAAGTCTAGACAATTTGTGGTTGTCTATGGAAACAGAAGATAAGTAAAGCAGAAATAATTTAAATTTATGAAAAAAATTTAAAATATGGCCTATAGTTTCCATTTATTTTTTCCTTACTAAGTTTTGGCTAGTACAGAGCAAAATAGGCCATTAGACATTTCACCTCTTCTTTTAGGATCCTAGTTAGTTTTTCTGATGTCATCAACAGCCAACATAAGGTGGGCAATAGAATAGAGAGAGAAAATACCCAGGCGCCCTACTAGCCAATACCTGGAAATATTAATCCCTGAATAACTACCTATTATTAATGTCCCCCTCTCCCTGACTTCCTCTCCCCCATGCCATCCCCCAACACCCAGTGCATTGTTCTTAGTCTGTATAGGAATCATAGAAACTCTTGTTTGACCTGCAGATTCCTGGGACCTCACTTTCAGAGTTTTTGATACAGTATATCTAGGGGGTGAGCCTAGAAATCTGCAATAATTACAATACCATCCCTCCCCAACCAGCCCTGTGATTTTGATGTAGATGGTCCTCAGGACATACTTTGATAAGCACTTCCCTGGGTAATGTAGAGCCTCGAAACTCAGTAGTTCCTGGGCCAGTAGCGTCAACATCACCTGGGAGTTCATTAGAAATGATGAATCTCTGGACCCAGTCCAGGCCTACTCAATCAGAATCTGCATTTCAACAAGATCCCAAGGTGATTCATAGGCACATTTAAGTTTAAAAAGCATTGGTCTAGAGGAGGCATCTTCTTCCTTCTTTGTATGTATGAACCTCTTTGTTTTACTGAGTCTTCCTCTCCTAAATTACCTGGGATTGCTGGGTTCTCAAGGTGGATCCCCAGACCTACTGAGTCAGAAACTCTGCGGGGAGGGCCCAGCAGCATGTGTTCCAGCAAGCCCTCTGGCCGAGGCCAGGTAATTTTGATACATGCCAAAGTTCAAGAACCACTGGCATAGTTGATGTTATTGGTCTACATTTTAAAATGAAGTTCACTGGAATACACAGTGTCTTCAGTCGTGTATAACAAATAGGCCAGTGTCACCTGAGGTAGAGCACATCTCACAGACTTTTGCTTTGCGTTGTCAATACCCCAGAATCAGTCAATCCTGCAGTGTCTCCTACCTCCTGCTTCACTTGTGAAGAGGATGCTTCAACTAACGCAAGTGTTGGAGGCAATCATCTCCTGCAGTAATTAGTGAAATGCCAGGATCTGCGAGCACCCTGGGCAGCTAAGCAGTATTATGGTATCAGGGGATGAGTGGCTCAGACTGTTTGAGTTTCAAATGAAAAATAACTCCCTGATCCAAATACCTTAGCGATTACAAATTAGTATTCTCCACTTTCTGGTGACTGACCCAACTAGAACAACCTGAGTAAAAATACCAAGGTTAGATGTTGCTCAAAACAGAGCCCCTGAACGTGACGTGGGGGCATGATGTGGAGGAAAGGTCAGGGATAATATGATTGGACCACGGAGCAAGTCAATTTAAGCTGAATACATCCACCTTCCTTTCACTCTTGTTTGGACTTTCCACAGGTTATTATACTCAAGCCTAACCTAATATCAACTAGCTCTGAATTAGAGGCTTTTGTTTCTCTCTCAGGTTCTCGCTCTATGTCATCTGTCTTGGGCTCTCTCTGTCTCTCTCCGTGTCTCTGGGTCTCTTCCTCTGTCTGTATCTCTTCATCACACTCTCTTTCTTTCTGTCTCTGACTCTCGCTACCTTCCCATCTCAATCTCTTTAATGAAAAGATGGAGCACACCTCCCAGGGGATTGTGGGAGGGGGAGGGAATTTCAATATGAGCAAAAGCAAAGAGGCTGCCAATAGGTTTTTGTTGGTACTGTTGATTATTTTTTTCTGATGTTGGAGAGCTGCATGTTATCCTGATATCTCTGCTCCTTTTTTTTTTTTTTTTAATTTGCAAGTGTTTGCTATAGATTATTATCATGCTATTTCTCCATGGGACTAGAGTACTAGTTTATCAAAATGTCAGCATAAAGACCAAAAGTCAAGCAAATTTGCTGCAGTAAGGAGAGGCTGTAAATTTGCTGTCAGTTAAGAAATCCTCTCAAATTCAAAGTGCAAGTCTAGCTGAAAGCATTTTTTAATAATTGTGACTGAATGAATGTGAGGTTAACCCAGTGTGTGTGCACTTTGATCTTGTGCCTTGTTAAATTTCTCAGTTTTAATAATAGGGGCCATTATTTATGCTATGATTCCAGGAGCTATGCTATCAGGGAATGCCAAAACTATAAAATCAAGTTCATTTTGCTAATTCATTTGTTGAAACTCATATCTACCCCCCTTTTATTATTTTTGAATGTTAATAATGACGCACCGAGGAATCACTTTCTTCTTCAAGTCTTAATTACAGTTGGAGTGAAATAGTGAACCGTTTTAACATTGAAAATATTTGGCAAATAAGCCTGATGAGAGAAATTTTTATAAAATTTCTCATTGTGGCCTGGATATAAGCACAAAGAGATGAAGCATGTGGAGAAAGACCTTTACCTCCTTGGAATTTTAAGTCTTTCTGTAATACACAAAGCAGTCATAGAACAGCAGTCCCCAACCTTTTTGGCACCAGGGACCAGCTTCGCGGAAGACAATTTTTCCAGGGACGGGGGTGGTGTGGAGTTCAGGCGTTAATGCGAGCCATGGGGAGTGACGGGGAGCGGCAGATGAAGCCTTGCTGTGCGGCCCGGTTCGTAACAGGCCATGGACTGGTACTGGTCCGCAGCCCAGGGGTTGGAGACCCCTGTCGTAGAAGGCGAAATAAAAAGACTTCCTCAATTCTAATTATCAAAAAGCAATTCATCTTGCTTGAGTATTTCAATGAACACATCCCTGAAACCACTTTCTCAGTTTGCTCTCCTGTCTGATGTGTGGATTTGTGTGTGTGTGTGTGTGTGTGTGTGATCATTTGGAGAAACCTCTTAGCATATGGTGGAAAAAATGCTGTTTTGTTAATTTTATGTTTTATTTCTTTTTTTTTTTTTTTTTTTTTTTTTTTATGCGGTACGCGGGCCTCTCACTGTTGCGGCCTCTCCCGCTGCGGAGCACAGGCTCCGGACGCCCAGGCTCAGAGGCCATGGCTCACGGGCCCAGCCGCTCCGCGGCATGTGGGATCCTCCTGGACCGGGGCACGAACCTGTGTCCCCTGCATCGACAGGCGGACTCCCAACCACTGCACCACCAGGGAAGCCCTATGTTTTATTTCTTAATAGCTTACTTCTTTGCAGCAGCTTTAGTAGAATGGTTTAAGCTCGGTCTGACTTTTCTGAGAGTCGTTTACTCTGTGACAGTGACTCAGCTGCGTTAGAGCCAAGATGTTTACATGATTGAGGTGTGCGCATCGGCTTCAGCTTTTGCCGCTTTTGCAGAGAGCTTACAAACTGTAGGCGCTCAGAATAAGTGGCATCATTAGTGGGCACAAAATGCCCTAAGGGTATGGGAGTGATTTAGAAGTCTAGGATTCAGTGGAGAGAAAGTAGGCTAGGGGCTCAGGTATCTGAGGGAACTGGATCCAGTAGTAGTGCTGAAGTGTGACCTTGGTTGTATCACTTGACCTTAATTCTTTACCTTTAAAATAAGGTGAATACATGCATTTTTCCTTTTCTTGAAATGCTGCAAGTTATCAGGGCAGTATTTGTCAAACACAAAGAAGTCTTTTCACTTTAAGACAATTATTTTAGGTAATGATTTGCAAAAGATTACTTAACACAGGCAGCTTTCATCTAAGATTCTGTGAAAATTGCATGTGTCACAGTGGACATCAGCTCATAACCAAAGGGGTCATTGGCAGAATAACTATTTCATTTCCCTCAAAAGGGAGAGATGAGCTGGGCTCTTTGGAAATTTGGTCTTTTGAAACAAAAGTTGAAATTGTATAAATAACTGAATCAACCATTATTTTGTAGCCGAGGTCAGACGATCATGCCTACATTAGTATTCCCATCAAATGTGCATACCCTTGGTAAATCAATAAAGCAAAACATAAGTGCTCAACTGAATTTTTCCTATGTAATCACTGTGTTACGCACTGCTGGGTTTCCAGAACCTTAGCTATAGTCCTTACCCTCCAAAGGTTTAGATTTCAGACCTGCATTCTTTAATAGAACTTTCGATGATGATGGAAATGCTCTCTACCTTTTTGGATGGGCATTTTAATCAAAGACAAAATTAATGCTCATAAAATCATCAGTGACCACCCATAAGGAGGTTTATAAAGAAATGTTGTCTTGGACGAAGGGAAACTTGAGCTGAGCCTTGTTGGCTAGGGTAAGACAGAGATGAAAAAGAGAAGAGCGGATGTTCTGGACTAAAGGGATAATAAACCAGTGACCTAGAAACAAGAAGAGCCTGGCGCTGTTACTGAATAGTTAGGAGATCACCTTGACGGGAGCTGAAGGTTCCTGCTAGAGCTGAAGGGGAAAGGGGTGGGAGAGAGGGCACAGAGGGAACGCCTATTCTGTACTAGGCACTTTACACGTGTAATATAATTTAATCCGCACAACCAACTGATGAATAGTTGCTACTATTATCCTTATTTAATGTCAGGGAAAAGACTCAGGGAAGTTAAACAATTTCCCCCAAGATCACCAGCTACAGTAGTGAGCCAAGCTTCAGAACCCAGGCAGCTTTCCTCCAGATGCCATACTTTTTAACCTCCTCACTCCACTGCAGTGATTGAGAATTTGAGCTCTGGGATCATCACAGTTCTTTCTCTATTAGCATGTGACAGTGGGCATCTATAAATTGAGGACAGAAAAAACATATCATTTAAGACTGTTGTGCTAGGATTACATAAGATATTTCATGTAGAGCAGCTAGCAGTTCCTGGCATATAATAAGGGCTCAGTAAACCTTTGCCCAATCTTATTATGTCAGCAATAGACTCGAAAGGCAGCAAAGAAATTAGGGCTTGCTTGAGTAGGCATTAGGCAACCATTGCGTCTTCTTGAACTGAGTGTTGACATGTTGAAACTATTATAAAGGACAAAGGACAGAAGGAAGGAGGACTGGAATGAAGGAGGCCTCCAAGAGGCAGTTGCAGTCAACTAGATCTGGAGGCTCACATTCAACGGATGAAAGGAATGCAATTTTATTCTTCCCCTAGAAACAAAAATAACATATATTTATTGGGGATAATTTAAAAATTTTAGAGGACAAGAAAGAAAATTAAAATCACCCATAATACCACATCTAAGAGATAATCACCATCAGTATTTTGGCATATAGCCTTCCAGGTTTTTATGTTTGTACTTGTATGTGTTAATTCATTTTTTAAGTTTGCCGTATTCACCTACAGTAAAATTCACACTTTTGGTGTAATGTGGAGTTTTGACAGACACACACTGTCCTGTTACCACCAGCACAATTAAATTACAAAACAGTTCTAACAACCTCAAAAAAATTCCTTTTGTTGCCCTTATAGTCAACCTCTCCTCTTACTCCCGTCCCCAGCCCCTGGTGACCACTGATCTGTTTTCTCTTCCTATAATTTTGCCTTTTCTGGAATGTCATATAAGCAGGCTTGTACAGGGTGTAGTCTGTTGAGTCTGGCTTCTTTCACTTAGCATAAGGCATTTGAGATTCACCCATGTTGGGTGCATGAACGGTTCATCTCTTTTTATTATTAAGATTTTATTGTATAGATAGATGTACCATAGTTGGTTTCCACTCACCAGAGGTACATTTGAGTTGTCTTCAGTTTTCAGCAATTTGAATAAAGCCAATTGGGAATAAGTTTTCATTTCTCTTGCATGAATACCTAAGAATGGGGTTGCTAGATCATATGTTAGGTAAAGGTTTAACTTTATAAGAAAATACCAAACTGTTTTCCAGACTGGGGATGAGAAATTTCCAGTCCACACAAATTAACTCTTCTAATTAGCTGATAACTTTTGAAAAGGTCTATTTGCATCTTTGATGAAATATGAAGAGAAAACTGCTGTAAGTTTTGAAAGCCATTATAAATGCTGAAGCAAAGGAATGGTCGTAGACTCCTGAAGTCAAGCTACTCCTCAGGAATCTGGGGAATCAAAAATCTCTATCTTATGATAGTAACTGTAAATAACTTTAACATACAATAGAGTTCTCTGATGTTTGTAAAGAAAGTTCTCTTTCGTCCATTAAAAAATACTTGTGTAGATAGCTATAGATGCAGATTTACACATGCATATACATAGGTTTGAGAAGAGAGAGTCAACAACCTTTTGATAAATTTTATTCTGAAGCATTTTTTATTTTGAGATGATTTTTCCCTGGATAAGTAAGTTTTCCATTAAAAAAAATAGAAATGTGAGTGTTTTTGACCCTAGAAACATGCATTCAAGAGTAATACACACTAAGTACCCACTTTAGTCTTATTTTTAGAACTCCAAGAATCTGCTTTTCTTCCAAGTTTTATTTTAGAAAACGCAATCTAGTTACTCTTCAGATGCTCATAAAAAAAAATGTCATTCATTGCTTTATTTTATTTGTGAGTCAGAGCTCAAGATAATGGTAAATCTTGCTCAAAGGCCTCAGGGATACTAAGCCTGAAGTTTGGGAGGAGTTTGGGTTTTGTTGGTGTCCTTCTTTCCCAGTCTGGGGTTCAGATGAGTCTGTGTCTTTCAAAATGTTTGTACTGAGAGGATGAACTTCAATGTTTGCATCATTTCCCCTGTTTTACACTCTCCTCGCATAGACCACAGCTGAGAGTTTTAGAGAAAAGGCGCTTTCGGCAAGTGCAAAGTGGGATTGTCATGTTGCTACTGGAGCTGTCTGTGAGAGCCAAGAAAATAGGACAGAATAAAAAGGAAGTAAAATAAGTCATAGTGAAACCCTCTCCCTCAGAGGAAGGAAAGCAAACGTTGAAATATTGCTTTTTCCTGGCTGCTTATTAAAGGGGAAATTTGCCTACTGTGTTGGAAGAGTCCTTTATTCATCGTTCTGTTGATGTGAAGCTTCCAACTTGAGGTTTGTTTTTGTATGCACAGCCCATTCTGTTTCTTAAGGTGAACTCTACTGACAGTGAGTATTGAACAGATTCAACGTTTCTCTGATTACAAAAGATGTTGCTTTGTTTTCATCCTTCAATAATGTAAACTAGTCCAATTCTCGGAAACAGTTCAGTTTAAACATGTTTGTGGCAAAGTCCCTTCAAATTTCTGAAATATATGAAGTCATTATTTATAAGAGAGTGGAAGTCTTGTTTTTAATATGGTTCAGTTTGTTTGAAATAAATGCTATTTGGATAGCTTGTGAAACTTACATAATTTTGTCACTTTCAGAAATGTTTAGGTACAGGGTATTGTAAATTAATTAATATAAAACCTCGAGTTTATAGATATAGAATTGTAGTGCCACATTATGCAATTAAATACCCGATGTTCTATTTTCATAAGTCCAAGGTCATTGGTCTAAAGTACAATTATATAATTTCTGTTATGATTGCTGGTGATTGGTATAATTCAACTAATTATTGCCTAAACAATGGAAGTTGGCTGGGACTCAAACTGCAACAAATGCTTTTTTATATGAGAAGCACAAGGAAACGTAATACTTTTTCCTTTTATCATTCATTATGTTAGGCTGCAATTAATCATAAATATTGTACTGGGGGGTGTAGAAAGCTTTCCTTATTTTCCAGGATCATCTTTCTTGAATGGGATGGAAGGTAACCCTCCAGAGAAAAATAAATGATTATGTTTAGGGAAACATCACATTGACTGACTAATTGGAAGGATAGCGGAAAAATCCCACAGGAAACGGTCTGAAGCCTGTGACTTTTACAGTCAATGCTCTTCTTAGACAGAGCAAACATTCCTTTTAATAGCATAAAAGTCCATTTAAATTGAAAGTACCATCTGCCCAACCTTATTATCTGACCACAGTGTCAAGAGTAACCATTGCCAGATAATAAAATAATAAAATAATAAAATGTCATGAAATATGGAATGAACTTGGGTCTAAATAATAAGAGTGCGATTACAAATTAGGGGGCTGCCTTTTGAAAAGGCACTTGTACTTTGGGGCAACTTAATATATTACATCATTTATTAAAACCTTCTTAGCCTTTCCAGCCTTTTCCAGTAATTTCTTTGTCTATTTTGACCACAAACTTTGAATGAATTGGTGAGAGAACTTGGTCATTGTCACTTTCCAGAGGCATAGAGATTTGTGTGAGTACAGATAACACAGAACCGCCACCGCTGAGAATAGAAAAGCTAGGGAAGAAAATAGTGTGCATGATTTAGCTGTGCACCCAAAGATGTTAGGATTTGCACAGGGTTCTTGGAATTCCTTAGCATCTCTACTAGAGCTGAGGAACTCCCTGGTCCCTAGAGGCGAGGGGTATACATACTGTAAAAAGTCTACTGCTGAGGAGGCGCTGTGGGGACATCCCAGGGGCCCAGGGTGGGCAACAAGTTTTTTCCACGAACCTCAAGGCAATGAGGTTTTCCCAGTCAAAGTGACAGGATTGAGAATTCCATCTGTCTTATGGTCACTTCCCACAAATTCTAGGTAGAGAGTTGCCCCTTCTTCCCCAACCCCTTGCAAAGAGCTTTATAACTTGGAATATGTTCACAGAGGCTGTTAATGCCATTTCCCCACATGTTGTATCCTCAATGTCAGAAAATTCCTATTGAAAAGAATGATAGATTGGATAGGGTAAATCTTCCATGCTAGTATCACATTCTAAAATGTATGCCTTCTGAAGTACTGAATGAAATAAATTGCCTTTAGTACAGCACAACGTAGCACAAATAAAAACGTTAAGTTCCTTATTTAAATCTCATTTGAACGTTTTATGCTGCTCACCTTAGAGATTGTCTCATTTCCTTGGCAACTAAGGACAAGTAGGCAGAGACAAGCTGACCGTTGTGGAGCTGGACCTTCTGGAAACAAAAGAGGCCTTCTGGAAGGCCATATAGCACACCATTTAAACATGTCAGACCTGGAACCCAGTTGCCTGGGTTAAATTCTTGTTCTGCCACTACCAGCTATGAATCCTCAAGCAAGTTGCTTCACTTCTGTGGATCTCAGTTTCCTCATTTGTGAAATGGAATATATAATTATACCTACCTCAAAGGATTACTGTGAGGATTAACCAAAATCGTTCATGTCAAACACTTAGAAATTTTAGCTGCCATTATTATGAGTTCATTTCTTCTACCTCGATATTCCTTCGTCTGGCATTTCACACAGCAGGATTATTCAGAATTATTATTGAGAATGCGTTAGCCTACCAAAATTTTAAATGCCTAAACAACAATCCTAGAGAAAGTTATTTATTCTTCAGATACAGTATAGACACATTTCCAAAAAGGCCTGCTCTCTGGGTTTCCTCAGCACTGATAGAATATCCTTAGACCACAGTTATACCCAAAGTTATTTAAGTGAGCCCAGAACCTCTAAAAAATTAGGCAAATGAAAAATTTGCAGGCCAAATAGCATTCCAGTGATTCTGAACATCATGATTATAGAAGTTGCTGATCCACTGGGGGCACACTCTTCTCATTTGTCTCAGTAGCGAGAGCTCTGTAGTTCCACCACCCCCTTTTTAGCTCACAGAACTATTTCTTCATTTTTGAAGATGCAGTAAAATGTGAAGGGGGAAGGTGCTTGAGCACCTACATAGCCTGGTACCCACCTGGTCTTTGATGGTTTGTCAGGGGTTTGGTTCTGGAGTTCATATTTTGGGTTATGTGTGGATTAGAGGTTATTGGCTGGAATTTTTTCTAAGCCGGAAAAAATAGTTACTTTGGTTTTTTAGGTCATAGCAGTCATGAATGTTATTAAAGATTAGTATGGAGTATAAAAAATTGTTTTCCTTAGAATTCTTGATCTAAAAAAGTAACCTTTTCATTTTAACCTCTGAGCTTACCTTGCAATACAAGTAAATAGACTGCAGCAATATTATACTCCTTAGCTGCAGCAGCAAACATTTCATCTTTCTAGGATGCTGCAAAATCATAAACTGAAGAAGTCAAAGTCAATTTATGAACTCTCCAAGATCTTATTAAGGAAAGAGCTAGAAAATAGATAGAAAATGTATATTTATCCTTATGGTACATGTAAAATAATCTCAGTACACTTCCCTAAGTGCCTCTACTATGCTATGTAGGCTATGTAAGATTATGAATGCATTGAGTTTACTTAATATGATGCTTTTGGGAATGTGGTATAATTGAAAGCTTCAGAGATAAAACTAGCATCAATTGAGTTGAAAAGTTCCTTTTTAAATAAGAGCTGTTAAATTATACTGCAAAATGCTGGAGAAAATATTACACACTATCTAAATGTGAAATTAATGTCTCCCTTAACATTGCTATAAGTAGTGCATCTCAACGTAGTTCATAATTGAGAGAATTGTTTCCTTTGTTTCTGGTGATTCAGATTTCCCACGTAATAATATACCTTTTCCTTGTCTCTTTCTGTAACCAAATTCTGCTGCTAGAGTAGTCTGTTTGAACAAGAAAATTAGTGCCTTAGAAAGGTGTTAATAAGTCACAGAGCTGAGAGGAATATTTCAAGGTAAATATATTACACAATTTTCTGAAAGTGAGCAAGTTTGCTTCATGATTTTCCTCACTGACTTAGAACCATAGCTCTTTCACCGTGGTCTTCCTTCTCTTTTGTAACTTGTGGCTTCATTTGTGTGACTCATTTCACTTGTTAGGTTTATCTCCATGGATACTAACCATCCAATAAGCCATACTTTGGACATTTAAAAACAAGATGTAAATCAGCAATTCTCAACCTGTGTTTTCAATATCCAAGGGTGTGTTGATGTAAATCAAGGGTTATCTTTAGTTCTTTAAAAGCTAACTCAAAATAGCTTTGGACTTCAAGATGCTACTGAAAACTAGAATGATTGTGCAACAGCTTGTTTTCTAAGATTTGAAATACAGTTGACCCTCAAACGACATGGGGGTTTGGGGCCCCATTCTCTGCTCAGTGGAAAATCTTCCTATAACTTTACAGTTGACCCTTCGTGTCTGTGGATCTGTATCCACAGATTCAACTGTGGATCATTTAGTACTACAGTAGTTACTATTGAAAAAATCCACATATAAGTGGACTGGCACAGTTCTAACTCATGTTGTTCAAGGGTCTACTGTATACATACTTAAAGAATTCTTAGTATAGCTGTAACTACTTGATTGAAGAAATCAGTTGCTAAGCAAACAACTGAATGGTCTTAAAAATATAACTTGTACTTGCTTCCATTTTTGGATTCCCATTCCCTTCCCTCAAATCCATAATATTTGGAGGCACTGTGTTGATATTATAAAATTTATGGAGAAACTAGACTCTGCTTATTAGATTTCACCATCGAAATGGTTAGGCTCTAGAGGTCATTATCATTTTAAAAATTGGCTTTCTGCAGCCAAATAAAATCATAGATGCATGATCTTAGAAACTCCTCATTTATAAAGGAGCAAAGGCCCACAACATTCAAAGGAATTGTTTGAGTTTACCCAACTAGTTAGCAACAGAGTTCTACCCAGAACCTAGGACCCTTCCCACCAGTATTTTATTTTTTTCCCAATATACCAGACTACTATCTCATTGGCACATATCCATACATTTTAGAATAAAGTGAGTGACAAGGCAAGGGAATAAGAAATTGAGAATTAGAAATTTGGTGTAGGGTCTATGACATTGTGTCTCAAAGTATAATCTGATGATCACCTGTATTAATTACTTGGATGCCTGTTTAAAATGTAGATTCCTGGACCCTACCCCAGACCTACTGAATTTCAATCTTCCAGGGGTGGAACCCAGGAATATGCAACTTAAACAAGCTCTCTAGGTAATTTTTCCATGCCCTAATGATATCCTACATGTTTCACTAGAATGTTATTTAAAACATTTTAAATTGTCATAATAACATAATAGATTCCCATTTGAGAAATGTGTAAAATTTTGCAGTGGGTTCTCAGGAGTGGTGCAGAGGAGACAGGGTGAAAGGGAAGGGCCTTGAGTTTGGGTTTCAGTCCAGGCTCTTCCACTTTTCTGTGTGAGCCTGGTCAGGGCACTTAACTCTCTGAGTCTCCAATTTTTCTTCTTTAAAATAAGAATAACGCCACCCTTGCAGGATTGCTGAGAGATAATGGATAGAAAATACCTGGCAGGCACTGGGCCTAGCATAGTAGAGGCATGCAGGTATTAATTACTGTCATTACCTAAGCTAATATAACTATTTTTTTCCATGCCTCTTCCCTTCCCATGCAAAGTAGAAATATATTGAATTCTACATTGTTTTAGACTTAGCTACCATCCGTGAATTATTTCTGCCCTTCACTCCTCCTCCTGTCCTCTGTGGCTCCCTGCCTATCTCTTGGCCATTTCACTGTCCATTAGTCACCTCCACTAGGAGGAAATGGAAAAAAAGAAATTCAATTCAAAATACCTATTTTCCTCATATGTTATTACTTTTACTAAAAGGCTTGGTTTGAGAGAAAGAGGCTGAATCACTGACAAAAATAACAGTTTTTAGTTTTTTTGAGAATTGAGTTTATCTATTTTTTAGATAGTTTCTGTTCCTGCTCTTGTAATGGAAAAGTGGTAGTCATCTACTTGACATGCCCTCATTTGAAAACAGGTGATTTTAGTCAACATTGCATGATAAAGGGATATTTCTAAGTGAATCATCTGAATCTTGTTTCCTTCCTTACATTTTAGGAAAACTGAGAAGATGTGGTTTAGTGAAACTCATTAAGATCCTACTGAGAAGGAACCCGAGTATGAAGTAGGTCAAATTCAATCTCCCAGTCATGCCCTTCAGGCACTGCTGACACGAGTCTCTAGCGTGGCAGAGGTGGATTGCATGTGGATGGATTCCTAGATCGCAGAGCTGCTCAGTCAGTATAGCTCACACCTAATGAGAAGGTGCCTGCACAGGGCCGGCAGCCAGGAGCCTAGAGTTTCATGTAAAATGCCCTCGGTTCCTTCAGATCTTCAGGTTTTTCCTCATGAAAAGTTCTTGGTGATAGGCGTCTGTTGGTTGGAAAGGAGAGCCACAGTCTCAGCTGCAAGAACTGTGAGCCTCCAGAGGTGGTAAAACCCAAAGCATCACACAAAGGTGAGTGTAGCAATACGGAATTTTTTTCTTAACCATGCTGGTGTGTAGTCAGACTCTGGCAGGAGGGTGGGGGTGGGGCGTGGCTGTCTGCAGCCCTGGTCTTTTCTTCTTCCCACTCTTTACCTATTGCCAGTCCTGGGTCCTGACAGGGTGTCCGATACTGGCCCTCAGGTGGACCAGTGATATGGTTGACATGTGTGGCATGAGTGGTCCACTAGAATAGCATCTTCTTGAGGGTAGGTATTTTTTTGTTTTGTTTTTAATTAGTTTCTTTTTTTAATTTTAATTTTATTCTAGTAAAGTTGATTTACAGTGTTGTGTTAGTTTCAGGTGTACAGCAAAGTGATTCACTTATACAAATATATACATTCTTTTCCATTATGCTTAATCACAGGATATTGAATATAGTTCCTTGTGCTATATGTAGGACCTTGTTGTTTATCCACCCTATATATAATAGTTTGCATCTGCTAATCCCAAATTCTCAACCCATCCTCCCCACTCCCCCTTCCCCCTGGCAACCACAAGTCTGTTCTCTATGTCTGTGAGTCTGTTTCTGTTTCATAGGTAAATTCATTTGTATCATATTTTAGATTCCACATATAAGTCATATCATATAGTATTTGTCTTTCTCTTTCTGACTTACTTCAGTTGGTATGATAATCTCTAAGTCCATCCATGTTGCTGCAAATGATTTCATTTCATTCTTTTTTATGCCTGAGTAGTATTCCATTGTATATACGTACTGCTTTTCTTTATCCACTCATCTGTTGATGGACATTTAGATTGTTTCTATGTCGTGGCTTATTGAGGGTAGGTATTTTTGACTGCTTTTTTCACTGCTCTAATCCCAGCACCTAGAACCAGGTCTGGCATAGAGTAGGCACTTAATAAATATTAATTAAATAAATGCATGAATTAATCATTAGGGTTAATAAACGTTGAAGGAAAAGAATGGGGGTGGGGAGGCCTTCAAGATGGTGGAGGAGTAAGAAATGGAGATCACCTTCCTCCCCACAAATATACATCAAAAATACATCTACATGTGGAACAACTCCTACAGAACACCTACTGAATGCTGGCAGAAGACCTCAGACCTCCCAAAAGGCAAGAAAATCCCCACGTACCTGGGTAGGGCAAAAGAAAAAACAGAGACAAAATAAGAGGGATGGGGACCTGCACCTCTGGGAGTGAGCTGTGAAGGAGGAAAAGTTTCCACAGACTAGGAAGCCCCTTCACTGGGGGTGGGGGTGGGGAAGCTTCAGACCCACGGAGGAGAGAACAGCCACAGGGGTGCAGAGAACAAAGCGGAGAGATTCCCACACAGAGAATCAGTGCCAACCAGCACTCACCAGCCTGAGAGGCTTGCCTGCTCCCCTATTGGGGCAGGGGGATGCTGGGAGCTGAGGCTATGGCTTCGGAGTTCAGATCCCAGGGAGAGGACTGGGGTTGACTGCATGAACACAGCCTGAAGGGGGCTAATGCACCACAGCTAACAGGGAGGAAGTCCGGGAAAAACTCTGGACCTGCCTAAGAAGCAAGAGACCATTGTTTCGGGGTGCATGAGGAGAGGGGATTCAGAGCACCCCCTAAATGAGCTTCAGAGATGGATGCAAGCTGCAGCTATCTACTTGGACCCCAGAGACAGGCATGAAATGCTAAGGCTGCTGCTGTAGCCACCAAGAAGCCTGTGTGCAAGCGCAGGTCACTATCCACACACCTGCCCCAGGAACCTATGCAGCCTGCCACTGCCAGGGTCCTGTGACCCAGGGACAACTTCCCCAGGAGAACACACAGCTTGCAACGTCACGCCAGCCTCTGCCACCACAGCCTCGCCCCACATTCCCATTATAACCACTGTACCCCTCCTTCCCCCTGGCCTGAGTGAGCCAGAGCCCCCTAATCAACCACTGCTTTAACCCCGTCCTGTCTGGGAAGGAAGAGAAGCCTGAGGGCAACCTACACACAAAGATGGGGCCAAAACCAAAGCTGAACCCCAGGGGCTGTGTGAACAAAGAAGAGAAAGGGAAATTTCTCCGTGCAGCCTCAGGAGCAGCAGATTAAATCCCCATGATAAACTTGAGGTATGCTGCAACTGTGGAATACCCGAATAGACAACAAATCCACCCATAATTAAGGCTGTGGAATTTGTGAGCAACTGTAGACTTGGAGTTTGCTGTCTGAAGCTGACTTGTTTCTGATTCTTGTTTTCTTAGTATAGTTTTTAGTGCTTGTTATGATTGGTGGATCTGTTTATTGGTTTGGCTGCTCTCTTCTTTTTCTTTTTTTTATTACTTTTTAATTTTAATATTGTTTTCTTTTTAATTTTAATTTTTTTTTTTTTTTTTTTTTTTTTTTTTTTTTTTGCAGTACGCGGGCCTCTCACTGTTGTGGCCTCTCCCGTTGCGGAGCACAGGCTCCGGATGTGCAGGCTCAGCTGCCGTGGCTCACGGGCCCAGCCGCTCCGCGGCATGTGGGATCTTCCCAGACCGGGGCACGAACCCGTGTCCCCTGCATCGGCAGGCGGACTCTCAACGACTGCGCCACCAGGGAAGCCCTAATTTTAATTATTTTATTTTAGTTTACTTTTTAATTTTTTTCTTTCTTTTTTCTCCCTTTTCTTCTGAGCCATGTGGCTGACAGGGTCTTGGTGCTCTGGCCTGGTGTCAGGCCTGAGCCTCTGAGGTGGGAGAGATGAGTTCAGGACATTGGAAAACCAGAGACCTCCCGGGCCCTGTAATATCAATAAGTGAGAACTCTCCCAGAGATCTCCATCTCAACGCTAGACCCAGATCCACCCAACAGCCAGCAAGCTCCAGTGCTGGATGCCCCATGCTAAACAACTAGCAAGATAGGAACACAACACCACCAATTAGCAGAGAGGCTGCCTAAAATCATAATAAGTTCACAGACACCCCAAAACGCACCACCACATGGAGCCCTGCCCACCAGAAAGACAAGATTCAGCCCCACCCACCAGCACACAGGCACCAGTCCCCTTCACCAGGAAGCCTACACAAGCCACTGAATCAACCTAACCCACTGGGGGCAGACACCAAAAACAAGGGGAACTACAAACCTGCAGCCTGCGAAAATGAGACCCCAAACATGGTAAGTTAAGCAAAATGAGAAGACACAGAAATACGCGGCAGATGAAGGAGCAAGGTAAAAATCCACCAGACCAAACAAGTGAAGAGGAAATAGGCAGTCTACCTGAAAAAGAATTCAGATAGTAAATGATAGTAAAGATGATCCGAAATCTTGGAAATAGAATGGAGAAAGTACAAAAAAGGTTTAACAAAGACCTAGAAGAACTAAAGAGCAAACAAACAATGATGAACAATACAATAAATGTGATTAAAAATACTCTAGAAGGAATCAGTGGCAGAATAAGTGAGGCAGAACGGATAAGTGACCTGGAAGATAAAACAGTAGAAATAACTACCGCAAAAAAAAAAAAAAAAAAGAAAGAAAAGAAATAACTACCGCAGAGCAGAATAAAGAAAAAAGAATGAAAAGAATTGAGAACAGATTCAGAGACCTCTGGGACAACATTAAATGCACCAACATTTGAATTATAGGGGTCCCAGAAGAAGAAGAGAAAATGAAAGGGCCTGAGAATATATTTGAAGAGATTATAGTCGAAAAGTTCCCTAACATGGGAAAAGAAATAATCAAGTCCAGGAAGCACAGAGAGCCCCATATAGGATAAATCCAAGGAGAAACATGCCAAGACACATATTATTCAAACTATCAAAACTTAAATACAAATAAAAAACATTAAAAGCAGTAAGAGAAAAGCAACAAATAACATACACGGGAATCCCCATAAGGTTAACAGCTGATCTTTCAGCAGAAACTCTGCAAGCCAGAAGGGAGTGGCAGGACGTATTTAAAGTGATGAAAGGGAAAAACCTACAGTCAAGATTGCTCCACCCAGCAAGGATTTAATTCAGATTTGACAGAGAAATTAAAACCTTTACAGACAAGCAAAAGTTAAGAGAATTCAGCACCACCAAACCAGCTTTACAACAAATGCTAAAGGAACTTCCCTAGGCAGGATACACAAGAGAAGGAAAAGACCTACAAAAACAAACCCAAAACAATTAAGAAAATGGTAATAGGAACATACATATCAATAATTACCTTAAATGTAAATGGATTAAATGCTCCAACCAAAAGACATAGACCAGCTGAATAGATACAAAAACAAGACCCATATACATGCTGTCTAAAAGAGACCTACTTCAGACCTAGGGATACATACAGACTGAAAGTGAAGGGATGCAAAAAGATATTCCATGCAAATGGAAATCAAAAGAAAGATGGACTAGCAATTCTCATATCAGACAAAACTGACTTTAAAATAAAGACTATTACAAGAGACAAAGAAAGACACTACATAATGATCAAGGGATCAATACAAGAAGAAGATATAACAATTGTAAATATTTATGCACCAAAGGTAGGAGCACCTCAATACATAAGGTAAATGGTAATAGCCATAAAAGGGGAAATCAACAGTAAGACAATCATAGTAGGGGACCTTAACACCCCACTTTCACCAATGGACAGATCATCCAAAATGAAAATTAAAGAAGGAAACACAAGCTTTAAATGACACATTAAACAAGATGGACTTTATTGATATTTATAGGACATTCCATCCCAAAACAACAGAATACACTTTCTACTAAAGTGCTCATGGAACATTCTCCAGGATAGATCATATCTTGGGTCACAAATCAAGCCTTGGTAAATTTAAGAAAATTGAAATCATATCAAGTAACTTTTCTGACCACAACGCTCTTAGACTAGGTATCAATTACAGGAAAAAAACTGTAAAAAAATACAAACACGTGGAGGCTAAACAATATGCTACTAAATAAGCAAGATATCACTGAAGAAATCAAAGAGGAAATCAAAAAATACCTAGAAACAAATGACAATGAAAACATGATGACCCAAGACCTATGGGATGCAGCAAAAGCAGTTCTAAGAGGGAAGTTTATAGCAATACAGTCCTACCTCAAGAAACAAGAAAAAGCTCAAATACACAACCTAACCTTACACGTAAAGCAATAGAGAAAGAAGAACAAAAAACCCCCAAATTTAGCAGAAGGAAAGAAGTCATAAAGATCAGATCAGAAATAAATGAAAAAGAAATGAGGGAAATGATGGCAAAGATCAATAAAACTAAAAGCTGATTCTTTGAGAAGATAAACAAAATTGATAAACCATTAGCCAGACTCATCAAGAAAGAAAGGGAGAAGACTCAAATCAACAGAATTAGAAATGAAAAAGAAGTAACAACTGACCCTGCAGAAATACAAAGTATCATGAGAGATTACTACAAGCAGCTATATGCCAATAAAAGGGACAACCTGGAAGAAATGGACAAATTCGTAGAAAAGCACAACCTTCCAAGACTGAACCAGGAAGAAATAGAAAATATAAACAGACCAATCACAAGTACTGAAATTGAGACTGTGATTAAAAATCTTCCAACAAACAAAAGAACAGGAGCAGATGGATTCACAGGCGAATTCTATCAAACATTTAAAGAAGGGCTACACCCATCCTTCTCAAACTCTTTCAAAATATAACAGAGTGCGGAACACTCCCAAACTCATTCTACGAGGCCACCATCACCCTGATACCAAAACCAGACAAAGATATCAAATAAAAGAAAACTACAGGCAGTATCACTGATGAACATAGATGCAAAAATCTTCAACAAAATACTAGCAAACAGAATCCAACAGCACATTAAAAGGATCATACACCATGATCAAGTGGGGTTTATCCCAGGAATGCAAGGATTCTTCAATATACATAAATCAATCAGGGTCATATACCATATTAACAAACTGAAGGGTAAAAACCATATGATCATCTCAATAGAGGCAGAGAAAGCTTTCGACAAAATTCAACACCGATTTATGATAAAAACCCTGCAGAAGGTAAGCATAGAGGGAACTTTCCTCACATAATAAAGGCCATATATGACAAACCTACAGCCAACATCATTCTCAATGGTGAAAAATCCTCTAAAATCAGGAACAAGACAAGGATGTCTGCTCTCAACAATATTATTATTCAACATAGTTTTGGAAGTTTTAGCCACAGCAATCAGAGAAGAAAAATAAATAAAAGGGATCCAAATCGGAAAAGAAGAAGTAAAGCTGTCACTGTTTGCAGGTGACATGATACTATACATAGAGAATCCTAAAGATGCTACCAGAATACTACTAGAGCTAATCAATGAAACTGGTAAAGTAGCAGGATGCAAAAGTAATGCACAGAGATCTCTTGCATTCCTATACACTAATGATGAAAAATCTGAAAGAGAAATTAAGGAAACACTCCCATTTACCATTGCAACAAAAAGAATATAATACCTAAGAATAAACCTATGTAAGGAGACAAAAGACCTGTATGCAGAAAACTATAGGACACTGATGTAAGAAATTAAAGGTGATACAAACAGACGGACAGATATACTATGTTCTTGGATTGGAAGAATCAACATTGTGATAATGATTATACTGCCCAAAGCAATCTACAGATTCAATGCAATCCCTATCAAACTACCAATGGCATTTTTCACAGAACTAGAACAAAAAATTTCACAATTTGTATGGAAACACAAAAGACCCCGAATAGCCAAAGCAATCTTGAGAACGAAAAACGGAGCTGGAGGAATCAGGCTCCCAGATTTCAGACTATACTATAAAGCTACAGTAATCAAGACAGTATGGTACTGGCACAAAATCAGAAATATAGATCAATGGAATAGGATAGAAAACCCAGAGGTAAACCCATGTACATATGGTCACCTTATCTTTGATAAAGGATGCAAGAATATACAATGGAGAAAAGACAGCCTCTTCAGTGAGTGGTACTGGGAAATCTAGACAGCTACATGTAAAAGAGTGAAATTATAACACTCCCTAACACCATACACAAAAATAAACTCAAAATGGATTAAAGACCTAACTGTAAGGCCAGACACTATAAAACTCTTAGAGGAGATCATAGGCAGAACACTCTATGACCTAAATCACAGCAAGGTCCTTTATGACCCACCTGCTAGAGAAATGGAAATAAAGACAAAAATAAACAAATGGGACCTAATGAAACTTCAAAGCTTTTGCACAGCAAAGGAAACCATAAACAAGACAAAAAGACAACCCTCAGAATGGGAGAAAATATTTTCAAACGAAGCAACTGCCAAAGGATTAATCTCCAAAATATACAAGCAGCTCATGCAGCTCAATGTCAAAAAAACAAACAAACACCCCTACAGATGAACCGGTTTGCAGGGCAGAAATAGAGACACAGATGTATAGAACAAACATATGGACACCAAGGCGGGAAAGTGGTGTGAGGGGGAGGGTGGTGGTGGTGGTGTGATGAATTGGGAGATTGGGATTGACATATATACACTAATATGTAAATTGATAACTAATAAGAACCTGCTGTATAAAAAAATTAATTTAATTTAATTTTTTAAAAAAAGCAACTCAATCCAAAAATGGGCAGAAGACCTAAACAGACATTTCTCCAGAGTGGACATACAGATTGCCAACACACACATCAAAAGATGTTCAACATCACTAATCATTAGAGAAATGCAAATCAAAACTACAATGAGGTATCACCTCAGACCAGTCAGAATGGCCATCATCAAAATATCTACAATCAATAAATGCTGGAGAGGGTGTGGAGAAATGGGAACCCTCTTGCACTGTTGGTGGGAATGTAAATTGATACAGCCACTATGGAGACCAGTATGGAGGTTCCTTAAAAAACTAAAAGTAGAACTACCATACGACCCAGCCTTCCCACTACTGGGCATATACCCTGAGAAAACCGTAATTCAAAAAGTCATGTACCACAATATTCATTGCAGCACTATTTACAATAGTCAGGACATGGAAGCAACCTAAGTGTCCATCAACAGATGAAAGAATAAAGAAGTTGTGGCACATATGTACAATGGAATATTACTCAACCATAAAAAGAAACGAAATTGAGTTATTTGTAGTGAGGTGGATGGACCTAGAGTCTATCATACAGAGTGAAGCAAGTCAGAAAGAGAAAAACAAATACTGTATGCTAACACATATATATGGAATCTAAAAAAGGATTTAAAAATGGTTCTGATGAACTTTGAGGCAGGGCAGGAATAAAGATACAGATGTAGAGAATGGACTTGAGGACATGGGGACAGGGAAGGGTAAGCTGGGACGAGGTTAGAGAGTATCATTTACATATATACACTACCAAATGTGAAATAGATAGCTAATGAGAAGCAGCCGCATAGCACAGGGAGATCAGCTCAGTGCTTTGTGACCGCCTAGAGGGGTGGGATAAGGAGGACGGGAGGGATACATAAGCGGGAGGGGATATGGGGATATATGTATACATATAGCTGATTCACTTTGTTATATAGCAGAAACTAACACAGCATTGTAATGCAATTATACTCCAATAATGATGTTAAAAAATAAATAAAAATAAAATATATGTTAAAAAAAAAGAAGAATAAGGTGGAATAATGGGAGAGGGAAATTATGAGGTGATGATTGGCCTGGTTGAGTCAATCTGATCATCTAAAGAGTGTCCTTTGCAGAAAAAAGAAGACACTTCTTTGGTCAAAGGCCCATGAGATTCCTGCTACTGCTAGATACTCCAAAGTTTTAGGGTCCACCCCTGATAGTATTAATGCTGATGACTGTGTGAATTAGAAAAATAATGATAATAATGATGATGAATAACAACAACAGCAGCAACTGACATTATATAGCACTTACACCATGTGGATTATATTTCCCAATCCATTTGTAAACTTAGTGAATGATAGTAAAAGTATAATGGCGTTTTGCCACAGCAGTGTGAGAGCTTACTATAATATGGTATCAAGTCCATTTAGTCACTGGAATGCAATGTTACAAACAGGTCCTAAGGGCAACAGGCAAGCCTAGTTTCTGTAAAAAGACACTTTGTGTGTGTATGTATGTGTGGGTGGGTGCATGCATATATGTGCATCTAAATACACAAAGCCTACTCAAAATCATTTTAGTGATAACCTTGATTCTGGACGTTGGGTTGCTAGGTAAAGCTAAGTATAATTTTTACCTTAAGGCCACATCCTTTTATTCAGAGGATGGTTTTCTGGGAAGTTTCCAAAACCACAAATGCAAATGACACAAGCATCTCTAGAAATTTCCCTTTTAGGTGAATGGCAGCATGCCCACAAACGTGATGTACAGAGTGTACCTTTTTTTTTTTTTTTGCGGTACGCGGGCCTCTCACTGCTATGGCCTCTCCCGTTGCGGAGCACAGGCTCCGGACGCGCAGGCTCAGCGGCCATGGCTCACAGGCCCAGCTGCTCCGCGGCATGCGGGATGCTCCCGGACTGGGGCACGAACCCGTGTCCCCTGCATCGGCAGGCGGACTCGCAACCACTGCGCCACCAGGGAAGCCCCAGAGTGTACTTTTAAAAGGAGCCCCTAACCTGGTCTGTATTTTATAGATCTGCTCTGTGATCTTTATTTTGTCATCTTTGTTTGCTGCTTTAACACTTTGGCTCTCGAAGGTACTTTAGTTAAATTCAGTGAAGGCAAACCGAAATGAATGGAACCATTAACTAGATTGTAGTGTCCTTCAGCGTGTCCTTTGTGAAAGGCCATAGGCTTTGGAAGAAGACAGGCTTGGGTGGTTTGGATTCCAGCTCCGCCAGTGGTCACTTGAATGATGTTAGGTAGCTTTCTTAATAATCAGAGTTCTCCACAAAATAGAGAAAGAAATAACCTCTGAGGGTTGTTGTGAGGATCAAGCAAATAATACATACAATAACATCGCATGTGTAAGGTGTATATATACTTACTTCCCTTATTACCTGCTCTTATCACCCTCCTCAGCATCCTGCACAGTGTTGTCTGCTTGGATACTTAAACATCCACAGAACTAGAGTAAATTAAGAAAAAACCCAGTTTTTCCTCCTGTGTCTTTCTCCTTTATGTTCACACAGAACACTTCACTTCTGCTCACCAAAATGGTCACCAAATGCATGGAGTGTTTTTCCCCACAACAAGGAATTCTCTGTGACACTCAATTCTGGCCCTGTCTTCCTGGAGATAGTGTCATATCCCACAGGTTAAGAGCTCAGTCCCACAAGACAGCTCTCATCTCATTTCAGATGCCAATCGCAAATAGTTGGTTCCCAACTTCTGTGGGGCTTGGCTACAAATCAGAGGTTCCCACTACTTCCATCTTGGCTTTGATTAATTTGCTAGAGCAGCTCACAGAACTCAGGGAAACACTTACTAACATTTACCAGTTTATTAAAGGATACAGATGAACAGCCAGATGGAGAGATATATAGGGCGAGGTCTGGGAGTGTCCCAGATGCAGGAGCTTCTGTGCCTGTGTAGCTGGGGTGCATCACCCTCCTAGCATGGATGTGTTTGCCAACCTGAAAGCTCTCTGAACCTCATACTATTGGGATTTTATGGAGGCTTCCTCATGTAGGCCTGATCAATCATTAACTCCATTTCCAGTCCCTCTCCCCTCTCTAGAGAAGTGGAGGTAAGAGCAGGGCTAAAAATTCCATTTCTAATCATGGCTTGGTCTTTCTGGTGATCAGCCCCCATCCAGGAGCCCACCTGGAGTCACCTCATTAGATCAAAAGACGCTCCTAGTTCTCTTATCACTTAAGAATTTATAAAGGTTTTAGGAGCTCTGTGTCAGAGACTGGGGATGAAGGCCAAATATATATTTCTTATTATAAATCACAGTATCACATGGAGCCTCAGGGCAGCCCCTTCTTTCTCTCATAGACTGTTGCAGTTACAGCTAGACACTGTACTTCCAGACCATTCTCTGCATTGCCACAAGCATTATCTTAAACACACACACACACACACACACACACACACACACACACACACACACAATCTTATTCTACTTCCTTCTTAGTTTTCTGCTGCCTTCAGGATAGAGCCTAAGCTCCTTGTTGAAGCATGCAAACCCTCCTCTTCTAGCTGTAGGTCTGTTGACTCATTTCTTGCAGATCCTGAACTGTTTCTTCAACCTTTCCATGCCCTTTTACAACTCTGTGTCTTTGCATATTTTTTTTTTCCGGCCTAAAATGCCCTTCCACTCTTCTCTACCCAGTGAATATCCACTATGTCTTCTTTAAAGGTAGAGCTCAAATGTTATCTCCTCTATAAAGCCTCTCTGGACTGCCTGAAGCCAAGTCGGTCACTCCCCTTTATGCCTTCCTGACTCCCACAGTTCTTTAGGTATATCTTTATTTTAGCAGTGTCATGCAGTAATTAAAATTCAAACACACTTAGCAATGCCACTTTCTGGATGTGTGACTGGGGGCTCTATTAGCCTTGTTATTTTCATTTGCACAATGGAGACAATATTAGTACCTATCAGACAGAATTATTGTAAGTATTAAATGAGATAATCCATGTTAACCACATAGTACAGTGCCTAGAACATGGTCTTTACAGGGCTATCCTTGTTAGGCTGTGAGCTACTTCATTTTTGTATCCCCAGTACCTAGCACAAAGTCTGGATCACAGTAGGTATTTAATATATGTTTGTTGGAAGAAAAGGAGGAAGCAAACAAGCTACATTTCATCTCTATTAACAAAAAACAGAAAGTGTTAAACTGTATTTATGAGGAAGGCTCATTAGCTGTTCTTTCTTTCAACCTTCAGTCAATACTCGGATCTTCAGTTTTACCAGCTATAAAATGCCTACTTCCTGCTCTCCCCCAGAAAGCTTACAGAATATAATACGTAAAAATTACACAGCCTTAATTAAGTCTTCTAGGTACATCTTAGCTATAGAAACTGCTCCAATACTGTCCCCAAAAAGGGAAGAGAAATTAAGAATGCATTTAAACTGTGAAATTAAGGAAACTTGGTAAAACGGAGGTCAGATAAGCCATTCAGTAGCATTTCTAGAGTCCTCCATTTTCTGTATATAGTGTCAATACTTTTGTTTTCAGAAAACTTCACTCTCCCAATTATCAATCCTTTTAAAATTAATTGTTAATAAAATGATACTGTTGTCTTCCTTTACTTAAAATTCGAAACATAATTGTTAAAAACAAATGCCAGTTGAGGACGCGGGAAGGGGGAAGGGTAAGCTGGGACAAAGTGAGAGAGTGGCATGGACGTATATACACTACCAAACATAAAGTAGCTAGTGGGAAGCAGCCGCATAGCACAGGGAGATCAGCTTGGTGCTTTGTGACCATCTAGAGGGATGGGATAGGGAGGGTGGGAGGGAGACGCAAGAGGGAGGAGATATGGGGATATATGTATATGTATAGCTGATTCACTTTGTTATAAAGCAGAAACTAACACACCATTGTAAAGCAATTATACTCCAATAAAGATGTTAAAAAAAAAAAGCCAAGTTTCACCGTAATGAGGTATAGCAGCCCATTTCTTTCTGTCTGTCTAAAAGTGAGCTTTGGCAGTGGATGGCAAGATTTTGGGGTTCTAGTTCAGGGACAGGTATAAACAAGTGAGTTAATCCGGCTAAGTTTATAATTTACCATCTTAACAGCACTGCTGGTTATTTCTTAGATGCTTTGAAATTTTTAACATTGTTTAATTTTTCTGCAATTCAAGTTCCTCGTTTGCAAAAAGGAAGTAAAAATACCTATGGGAAGATATGAAGGTTAAATGAATAATGTAGGTAAAACATCTAACATGGTTCTTTGCATGTAGTAGATGCCTGATAAATGTTATTTTCTTTTTTGTCAGGATTTTGTTTACAGCACCACGTTTTATTCAGACTAACCTGCTTAACATATGGTTTACCTCATTATACTGCAAACTCATTCGTGGCAGGAATTATGTTATACTCATCTTTGGATTCCTAGCACCCAGCACACTACTTAACACATAAGAGGTGTTGAATACATAATTATGGAAGGCAGGAAGGAAGGATGGGAGGAAAAAAAAGAAAGAAGAAAGGGAGGAGAAGGTGAGAGATGGAGGGAACTAAATACTAGGTAGAGTTGAGTACCATGGAACAAAACCCCCTATATAATTATTCAAGTTATTGTGTTTTAAATATTTGTTTTATCATACTAATTGTAATAAGTCGAAGCATTACCAGCACTATAAAAAATACTTGAATGCTACTTCATACTTTTGAAATGAAAAAAATATATATATATATCTCCTTTTTTTTGTTGTTGTTTTGTTTTTTTGCGGTACGCAGGCCTCTCACTGTTGTGGCCTCTCCCGTTGTGGAGCACAGGCTCCGGATGCACAGGCTCAGCGGCCATGGCTTACGGGCCCAGCCGCTCCGCAGCATGTGGGATCTTCCCGGACCGGGGCACAAACCCGTGTCCCCTGCACTGGCAGGCGGACTCTCAACCACTGCGCCACCAGGGAAGCCCCTCCTTTTGTTTTATGCCAATGTTCATGAACAAGCATTATTGAATGAAAATTGATTGTCAAAAGTGTAACAAATGTGAGGTGGGCTGTGATTTTGATGGCACGTGTCACTCAGGCCAGCAAAATAAGAGGAGTGTCACCATGTTTCAGGGCTCTTATGTGGCACTTAGAAAACTGCAGTCTGTGACCTAGTCAAGGTGATTTATCACAGGTAAAAAGCATATGTTTTGTGCCTTTTTAGTGATGTGCTTGGCACATATTAAGAAATGATACAATCTGTATAGTATAAAGTTGCAGTGCATACCAATCAGAGATGTTATGCTTCGGGCTTACATAATTCACTGTTTGAAAATACCTTATCTGAAGAAAACAAAAGAACAAGAATCTGCTACCAAGATAGTTTTCAGTCTTCTCAAATAGACTTCTAGTACCCCTTCTCTAGTGTGTGCTACTGCCCCTAACTTTCTTTATTTTAGACTTTTTGTTGCTGTTGCTATTCTTTTCTCTCAGTTGACAGTTGATACGTACTGTTTTCTTTTTAATTTTTTAAAAAGTTTTAATCATAAAATGTAAACAACATAAAAGTATAAGTAACAAATTCCTCTTTGCCGTGTCCTTACCCTCCTTCCCTTGCATTCCATGCACTTTCTTCCACAGGTACGCATCTTTCCAAATCTTTACCGTATATTAAATGTATAGATATGTGTACATATACATACACATATATTTTTCACACACATGGGATCCAGCCATATATATGTATGTGTGTGTGTGTGTGTGTATATATATATATATATATATATATATATATATATATATATATAAAATTAAGTGACATGCTTTTTTCATTTAATATCTTAAGACGCCTTTTCATGTTAGTACATATAAATACATCTCATTCTAATGGCTGCATAGTATTCCATGCCATGGTTCTAACAAAATTGATTTATCTATTCTTCTTTTAATCAAAATACATTTGTTTTCCCTCTTTTGCAATATAAATAGTATAGCAGTTGACATTCTTGTCTATTTATCTTTCCATAGGGTAGAGTCCTAGAAGTAGAATTGCTGTGTTAAAGGGCACACCATTTTTCTGAGTGCCACTTAGAACAGTCTATTGCAGCATTTAGTAACCATTGCTATTTGTTTTTTCTTTCCTGTTTTATAGAGGTTGGAAATCTACCCTGGTTTAACTGATCCTTCAAATACATTGAGATGTCAGCATAAAGAAGCTTTTGCTTCTTAAAAAGAAGGGGGAAAGGAAAGATTGTGCCTCTTATGTTAATTTAATCAGGAAGCTTTAATGATGTCTTAATGTTTGGGTTTTCACCATAACAAAGTTTCTCAGTTCGTTTTACCTTATTGTTTTATCTTATGCCACATCCAAGAGGAGTTTAACCATTTAAATTGGTAGTCACTTAAAAAAGTTATCTCCCCACAGCATGGATTTGAGGGGGTCAGGCAAATATGGAGTGAAGTGCTTCTCATTAGATTATACGATTGCAATCCAGTTCTACTGAAGCCCTGCAAAACTATTGCTGCCAAATTTAATGTACATTTTCTGTTTTTTGGTTTTGGGGGAACAAATGCTTTCATTATTTCTTTTGTATTGCAGAAAGGGAAGAATCTAAGAATTCTGAAATTTTAAGTGTTGAAAATGAGAAATGTAAGCTACAGCTATACGGATCATGATTTGAGCTATCTTTTTAAAACGTTATGGAGATTTCTAAGAATGGGGTTATATCACAGCCCCTCAAATGGGAAGTTATGAATAACACTCATAGAGGACTGAGGAACTAGGGCCATAGAGTTCTGGGAAACTATTGGATGATGGTGTTTTGGGGCTGTTTGGTCATACCTCCTGGACTCCCTCCTAGAATCTCCTGGTACCCTCCTCCACCTATCCTGACTGCTGTGGTCACAAGTGAAATGATTTTCTTTATCATCTTATTGTTAAGCTTCTGCTACAGCTTCAAAAATCAGAAAATTTTAAAGTGGAAAAGGAGTCCTTGGAGACCACTAACTTCTTTCTCTTGTCCTGAAGTACTAAAACTGAGCTGCATTCTAGTGTAATCACAGGTCATCTGTCTTTCCAAATGATTCCTATTGAATTTCTTTCACTTATTTTTTAACTAAAGAAAAAAAGTGATGACTAATAAGAACAGAATGAGCAAATCAAACATCTCCCTCTCCATGCCCTCAGCACATGTGCCCATTCCTTGGCCTTTCCCTACTCTGTTCAACATTGCAGTTCCTCCTCCTTATACAGACTCTGGTTGGTTATCACTTCCTTGGTGATGGAAGCCATCCTTTGTATACCCTCACTCCCAGTGGAGAGCATTCTTCTAACATGCTTATCACTATAATCCGATATTTTTCTCCTGTTTGTCTCTCCCATTAAACAGTGAGAATAGATTTGTCTTTATCTTTGTATCTCCAGCACCAAGCACAACATCTAGCCCTCAGTGTATGTTGGTTAAATGAATGGACGAATGAACAACTGACTGAATAAACCAACTGGATAAACAGTCCTTTCTTAGATGTCATAAATATTTTTCAATCTAGAGGAAGAAGGATGGATTAGAGTTCCCTCTCTACTTTCTGAGTCCGTAAAAGCTATAGTCATTTTACTTAGACGCTTTAAACTATTTGAGTATGCATGGCAATCACCTACTTTGGAGAATGACTAGTGCATGGTTTGGTGTTTGTTAATGTGCCAGAAGGCATCATGACAGCAATTGTTCATCCATCATTTGGTGATTTGCTGGATTCTTACTTAGTCCATGGAAAGGATTCCAGAGCTTTGTTGTAGAGACCTCTGATCGTCTGGACTGGGCCAAACTGATTCGTAAAAATCTGAAATTTTCAGGGCCATGTGTACCAAGAAACATTCCAAAATTTGTGTGTGATTGTGTTTAGATTAGATTGCCTTTTTAAAATTTGTCAGATGATGGCCAAAGTGACAAGACCTGTATCAAAACAAAATACGCTGTGAAAACTGCTAAACAGTGGCATTCGGGAAACATGGTTAAGCGTGTGTGCTTTTGTAAAAGTGATTAAAGTGAATCAGGATTAGCAAAAGTTTAGGGTTCAAGATTAGCATAGAAATTAATTTCTGAACAAGCAGGTTGTCTTGTTTCATTTCATTGCTTCCTGTGTGATTATGTAAAGCTGAAATTAATTTCTGAGCTGTTTTTTAGCCACGAAACCATGCTAGTATTTCTCAACTTTTTATTTGTGTCTGTGTCTAGATTCCCATTTTGTGTCCTCCCATCATGCAGTGGCTAATCAAGGGCTTAGCTATACCCTTGTGAATTTCTGACTAGTTGCTTCTGACCCTACCTATCTCATGTAGCACTTTTCAGTTTGTATCTGAACCATTCCTTTAATCAGTGTGTTTTTGAGGAAGATCTTTATTTCTAGGCGCCCAGTATTTTAAAATAAAAATATTTCCTGTAATTAGGCTTTAAAATGATGGAACAGTTATGAATAAAATTATTTCTGTGACTACCTAAAATATCCACTAAAAGTTCAAAATGATTAAGAAGAGGAAGAGATGTGTGCTTGGTTGGCACTTAAATATCATATGTTTGTGTATAAAATCATATTAGTTTTGTACATATACTCACTTCAGGAAAAAACATGGTCAGAAGAGTAGAACAGGGCTTCCCTGGTGGCACAGTGATTGAGAATCCGTCTACCAATGCAGGGGACATACGTTTGAGCCCTGGTCCGGGAAGATCCCACATGCTGCGAAGCAACTGAGCCCGTGTGCCACAACTACTGAGCCTGTGCTCTAGAGGGTGCGAGCCACAACTACTGAAGCCGGCATGCCTAGAGCCCGTGCTCCGCAACAAGAAACGCCACCCCAATGAGAAGCCCATGCACCACAACAAAGAGTAGCCTCCGTTCACCACAACTAGAGAAAGCCCGCACGCAGCAAGGAAGACCCAACACAGCCAAAAATAAATTAATTAATTTAAAAAAAAGAAAAGTAAAATAAATGTTAAAGATAATGCTACAATCACATTATTGAAGAAAAGTGAACATTAAATAGATCTATAAACATTAAAATTAGATTCGATATTTTAAAATTAAAAAGTATTATCATTTGTTGAAATTTACTAGGAACAGCACTTACAATTTCACTAACTCATTCACTCTCAAAATTTTCCTGAAATGCTATTTACATGAGCAATAATAATATTAATATTAAACATTTTAAGGTATAGTTCAACTTCAACATTTAAAAAGCATACACAAACCCTGATAGAGTAACTTCACAGTCTATTAATCAATTACAATCAAATAGCACAAACCAGAAAAATACTGAGTTAATAGTCATCAGCAATAAGGATAGTGATAGTTTTGGAGAAGAAAATTTCCTACAGTGATTATTTCCATAACTTACTCATTGCTGTCAGGAGAGCATTAACACATACTTTTAGCATTCTTTGCAGAAATTATCTTCTAAAGACAGCTCTGTTCTAAACTATGTCACTGACATACTATGTGATTCTTTGGACAGACTTCAATGTTTCCATCTATAATACATGGATAAATATGTTGAAACCTAATTTTGAAGATCCACTGACTAAATGGAATATAAAAAATAAAGCAATGTTTGAAAATAGGCATGCTGCATATTTTTAATGGGTTTACTGAACACAAATATGCAGGAATATTGAGAAATTTTTGGTAAGAACAACTTCCCTAGCATGAAAAGCATATTAATATTGCCACATGTTGACATTTACAGCCACATATGACATTTAAATCCAGTTGCATATGGTTGCTAAATCAAGGATCTGATATAATCAAAGTTTTAAAGCTCAAAGGATTCTTAAAGAGCAGCTAGTCCAAGCTCCTTATTTTATAGATGAGGAAATTAGGTTCAGAATGGAAAACGCATTTGTTCATGTTTTCACGGAGTGACTGCACATCCAGATCTCCTCAGTTCCAGTTGTTATTTCCCTCAGAGGGCTGACTTTTGTTGGGACCTTTGAAGGTGCATACCAGTGTCTGGAAACTTAACATAGAGTGTCCCACAGGTGCAATTTTTCAAATGTACATAAGTGCCACTGGGATTAACAAAATACATTCATTTTTAAATAATAAGAAAATTCATGACAGTTGTTATTTTTGCTGTTGTCATTTTGTATTTGTCTCATCAATAGATTCTCAAAATACAAAATATCACATGGAAGCCACTGAAAAATTTTGAAGAGAATATGAAAAGTTTGGGAACCATGACACAGTATCCCTTCTCCTATCTATTTATTAAAATTTTGAATGGCTGGAAAGGATAATGATTTATTCATTTGTTATGATGATGATGATGATGATGATGATGATGATGATGATGATGATGATGATGAACTGGGGGAACAGAGGCCCAGATATACTGATGCAAAGATGAGCCTGAAACCAAGGGCTCAGGTAAGCATGCTGATATTGGTATGTACCCTGTGCCACTGCAGCATTATTTACCACGCACTCACACCAAGTGAAAGGCAACCTCCTTGTTTTATAGGCATGTTAAGACACACAGAACATTTGATTCTAATGGCATTTTTCACTTGACACAAGTAGTATCATAGTAATATCCACCTAGTCCTTTATCTTGACTTACTAGCAATACTCCTGATTCTGGTTTTCAAGCAACTCTGGAGAAGCCCGAAAACCCCTAAGGTATCTAGCAGTGTCAGATCTTCCTTCTTTTTAACCTTATGGCAGTGTAAGCTCATTCCCTTTTGTTCGTTCTTCACTGCTTCATTTATATGCTTAAAAATAGTTTTCCTTTTCTCAAGCAAAGGAATTCAAGTTACTTCTGCTCTTATGGAGTTTATTTTCCATAAATTAGGGCACTCAGAAGTACTCATATTAAATTGCGCTCTGTTGAGGAGACAGTGAGTAGCACATCACTAGAGCAAAACACTCTGCCATGAGTCTGCACACAAGCAGGGTTCAGGAAAACATTCTGAGGCTTTCCCAGAAGAAAGGAGGATCCAGAACACAGCCCTTATTACAATTCCACAAACCAACTGCGCATTTGTAGTCAGAAGGTTCTCAGAGCCTCCTCTATTATATTCTCTGTGTTCCATGTTTGTTTTGATGTATGCACCTCATCCCCATTAACTTTAATGAGTTTTACCCGCAATCAAGAGACCGACCCTTGTATGTGGGGAGCTACCGTTCTCTGTATTTCTCAGGAAACAAGACGCCACAGGGGTAATCTTACATGGGAAGATAACCAAGGTCTTCCTTAAGGCCTCCTTTCCATAGCAGAATCTGTCTCTCTTTGCATTTAAGTGCTCGGAGTCTAAATACACTTTTGCATTTAAAAGAATAACTAAGATTTTTAGGTTAAAAGTTTGGCAACCCAGAAAAACCTAGTTTTTGTTTAAACAATTTGAGAAATAACACACATTGCTAAAGAATTGTGACTATTATTTGTGTTGGATCAACTAATACATGTACAAAATGTTGATATTTTTAATTCTTGGATTTTCAAAATTTATTTAAAAGGGTTAATGTTTAATTATGTTTATTATTTTTCTATACTACTATTATTACTGCTCTTGCTGCTACTACTATTAATATTACCAAGAGGACTTGCTGAATAAGAATTCTGTGTTTTGCTTGTCTTAAAACATCTCCCTTTATCACTTTTCTTGGAATGTCCTGCTAAAAGTTTAGTTACACTGAAGGAAATGGAAACAGTATACGAAGGAGGGATGGCTTTTATGAAATGGAATTTGCGGAATGCCCTCATTTTGGATGAGTTGCAGACTCAAATTCCACAGAAACCCAAATAAAAACAGTTATATGCCAGTTAAAACAAGACTTCACTTGGTCTTGGAATGGTCTCTGTGTCATTTGGTGGTATGGCACTAACCTAAAAACTGCAAAAAAAAAAAAAAAAAAACCATGAGACTACAAATTTGACAGTAGAAGAGAAAAAATGAGTAAGAGTACCTCTAATGATCAGAATCTGAAAATACCGTAATCGTAAAAGTAATTTGAACAAGTTAGTTGTTTAGTTAGATTAAGGAGAAATTATTGTCCATTCAAACTTGTCATTCTATAGATGGTTTTATCTATCTTTTTATCTATCTATCATCTATCAATCTATCTATTTATCTGTCTATGCTTGTCATGTTTAAAAGGAGAAATTGTAAATGATGAAGTTATTATAGAATAACAGAAATTGAAAGACTTATTTGACCTTCACAGATATAATATATGGACCTAGCTCTCAGTAAAGATCCAATCCTAGGACATGAAAATGAGTTCATTGCAGGCAGGGGCCATGCCTTTCATGTTTATATTTCTGGTTTGAGCAGAGTCTTTGGCACATAGTTGGTACAAATTGATAGTTGTTGAATAAGAGAGTATATCAAAATAATATTCCAAAGAGATGGTCTACTTAAGTTTCAAAACTCTTGTTGATTGTATTCTGTCTGCCAGACAGTGTAATTTTAAGGAACGTTGTGAATGAGAAGACATGATTAGTATGTGCAGCATTAAAAAAAGAATCCTCTTTTTAAAAAGTCCAATAAAGTATATGGATAGATAAGAAAGTATATAAGATGAATATGCAAGAAGTATATATGATAAGTATATTTTTTAGAAAATTACCCAGAGATAGCCACTGTTCATATTTTTATATATTTCCTTTCAGGCTATTTAAGTATTCATATGATTTTTATATTTGAACAAACTTGGAATCATATTGAATTTCCAAAATATGTCAAACTCCACATATATCTCATATATAAAATAATCCAGAGTAAACTAAAAATAATTACCCTATAACCAGCTTACACTTAATATATATCACTTTCAAACAATGAATTCTCAACAAATTTAAACTAAAAGCAAAAACTAAATAAGATTTGAACCAATGTAACAGGACTAGGGGCACTGAGGAGATTTCTAGTTGTCAGCACTCCTAGAGTGTTTCCCCTTTGTATGAAGACTTTCCATTTTCAAATGAGGGCATTTTACTTTAGCAGCTTATAGAGTATTTATTCGCAATATCTTAGGGGAGTTTGATAGGCAAGCATTCCCTCTAAGCTGCAGGTGTACATAGCGACATCTGATTTCTGAAAACACCTTGGCAAATACCTATTATTGTGATGATTTAGCTAAAAATACTTATCTGAAAGGTGGGCTGTGGTAGCCAATTACAGCAAGTTAACTGATGAGATGACTGGGGAGGGTGAAGAGTTTTATCCTCAGGTAAATTCAAAGACTTGTCAGCAGCCTGTTCCAATACAAGGTGAACATACAGAATGCTGTCAAAGCCAGAGCTCTTTTATTAGAATTAGGGCGACCCTTGGGATGCTTACCACAGTAGCATGAACCCACAGGCCACACTGCAGATGTACACATAGTAAATCAGAAGAGAGTATCCAAACTGCAGTAGCCTCTTTTCTTTCTAATCCCTAAATTGCTGTGGCACATGATTTCTTTGAGGCCAAGAAGTTGCCTTACACTGCAAAATATTAAAAGGCATGGCAGTATTTCAAGGTATCAAATGAAAAGATCACTTTGAAGTGTTTTAAAATTGTATTCCCTTGGCTTAAAAGAGTTAACTCACTTTCAAAAACACTTACAACTATATACCCCGAGAAAACCATAATTCAAAAAGAGTCATGTACCAAAATGTTCATTGCAGCTCTATTTACAATAGCCCAGAGATGGAAACAACCTAAGTGCCCATCATCGGATGAATGGATAAAGAAGATGTGGCACATATATACAATGGAATATTACTCAGCCGTAAAAAGAAACGAAATTGAGCTATTTGTAATGAGGTGGATAGACCTAGAGTCTGTCTTACAAAGTGAAGTAAGTCAGAAAGAGAAAGACAAATACCGTATGCTAACACATATATATGGAATTTAAGAAAAAAAAATGTCATGAAGAACCTAGGAATAAAGACACAGACCTACTAGAGAATGGACTTAAGGATATGGGGAGGGGGAAGGGTGAGCTGTGACAAAGCGAGAGAGGCATGGACATATATATACTACCAAATGTAAGGTAGATAGCTAGTGGGAAGCAGCTGCATAGCACAGGGATATCAGCTCGGTGCTTTGTGACTGCCTGGAGGGGTGGGATAAGGAGGGTGGGAGGGAAGAGGGAAGAGAGATGGGAACATATGTATATGTATAACTGATTCACTTTGTTATAAAGCAGAAACTAACACACCATTGTAAAGCAATTATACCCCAATAAAGATGTTAAAAAACAAAACAAAACAAAACACTTACAACTGAAAGTGAATTAGGCACCAAGGAGAAGAAGGTTAGTTGTAGTAACTCACTTTTGATCAAAATGCCTCAAAAGTTCTGCTCAAGGCTCATGCTATTGAGATAGAGACCCCAATTGCCATGGATCAGGGAGCGTATGGCTCAGAGTTTAATAGTCGTTCACCCAGATTTTCTGATAGAATGTGTGTACTGTTTCTACAACAAAATCAAATAGGATAACTGGCATGAAGCCATCCTGTTTAAACAATAAGGAAGGGGAAGGAAAGTAAACAACAGCTATGTATTGCCAATTAAGCAAACTGATTGTAAGGATACCCTAGAAGAGAAAATATTTTACTCAATGCTATTGTATTGTTTTACAACATTTTGCAAGCAGGGAGAAAGAAGCATTACAAACATGCAAGGAAGTATTGGGAAATATTAATAAAGTCATTGTTGCATTAAGAAAAAGTCTTAAGGATTTTTCTGGGGAAAATTCAATCAGAGAATTTAAGATCCAGGGAGGCCCAACTCAATTATAAGGCTCACAATGCGATTTTAAAATAGGCAAAAGATTTTAATAGATATCTTATCAGAGAAGAGATACCAATGGCTAAAAAGCACATAAATAGATGTTCAACATCATTTGTCATTAGGGAAATGTGAATTCAAATTAGAATAAGATACTATTTCTTACCCATTAGAATGGCTATAATAAAAATGACAGACAATAACAGGTATTGGCCAGATTGTGGAGAAACTAGAACCCTCATACACTGCTGACAGAAATGTAAAATGGTACAACCACTTTGGAAAATATTTGGCATTTTCTTATAACATGAAACATAAATTTATTATATGACCCATCAATTTTACCCATAGGTATCTACCAAAGAGGAATGGAAACATATATCCATGCCAACATTTGTGTGTTCATAGCAGCATTATTCATGGTAGCCAAAAAAGTGCAAACAATCTAAATGCTAACTAACTGGTGAATAGCTAAATAAATGTGATATATGCATACAACAGACTACTATTCAGCAATGAAGAGGAAAGGATTACTGATGCGTGCTAAAATATGAATGAACCTCAAAAATATTATAAGTCAAAGAAGCCAGATACATGAGACCACATATTGTATGATTCCATTTATATTAAATGTCCAGAATAGGCAAATCCTTAGAGGTACAAAGAAGATTAGTGGTTGTCTGGGGCTGAATGTGGAAAGAAGACTGATTGTAAATGGGCACGAGGGAGAAAAAACATGGGTGAGACCATGAGCAACTGAATAGATTACTAAATAGGATTGTGAGGACCCAGGATTGGCTACTGGATGCCCAGGATGGTGCTGCTGATTGGGGGGTGGGGGACAGAGTGATGAATACATTGTGGGAGTATAAAGAACTGTAAGCTTAGAAACTACAAAGCAACCTTTTGTCAAAGAAGGTTCAGAGAAGCTGACCTTATAACAGGGATGTGGCTGGCTTGTTCTAGGAAAACGGAGGTCCAAACCTAATGAAATAGATTTTAGAGATGGGTTTTGGAGGAATGTAATTAATTTAGTTTCATCAGGATAAAGTTTTTTTGTTTTTTTTTTTCTCTTTGTGGGGAGGGATGAGGTATGGGACCCAGACAAAACCCGCAGGGAAGGTGAGAGTAACAACATTGTCCTGGGTGTGATGGTGGGTGTAAATTAAGTGTGAAACAGGAAGAAGTGAAGCCTGGTCTATAGGCTAACCCTGTAAAATAATTTCAAACTCAATAATGTTAAAGTGGCAAAGGGACAATTTTATGGATATGGAAACTTCAGAGAGATTCAATGACTTCTGAAGGTCACACAGAAAGCAGAACCTGAGATAACAAATTCAAGTCTCCTCATCCCCAGTTTGGTGGCCTTTCCACTACAGACTAATTTGTGCCCCAGCATTCCTTTGTACTACAGTTAAGACCATCTTTACCTTTCCTTTAAACTGGTAATCGATTGTACTGTGCTGAGGATATAGTGGAGGAGGAACTCTGCAAGATAAATGTCTGACTTAGAAAAGCAACCCTCATTTCCTTAGGGGTGATAGGAAGAAAAGGTAGCCTAAGTGTCAGCAAATCCACATGGGAAACCATCCAAATGGAACACATTTTATCATAAACCTTGTGGTCCAAAGGGAAATGCCAGAGCATGTGGAAAGATCAGTCTGGCTTTATCAGCATTAGAGAAGCTACCTATTGTCTATACCTGAAAGCTTTTCAGCAGAGTCTTAGTGTAGAAACAGAGCTTAAAAATAGATCTGTGCCATGAGACCATCAACAATAGAGGCATTGGTATTGGCAGATTTACATAATTTAAAATAAGTCATTAGGGACTTCTCTGGTGGTGCAGTGGTTAAGAATCCACCTGCCAATGCAGGGGACATGGGTTTGAACCCTGGTCCAGGAAGATCCCACATGCCGTGGAGCAACTAAGCCCGTGCACCACAACTACTGAGCCTGCACTCTAGAGCCCACGAGCCACAACTACTGAGTCCGTGTGCCACAACTACTGAAGCCAGAGCACCCAGAGCCCATGTTCTGCAACAAGAGAAATGACCACAATGAGAAGCCTGCAACGAAGAGTAGCCCCTGCTCACCTCAACTAGAGAACGCCTGCGTGCAGCAATGAAGACCCAATGCAGCCAAAAATAAATAAATAATTTTAAAAATAATAATAAAAATATAAGTCATTAAATATAATAAAATGTATGTTCTTTGCTTGATTTGGTCTGTAAGAACTTTAAAAAAAATTCATCAAAGACAGTACAATCTAGTGGTGGAAATAATAGGTTTGCCTAGACCGTTTCATTCCCTTACATCAGAGGCTGCTGCAGACAGAAAGAGACAATGCCCAAGGTGGCTTGTAAAAGGCCCAAGAGAAAGTTAAGGGAGAAGGAAAAGAAGATGGAGAATCAAAAAAGAAAGGAAGAAGGAGGAAACATCTAAAGTAAGAGTAAGAGGGGGAAAAGAGTGAAGAAAAGAAAAGGGAAGAATAAAAAAAAAAGTAGCTATATATAGTAGGCAGTTCAATTGCTTCAAGACAGTTTACCTTATTCTGCTTTATACATTGCCTTTTTCTCAATTTTCAACACCAGTATAATCCAAACTTTTATTGCACAAGAAATAATAGGTTCATTTTTAAAAGTTTTAATTGCAGAAAAAGCAAAAACAATAAAATAAACATTAGCTGTAATATCACCATGTAGATTAAATCTCTAGTAACATGTTAGTCAATAATATCGCCATCTTTTCAAAACATTTTCTTTTTTATAAAAATAGAACTGTGCTTCCTTCCTCACTTTGTAGCCTGATTTTTTCACAGAAAATAAATGAATATCTTTCTACCTCAATAAATACATACTTTCAAAGTATTTTAGGACTTCCCTGGCGGTCCAGTGGTTAAGATTGCATACTCCCAATGCACGGGGCACGGGTTCAATTCCTGGTTGGGGAAAGATTCCACAAGCCACACAGCGTGGCCAAAAAAAATAAATAAATAAAGGGTGTCGAAAAATATTTTAAATATTTGCCTCCATTTAAATTTAATTTTAAAGAATTTGATTTATAGGACACACAGAGCTTTTACAAATTTATGAATTATTGCTTTTACTTTTTTATCATGTTTGTAAAATCTCAGAATTCTTTTTTTTTTTTTTTTACTTTTTATTTTTGGCTGTGTTGGGTCTTCGTTTCTGCGCGTGGGCTTTCTTCTAGTTGCGGCGAGCGGGGGCCACTCTTCATCGCGGTGCGCGGGCCTCTCACTGTCGCGGCCTCTCTTGCTGCGGAGCACAAGCTCCAGACGCGCAGGCTCAGTAGTTGTGGCTCACGGGCCTAGTTGCTCTGCGGCATGTGGGATCTTCCCAGACCAGGGCTCGAACCCGTGTCCCCTGCGTTGGCAGGCAGATTCTCAACCACTGCGCCACCAGGGAAACCCTCAGAATTCTTAATGTAAACACTTTTGGGGGAAAGAATAGAAAAGAGTTACTTAACGTCTACTTCTAAGAAAACCAAAGCTAGAAATAATAAAGTATATGCTAGAACCCTGTGCCGGGCTCTGCTGAAGAGAGATGGGAAGACTATTTGGGGAAAGATGAGTATTGTTATTCCTCACTATGTAATAGGTGTGTATGAAAGAAGCTGTGCATCCATCAGAAAAATCACATTGTTATTTGTGAAGCGTTTTGAAGAAATGGATTGGTGAGACATGTTATGGATTGGTGAGACATGTTATTTGTGAAGCGTTTTGAAGAAATGGATTGGTGAGACAAACATTTGCCATCTATTGCAGTTTATAATAACAGAGGAAAATGACAAAGCCTTAATTGTGAAATGATTATATACCTTATCATTGATTTCAGAAACTGCTAGTTGCATTTCTTGAGAATGTTCTCTGATGTTTCAGATCCATGGTTACTTGTCACTAGTAACTCACATTTACCTACCAGAGAGATGTAATATGGAGAAATGTGGGTTGTACTTAGGGAAGGACATCTAACTCAGCTTTCACAGGCTAATACATCAATTTCTTTAAATGATTTGTATTTTCCAAAGTGACTATCTCAGCTGTATTTCAAAATATAGTCCGAAGCCTTCTGTTGGTAATAAGTCCACAGAAATCCATAAAACCTAGAGTGTTTCATATTATTATTATCAAACATTTATTGAGCTTTCCACTAGTTGTATTCTAGTTATTGTATAGGTCCAAACATTCATTTGTGATTCCTACCTAGAGGGGCTCGCAATCTAAATTTGGCCTAAAGAGAGTGGGAATAAGGGATATTCACAAAAATTATGTGTATGGTTAAATAGTCAAGCAATACAAGTTCCTGTTTCCCATTGTAATGATTTACAAATTATAGTGCCAACAATCTCAAAGAGAGAATTCAGTTAGCAACCTTTGCAGTTATTTTTTATCTTTACGGGGTTAACCTTACTGGGGTTGATTAAATTCAAGCTGCGATCTTTCATGAAAACTCAATGGAGGGTCCAGATGGTCCAACATTACCTCCTTTTGTGAGAGGAAATAACTTGAAGATTTTTGTCTAATTAAAGTATTTGTGCTGGTTATTCCTTTAAAAGGAGTCTGCATTACAAATAATCTTTATAAAATACTAATTAGTCAAAACTAGAGCTCTGATTTCACTCTTTCAGTTATGTCTGAGAACCAGAGCAGCATGAACATGACATTTTGAAACTAGACTCTGATACCATCTTTGGGATTTCAGTCTGAAAATACAATTCTGAAAAATCAACAGAACAAGGTTCTGTGGAACAAAATGCCAGGAAGGTCAATGCATTACTTTCCTACTGTTCCAGTCCCATGCTCTCAATTACCTTAACTCTTGTCAAAATATTTTCTATGGTAACAGCCAAGACATAATTAGCACCTTTTCTTCATGCTGAAAATATCATTGGTAGCCATAAAACAAATTTGGAGAAAGCTTTTCAGCACCTCAACTCAGCAAATGGCTACTATGGTTATATTGTGGTCATTAGTTATTGGTATTTGCCTGCTAGTGGGAGAAACACTCCATCTTACTCTGCCTTCCTTCCTTCTAATAGCCCTAACTGTATGAGATACAGAGAAAGAGAAAAGTCTAGGGAGAAGGTGGGGATTAGGTGGAGTATGGAAATGAGTTGTGACATTCTATAGGAAATTAGGCAAGAAACAACATTACCATGCTTTGGTTATTTAGTTATTTGCCTTTGTTATTCTCCAACTTCTTTGGGTATTTTGTCTGTAATCAGGTTGATATTCTGAGATAGTTTGTTCTCCAAAAGCCTGTCTTATGTCAGACAGGCAAAAAGTATGGGTCAATTTTGTTATGAATGGAAAGGCCCTTTATTTGGCTTTTCCTATGCTCTTGGTTCAGCCTACAAAAGCCAAAGTAGTTATGATCAGAGATTTCCAGCAGGGGGTGTACCTGCTTCTATAGGGTAAGTTTATTGAAGCCAAATGACATCAAACATCTCAATATGGTGTGTAGTGTTACCACTGATGGTAGAAGGTAGAGTTTTGATAACATTTTTTATGGCTGTCATCTCTTTTGATCCTAAAAAGACCATGCATATTAATACTTTATTAGGCTGTGTTAAAGAACTAGAAACTTGTGGAGAATATTTAAACTAAAAACCTAAAATACCTGACTGAAATCTTATTCTGCTAATTTTTAAAAAGTAAATGAAGAACAAAGCTTCAGGTGAATTTAATTATCCAGTACAGCAGAACAAATGCTTAAATTTTTTTTAAGATAAGAAGAGTAGTTGATCTGAGAGGGGTTGGTAATATTTCCTCTCTCTCTTCTCTCTCTCTCTCTCTCTCTCTCTCTCTCTCTCTCTCCCTCTCTCTCTCTCTCTCTCTCTCTCTCTCTCTCTCTCTCTCTCTCTCTCTCGTGTGTGTGTGTGTGTGTGTGTAAATGATAAATTACTTATTTTCTCAAAGTTTTTGTTTTCGGTGGGGAATGTTGGTGTTTAAAGCAATTTCTCTGAACGCATCGTTCCTGATCAGTTTTAAAACATGCCATGTTGTCCTTGGGTTTTATTTTCTGCTGTTTATTGCCTTTTATTTGTATATATGTAAGCATTTTTAACCCTAGAACTTTTGCCCCCAATTCCTATTTTCAGATTTTTATGTGTACAGAAAACTGTATGCTTTCTTTTTTGAGAGGAGGCAGGTACTAACATAAAAATGATACAAATTTGTTAGTTATTAAGCAGTTTACCAGTATATTAGTATTAATAAGGAGCAAAGTTGTAAAGTTCCAGACCCCTTAAATCAAGATGGATGATGCAGGAGGACTAAGAAGTAAAAACAATGCCAGCTATGAAAATTATCTTTCGAAAACCATGACTTTTTTCCCCCTACACTTTCTGGTGTCTTCGTTATGAGAAAATGAGATTTCAAAAGTCCTTTTTTTCCTCCAGTATTATGTCCTGACTCTTCAGTATCATGTCCTGTTTTAAAGAAAACAGTATTATGTAAAGAAAGTAACATGTTTAAAAGCCCTGATTTGACTTTGGTTTATATTGATACATGTCCATGGTTATGAAATTTCTGATTATTTAGGAAATAATTTTTAAAATATCTTTAGGACACCCTATAGTACTTAACATTTCAACCTCAAAATTATGGCTTTGAATTGGCTTCTTGTACTTTTAAGGACTTTTAGTACAAAGGTCAAAAAATGCACTTAAATGCATGAACTTTCCAACCTATACAAGTGGTGTGGCTATGTAAGGCATTAGTACCATGTGTTGATGGATCCACTCTCCGAAATTTCCTCCTCTCCTCTTTTTTCTTCCTTTTCTCTGTATTTTCTTTCATTGCAAGTTTTCTTTAGTGTCCTTTTTCCCTGCCCATAGTTTGTAACTGAAAGAAATAAGTACCTATGTACCTTACTTATCTGGTACCATTCAGATGCGAGGGAGTGACTGGAGTAATTTTAGTCACACCTTTTTAAACTTAGGGAGCAAGAGACATCTAGAGAAATTAAACATCCCTTCTGTTTTTGTCTATTAAGTTTACCTTAGAGAAATATGGAGAATAGAGGGGTAGGGGTGTGGAAGAAATGAACAGAATTTCTGCTGGAATATTGTGACAGATTTACTGACAAATATTTTCTAACAGATTTTTACCAAAAGGCAGTTTTTGTTTTTCTTTACTGACAGACCGGAAACGTACTTCTGGCTGGAAGCAGCTGCATCATTATAACACTAAAAAGCAACCTTGGCTAACTTCAGTACCTTATGTAACATAAGAAATACAGAATAATTTGAATTTAAAAGACTTTTTTTTTTTTATATGTTAACTTTACTGATGACAAACTGTTTTCAATGCAGGAAATCTATCCCCAAAGAGAAATTCTCCTCCACATTACTTCTTTCTTTTAAACTTAACAACAAATTGGGGTAGATTTATGTTTTCGCTCATTCATTCTTTCATCTGCTGGCAGCTATTTTAAGACCTCTGTGTAAGACGGATTCTGATGACCTTGGGAAAATCACAAGACCTCAGTTTCTTCAATGGTAAAAGAAAAGGCATTCTTCCACCGTCCTTTCTCCACCATTCAATGCCAATGCCCAGATGAGAGATACACCGAAAGCTCAGTGTACCCCCAAACTTGTGAGATTTCCACAAGTCTCAAAAAATATTGAATATATTTAAGGCAGTGTAATAAAAGCCGGGTGGCCGATGGTTCCTAAGGTTGGGCTGGTAGTGGTGTGAGCAGGGGTCTTCTGGGCTACCCCAAAATCCGCCCCATGTCTTGGCATCTCGCTCAACTTCCATAAGAACGGACTAAACCGAGGGCCTGCCTCCGTCCTTGTGCGGTGTCGACGGCGAAATGGATTCTTCTTGCTCCCATGGAGTTTTCCCTTCTGGGTGAGTATGGCACCAGGTCCCGGGCGGGTGATGTCTGTAGTTGGCCAGCGATCCCAGGCAGAAAACTGGCTGCACACACAAGAGCATGCAGGCAAGTATGTCCCTGAGAACGAGCTTGGGCGCATATTTTCATCTCTTGAATTCATTAACGCTCTGAGACCGTAGGCTGATTTATCGAGAATCATTCAGTGCCCATGCGATGTTTTGCGGCTAACACAATATCAGGTTCCTTTTCAGTATTGTGGTTTGCTCTCAGTTACGGCCAGAAACCGGAACAGAAGGAAAGGGAGAAAGCAGGAAAGGTTTGGAGACGACCGTGCTCAGGGCGGCATGGTCTGCAGCTTCTAAAGCGTGGAGGATGGGACGGAGGAGGAGCAGAATACGGAGAAAGGGGAAAGCAGAGGAAAAACACTCACGCCAATGGGTAAAAGGGAAAAGGTGAGAAGGAATGGAGTAAGAGAGGGAACCAATGGGTGGGAGGGGCGGTGGAAGAAGGGGGAGGGGCAGAAGCCAATGGGGGAGCCGGGACGCGAGCGAGGACGCGGCCCCGCGCGCTCGCTCCCTCCCTCCTTCTCGGGAGCTCGCGCCTTCTCAGGCTCCCGGGAGACGAGGGCAGGGGCGTGGCCCAGCCGGGCTCGCGGCGCGGGAGGCGTCGCGAGGTGAGGGCGGCGGGGGCGGGGGATTGTGGGGAGGGCGCTGTGGCTGCGCGCGCGCGCGCCCCGTCGAGGCTGCGCCGCCGCTCCGCCCCCGGCCGTGTGTGTGGCAGCGCGCGCGCGCGCGTGCGTTCCGGCGGTGCGCGCCGGGAGAGATGCTGAGGTAAAGTTCGGGAGAGAGGGAGAGATCCGTCAGCGCGAGGGAGCCCGAGTGGCCGCCATTACTGAGCCCGGCGCGGCGGCGGGCGCTGGGGAAGGGGGGAGGGACGGGGCCGCCGCTGGTGGCGGGGAGGGAGGGAGGGAGGGTGGGTTACCCGTCCGCGGGAGCCGTAGGGCTTGAGGTTTCGGGGCGTGTGTGTTGGGGAGGGCGGGGGGAGGTGGCTGAAGGGACGCGGCGCACGGTGAGCGCGCCGGGGAAGAGAGACGAGCAGAGAGTGGAGGAGGAGGCGGCGGCGGGAGCGCTCCCCAGGAATGTCGCTGCCGCCGCCACCGCCGGGACCGCTGCCGTTGAGGAGGAGATGGAGGAGACCGACGGTGTTAGGTAGGACCTTGCGACTCCCTGCTCCTTCGGGCCTGCCGGCTCGCCCCCTCCCCGCCGGGGACCCTCCAGCCGCCCGCTGCCCTCTGTCCCGCTCGGTCGCCGCCGCCGGTTGTAACCAGTTCAAGGGGCTGGGGCCCCGCAGCCGCCGAGGGGAGCCTGGCGCCGCGCTCGGTCCTTGCAGGCCGGGGCGGGGAGCGGTTGCCGCGGGGAGGATACGGGCGGCGTGAAGGGCAGAGAGGCCGTGGGGGTGGGGGGCGCTTTCTCCACAGGTGACGGGGCAGGGGTCGGCGGAGGCCTGGTGGCGGCCGGGGATCGCGCGGGCCCCGCCGGGTGTCCGACCTCGCCCGCCGCCCTCACTTGCTCTGGTCTCGGATGGTGCGTGGGGGAGGAAGGTGGCCGTGTCTGTTGCCCGGGTGGCTGCTGTTAACGAGTTCCACCTGGAAGGGGGAGAGGGGGTGGGCGCATATTCGCGGAGACACAGTCCTCGTTGCAAACTTGAGCGTCTTTCTGGGGGATCGGCCCTTTCACTTTTTTCCCCTAGCTCCCCCACTCCTCCCTGGGTTCTGTTCACCAATTTCCCGTCTGCTCCTAAAGCTCAGGGTAGGATATGAGAAGTTGCGCTGCGCAACCAAAACACAAGAGTCCTAAGGGTTGACTGCGACTGGGTGAGCCTTTGATACTGAGTTCTCGCTAGAATAACCTCTAGATTCTCCCTGTTTCCACTAAAGAAAAGTATCGGGGTGGGGGTGGGGAGCTGCGCGGGAGCGCGCGCGCACTTATCCACACATAAATACACTCACTCCTTCACACCCTCCCTCTCCAGCGTTACTAGAAATGCAAGTGAGGTGGACGCTCTGGGTGCAGCTGAGGCTGAAAGGTGCTCGGAAGTCAAGGCAAACTATCAGGACGTTTAGTAAAATTTCGAGAAAGTTGTAGGGGAGAAGCTCCAGTCTGGGCCCATGCTGAATATATGGGAATTTAAATGTTCTAAATTTAGGCCAAAATAGGCATGCAGATGGTGTGTACGCGCGTTTTTAACTTTAAATTCCCAACGATAATTTGCATTTGCCTTTGTGATTGGTAGGAAACGACATCATTCTTTAAAAAGTGTTCAGGTATAAAACAGTGAAATGCATCGCTATATTTACTGATTTTTGCTTATGCTGTCTTCTACAGGTGTTGGGGGGGCGGGGTTTGTCGACTCCACTTAAATCCAAAACCAGTATTCAATTTGAATAGTATATTAGGGAGTGTTTATTTACATTGCTGTTCTCCTTCATTTCAGGGCATATTTCTCTAAGTCTCCATTTAAGATGGTTCTTTTAACAAAAATGTGATCTAGATTCAACTCTTAAGAAAAATATTTAGTTAAGTAAGATACGTTAATAAATTGTGTTTGGAAGTGTTTTGCTGTCAATTCCAGTTTATTTGACTTTAATGTGATAAAACTGTACTCTTAGTATTTTTAGATAGACATACTGACCATATAGGTAACCTGCTAGACAGTTTCCAGATTAAGGTTTTGCTTCCATTTTAAATTGCTTTCTCATTTTTGGCTTTTTCATGTGTTCTTTGTAATTGACTCACATTTCTTGTATCTGTAGTATCGATAGATCAGAGGAAGAGGCTGGTAAATGCAGATCACCAAAAACTTTTATAGGCCTTGGAGCATATGACTACACATACATGACTGAAAAGCTGGGAATACCTGTGCATTTAACTTTCAAGAAATAGCACTATTGATCAGATGGACTTAAAGCAAAAATTAGAGCAATACAGGTGACTAGATAACAGTCGATTTGGTTGTCATGTGTAGGCTACATTTTTTTTTAACCCACCTCAGCATGTCTTATTTTACCATTCTTTGTACGTTAATATTGTTAACACACCCTGGGGAATGGGGTGTGTTACACTTTGATATGAGAAAGAATTGTCACAGAATCTGATATCTTTATCAATTTTTTAGCACCCCTCCCCCACATTTAAATTAGCCATTTAGAAATTGTATTGCAAAATTAATATCTTACTTCTGTCACATGGTACTTATCCTAAATGTTTTCAAACCATGCCCCCACCCCCATCTTTTTATGTTTGAAAGGCAGATTTAAATCTGCACACTTGCTCTTTCGGAGAAAATTATTTTGACCTTGAAAGTTAAGATTTTTTAAGGAATAAAATACTGTACTTGCATTCTTTTTTTGGAATTGAAGTTGTGGCACAGCTTAGAATAATAGTTTTGTAACTCACTTTTAAATTGAAAAAATTATTTCTCAAGAAGAGCTTACTAAACTTTTACTTTTTCATCATTAGCAGGACTTAAGGTAAGTGTTGCCTTTAGTATTCACTTCTTAAATATGAAATGGCATAATAGAGATTTTCTTGATAACTACAGAATGCTTTAATTTTCACAACTTCAGTTTCCATAGATATTATTTTTAAAACTTTATTTGGGCTAATTGTTTCTTTGCCCACCAAGGAAGGATACAGGTAATATAGTTCACTCAAGAAACGCTGTATAGTGTTCTGTTTTAGTAATGTCTTATGTTCCTAAAGGATGTTTGTAAAATACATTTGAAGTACACCAAGGGAATTCGGCTTTTTAAAGAACTGTGAAGAAACTTTATGAAGTGATCCATTATTTGGTGACTTGAGTAATCAAGCTCCTATTTGTTTACATGAAGGTTGTTGATAATTTTCTCAAACTCGGAAAATTAAGAAAAAATAGTTCAGTACTAAGAATTTTAAGTATGAACTTTAATTGGTTTTCAAATTCTGTTCCTTGGATCCCTTATGGATTTTTGCTGGATGTCTTGAGACTTCCTCTGATACCCCACCCTTCAAAACCAGGGCAGCCTTTATTTTTGTCTATTAAGTGTATTGTATCAATACTTAAATATAAAAATTCCTTTGAAAAAAGAAATCATCTGCATTAGGAATTTTTTGAAAGCCTCCAATTTGTATTCATTAGTTCAGATTATCTTTTTTGGCACTTATTATATGCCTGGCCTTGGGGGTACCAAGATAAGTTAGTAGTAACTTTACCAGGAATAAATAGTTACAAGTACTAAGAGATGCGGAAAAGAGAACCACTGTTTCTGTCAGGGCCTCTTTGGGAAACCTTTGCAGAAGAAGCATTTGAATTTGGATGTTTTGACTGCAAATAGGAGTTTGAATGTAAGAGAGACAAAAAAGGTTTTTGTTTTTTCACTGTATTTTGGAGGTTGACTGTCCACAATTCCTTAGATTTGCAGTCAGATAAAGTAGGTTGTTAATATTTGGTCATGTCTGTGTGTTTTACTCCTTAGAATTAGACTGTTGGGAAAAAATTATGCATAACTTTGTAGTTTTAGGGTTAAAATATGACTGGTACGTTCCATTTGGTTAGATTCTCAAGCTTTTCATCATGAAGAGTTAATGGAAAGGTGAATTTTTATTTTTCTATCTTCGTATTAGATTTAGTCTATTTTATTATCCCTGACCAGTATTTTATTGAGCAACTAGGCACTGTGAGTGATACAAGGAAATATAAAATATTGCTCCCTTAAAAGCTTTGGTGGGGAGTGAGCTTGACAATTTAGGAATAGTTAAATGCCAGTTAGAAGTAGAGTAGAAGAGCCATATACAAGGTAGTACCTATTGATTTAAAAATTGGTGTAAAGGAATTTAGATAAAGGAGATGTCATTTGCAAGTTGCCTAGGATTGGAATGAGTGAGAAAAACATTTAAGTTAATGACACTGTGGACCCAAAGCACAGGGGAAGTGTGGATAAATTGACAGGTGAGGAGAAAATATAAGGTAAAAATGTAAGAGCATCAGTTTGTATGTTGTGAGCCAAATTGAAGGATTGGGGAAAAGTGTTAACACAAGGTTAATAGGAGGAGTAATCGGGAAATAAACAAATTACATCTTCATCACTGTCCTTGTTATTATATTTGGCATTGTCAAACAGCCTTGGAAAACTCATTCTTTGGCTTCTGTTAAGGTATATAGTTTGTTTTTTTTCTTCCTAGTGATCCAATATTGTGATCCAGTATTTTACGTTTCTTTCTATACTTGCCTTTCCAGAGTCAGGATAATGTATCTCTTTTTATTTGCTCCTTTATTTTTACTTTGGTTGATTACTAAAGAGAAGGTAGAAAATTAACATTCCTATGATCTGGGAAACTGAGATACAGATTTCTACTCTTCTCTGTAAGTTTGTAACTCTTTGGATACTTGTTAAAAAGAGTATTAAATCAAATGGCCTCTTAAATAATTTTCTAAAGTTTATGATCTTGAAATTGATGTTACTGATCTTGACTTTGCCTCATTTCATTTCTGTATTTTCATTTGTCTTGGTAATACTGTTACCTGAAACTCAAGTGATAGCACCATCTGTTGCTGGGACTGATTAGTTTTTCTTTAAGAAACATTGACTCATTTGTTTTTATTTCTTTTATCTAGCAGCCAGTCACCAAGATCTTTGTCTTGGACTGCTGTTTTCAGTTCTGTGATAGTTCAGGTGCTTTCAAGCCTCTAGTATATGTACATCTCTTGGGCATTGTGCCCTACCAAATCCAGTTTTGTATTCTACGTCTAATCTGGAATGGCTTCTTATTGCTCATTACAAAGTCTAACTCACGTTTGCCCTTGAAGACCTTCCATAGATCTTATATCTTCAGAAATAAATAAGAAATAAGTTTCTACTTTCCAACATGGCAGCTGTGCTCAACCACTCCACCCTAATCACACACCAGGAAGGACTTCTTTTTAAAATCCAAATCCAGTCTGTTTTCAGAGTTTACTCAGATCCTTTAATCTGTTGCAGGGGTCTGCAGATTATAGCCTCTGGGCCAAATCCAGCCTGCTGCCTGTTTTCATTTAATGGCTTTTTACATTTTGAAATGGTTGAGGAAACAGTTAAAAGAATAATATTTTGATATATGTGAAAATTATATGGAATTCAAATTTCATTGTCCATAAATAACCAGTGATCATTTTTGTAAGTATTGTCTATGGCTGTAATATTTACTGTCTGGCCTTTTACAGAAAAAGTTTTCCAAGCCCTGACCTATACCAATATGTACTGATTTTTCATTTCTTTGAATTCCTGTTACATTTATCAGTTCCATAGTATAGCACACTGCCTATGACTCCTCAGCTATGGTACTATATATAAAGCTTCTTAAAAATAGTGGGGAAAGTGTTTTTCAGCCTTTTAAAAAAAATCCATACCTCCTTTTTAGTCTATACCCCTTTTTGAGATTCTTATTTGACCACTTAATGTTCCCATAATTAAGAATATTGTTAAACTTAATACAGTTTGTTTTCCCTCCTGTGTAGCATTACAATAACAAACGTTAAATTATGCCCTTTCCCCCTGCTTTTCAGTTCTTCAAAGTGAGAAGAAAGGACTCAGACCCTGGAAGGGAGCATATTCATAGCCTGGCTTAGTGGACTTCCCTGTACATACCTTTGTACCCTCAAAACTTCTGACATAAAGCTAAGCAAATAGTAGCTAAGCACAGTATGTACTTAATGGGTTGCTTACATAGGTTGATGTAAATGAGGTTACTGTTGGTTCTTCTGTTTTCATCACAGAATAAGGAAATGGACTAGGAAGAGTTTAGAATAACTTTGACACCATGTCCTCAGAGGCAACATGTTGTTAGAGGAAAGTGTGGATTAAAAACAGGATAGGCAGTTTATCTAGGGAGTAGTTTACATCATTGCTTTTCAAATATTTTCTGCAATGAAACTTTTTCAAACAATAAATCCTTGAAATATCAAAAGATAAAAATGGATAAAAGCAGAATTACCTTTGCTGAGTAGGTTTTGGGGAGATCTCAAGAGTACTGCCTACTGAGACCCTTCTGGAAGGTACCCTTCAGGCTTAATGTTTATAAACCCATAATTTGTTAATGAGCAGACTAAAGATCTTGGAAAAAATACTGGACTTTTTATATTAGAATATTCTGCTGTGCTAAACCTATGGACCCATAATAGTGTGTGATTTTGTTAATTGTGACTGCGAATATGACCTCCAGATTGTCCAGTGGTTTGGGATCCGAGTCTGGAGATTGATTCATTCAGTCATCAAATACTTGAGCACCCACTGTGTGTCAGGCACTGATCTGAGTGCTAGGAATATGGTAAAAAACAAAACAAAATCTCCATCCTAACAGTTTATCCTGAATCTTACCAAGATATGCTTCAATAAAGACTAATTCATAGGAATGATGACTTTAGCATTCCTTTCACCCTTAAGATAGTGTGCTTATGTGGTACAGACCTTGGTCAAAGAAAACATGGAATATGATTGACTCTCCTACAGGTGTTAACATTGTTTACTTAGCTATCTTTTATATGTTAAAATGACTTTTCCATTTCCTCTTCTAATTTTTATGGCATATATTTATCATTGAGAATTAGCAACATTAAGAAAAGTATATTTTAAGGCAATATTATGCCATATTCATCTTTTAGTATACAGTTGATGTTTTTATTCTCAAACTGTTCTCGATAAGTTTACCTAAGATTGTGGAATATATGATCACCTTTGGGCTTGGATCTGCTTCTGTCTTGAATATTTGTTTATTTAAGGGATATTTTCTCTATTTGACTTAAAGAAGATGGAGCACATAATTACAGAGCTGCTTCTGCATAATTAGGTCTTTGAAATGTTTTCTGTAGTAAATAGTTGTGATTTAAAAAAATTTTTAGGTGTCAAAAATAAAAGTTAGATGATTATTCTGGCTGAATACAGGCATACATTTTATTACGCTTCACAGATACTGTTTTTTTGCTCATTCAAGGTTTTTGGCAACCCTGTGTAAAGCAAGTCTATAGACACCATTTTTCCAACAGCATTATTTTTTAGTTAAGGTATGTACATTGTTTTTTTAGACATAATGGTACTGAACACTTAGTAGACTACAGTATAGTGTAAACATAACTTTCATATGCACTGAGAAACCAAAAAATTCATGTGACTTATGTTATTGTGATACTTGCTTTCTTGTGGTGGTACGTTATTGTGATACTTCCTTTCTTTTGGTGGTCTGCAACCAAACCTGCAATATCTCCGAGGTATGCCTGTACAGTATTATAGATTATAGTTAGTCTTTATTCTGATGGCTTAATTTTTGACAAAAAATTTTGGGACCTTGAATAGATGTATATTTTATCCATAAGTAGCTTTAGAAAATCTTTTAGATTAGTAAATCATGGCACCTATTTAGTAAACCTAACATGCTTTACTTTTTTTTTTTTAACCGAAGATTTAAGAACATTTGATTTTAATATTTATTAGCATTCATGCATTTGTTGAATAGCTACTAGGTGGGAAGGACTGTTCTGGGCTCTTGGGAGCCCAGATGATAGAATGAACAGATTTGTGCCTTTGTGCATCTTTATTAAACCTGGAGTGGGGCAGGGAGAGGGATAGAGTTAATGACAGATAATAAAGAAGTAAGTTGTATAGTAAGTTAGGAGGGTAAGCAAAGGAGAATTTGGGGAGTATTAGGAAAATAAGTGCAAAGGTAGGAACATGTTTGGCTTGCTGAGCAACAGTTCAGGGTTTCTCACTGTGACTGGAATAGAATGAGAATGGGGAGAATAGTATGAGAGTAGGTCAGAGAGTAAGGTAGGGCTGGAGAAGGTAGATCTTGTAGAAAGCCATTGAAAGGACTTGGCTTCTATTTTTAGGAGCCACTGGAGAGTTTTGAGCAAAAGAAAGGAAGGGTCTGACTTAAGTTTTAAAAGAATTACTCTGGCTGCTCTATGAACAGACGGGGGAAGGGGAGCAGGAGTGGAAGCAGAGAAATTAGTTTAGAAGCCTTTGGAATAATCCAGAGCCAGAGATGACAGTGGAATGAGATCAGAGTTATAACAATAAAGGTAGTGAAAAGCAATAAATTTTGGATGTATTTTGAAGATAGGGCCAGCAAGAATTTCCTGACACAGTATGGTAACTTAAAAGTGTAAAATAGTTTTTAAAATATACTTTTTATTGATTGAGTGCAATAGTTTTGTGAAAAGGTACAAAACAAAATTTAGTTTAAGTCCAGAATTAATAAGAATCTTTTCAGTTTCCTAGATCCCTTATAGAACTTAAAAACATTTTTTTTTTTTGCAGAAAACCACTTCATGTTATTAAAACTCCATTAAAAGGAGCACGTTACGTTTGAATGGCTTAAAATTGCTCAGAAAACTTAGTTGTAGAGGTAGCTTCATTGCAGCAGACAACTGTAGGACAGTTCCACTCAAAAATTGTACATTGTCATTAATTTCTGTAAGGATGCTTAATCTAAACATTTCCTTGAAGTGAAAGTTTATAGGGTAGTCTTAAAGGCAGGATGAGAAACTGATTGCAAACTAGTAAAAGCAGCACTACTGCTTAAGAAAGTAAAGATTGGTCATCAAGAGACTCATCTTAACCCTCTAACTTTGAGTAGGTCATTGTTTTTATCTTGGTTTTTCCATGAGCAAAAATCAGCATGATAGTAGATGTTAGAGAGAACAAGGTATTTTTAGTTATATGAAAATAGTTATGTCAAAAATAGAAAAGAGGGGCTTCCCTGGTGGCGCAGTGGTTGAGAGTCCGTCTGCCGATGCAGGGGACACGGGTTCGTGCCCCGGTCTGGGAAGATCCCACATGCCGCGGAGCCTGTGCGTCTGGAGCCTGTGCTCTGCAACGGGAGAGGCCACAACAGTGAGAGGCCCGCGTACCGCCAAAAAAAAAAAAAAAAAAAAAAAATAGAAAAGATATGTCTGGATTGACATAGTCAAATATTACCATTAAAAATATTTGAAAGGAATTTTCAAATTAAATCAAACAGGCTGCCTATAGACATTGGCCATTAGCTTATTAGTGGGAACTCAAAACAAAAAAAAACAGAAGGCATTCTTTTTTTCTCAGCACAGCAGAAAAATTACCTTGGTTAGTTAATGAGGGCAGTTTTGACTTGGATAGTGAGGGCCAGTGGATAATTCATGTATGTATAAACTATCCAAGTGTCTGAAAGTAAATTTCTTTATAACCTATTACAGCCAATCTCATGAGAGCTGTCTTTCTCCCTTGGGGTGGTAATAGCATACTCACTCAAACAAATGGCAAAATCTTTTTGAGGGCAGGATGGCAACAATTTTTTTTTTTCTGGTCTAGGATTTCTGAAACATTTAAAAAATCTGAAAACACTTTTATAAACTTTAGTTTCTGAGTTAAATAAACCTGTAAATCAAATAAAGAAGACACTGCTCTGATGAAGAGTTGGAGAGAGCAACTATTTATTTGCCCAGTGTTCTTTCCCACCTCTAGATGAAAGAATTTTCCCACCAGAATTTGAAAATCACTATATGGCGACTCATGACGTAAACTCTGGATCTGACTTCAGAATACCAGCAGGTAGCCTGCTTGAGAGCATCCTTAGAAAAAAGAATATGGATGTTCCTCACTGTGTCTAATTGGTAGTTTACTGTAAATTTGGTTTGTTAACCATAAATGTCACACAAAGCTACCTTATTTTTAATTTAAACTTCAGTATTTGTAATTCAGAGACTGCCACTAACAAATTAATTAGGATGTGTTGAAGCCTTAGTATTAAAAATTATCCTCAGTATAATAGAGGGGCTTCCCTGGTGGCGCAGTGGTTGGGAGTCCGCCTGCCGATGCAGGGGACACGGGTTCGTGCCCCGGTCCGGGAAGATCCCACATGCCGCGGAGCGGCTGGTCCCATGAGCCATGGCCGCTGAGCCTGCGCGTCCGGAGCCTGTGCTCCGCAACGGGAGAGACCACAGCGGTGAGTGGCCTTCGCACCGCAAAAAAAAAAAAAACACATAATAGAGGGGTTTTTTTTGTCTGTTAGATAAAAAGCTTTCCAGTTTTCAATGACTGATGAAAGCGTGAAGACTTCATGCCTCCACTCATCTTCATTTACTTTTAAGGCCTTTTTCTTTCTGAAACTTTAAAAATTGATTTTGTGATAGTGTTTTTATTTCTTCTCTTATACTCCATAACTTTAGATAGAAAAGTATCTCAGTCTTTTGAGGTTTATGCTCTAGGAGAGCATGAATGATTCTTTTTATGTGTTTCGATAAGTATATGTAAAAAATATTAACAAAGATGTGACCATTATGACAAGGATTAGATTTGTAGTTGAAGTTTTTCTGCAGTAATCAGGTCCATATGATGTTGTATTGTTACCTTTCTATTAACAGCTTTGTGTCTCTTAAGCTGGAAAGCAGGGGATAGTCTTAAACTTCTTTGAATTGCTCTTAGTTTTCAGAATAGATGTTTGTCTACCAAAGAGTTAATAAAGAGCTATATGTAGTTCTAGTGTTTGTACTGTTTAATGTAAAAATTCCCCAGAGTAATCACTGGTTATGTTTTCTTTTGATGTACATTTAAAAGGATATCTTCTGCAATTTTTTGCTTGCTTAGTAAGAAAGAAAGATAGACCTTGTATTCCACTGTGTTTTCAATTTTTTTCTTAATTGTTAGTTATGAATCACTATGCTATTTTCACAAACTAATTTCCCTTTTTATCACTGTTTATAACTTTGTTATCCAGTTAGTTCACTGTTGTCTTTTCAGTAAATATCCATTAAGTAGCCCAGTTGTTCTTTTATGCAGTTTAGGTAAAGAATGTTAAACTTGGTGCTAAGTGCAAATATTCAGTTTGATCATGTTAAGATTTGTAAAAATTTTTACTTAATGAAAGAGAGTTAAGAGCATTGGGTGGGACTGCCCTACTTTCTTATACTGCTAGTTATTGTGTATACTGCTACCAGATAAATATTTGTAAGTCACCAGTCTGATCACATCATTTTTAATAAATCTTCAATAGCTTCCTTGGTTCTAAGAATCAAATTTTAAAAACAGAACTTAGTATTTATTAAGCATTTTTTTCTTTGCTAGGCACTTAACATTAAAGATTAACATTAAACATTTTCTTTAACATTAAAGAAAAAATTAGTTCTTAAATTTGTATAGATAGGCAGCCCTATTTTATAGATGGGGGAACCATGTCTCAAGAGGTTTAGGGCTTTACTATTGTCATAAACTAGTAAATACTAGGAGTTGAATTTGAAATCAGTTCTATTTACTCATGGTGTTCTACTACTTATGTTGCTCCTTCAACATGACAATATTTTATTTATTACCGAATTGAAGACAATGAACATTTTGCTTGAATATCAGATGGCTGATATTGTTAAAAGTAATACTTGGTTGAGGCTGATAGGATAAACTTAGAGAATACAAAAATAAATCTGAAATTTTATTTTAAAATACTATTGTACTAGAAATATTAGAATTTAAATTTCAAGAATAATTTCTCTTTACCATTAGTTGTTAGTATAGCAGATGTGCAGCACAACCTAAATAGATGTTTACTTGCAATTTTGAGGGTAGTGGAGAAGCCACATATTGGGGGCAGGTAGTGGTTCTTTATTTTTTTCCTCATGGTCTTTTTATTCTTTTATTTTGTCTGGATTGAAGATAATTTTCACATATGTTGATGTACATGACTGGATATTTTCCTTGTGAAATTTTGATGTGGTAGAAATGATGATGTATTGCTTTTCCTTCAACCTCAAAAGAATGTGAAGAATCTCCAAATAATACCTTCGTAAGAGACTGATTCATTGCTTCCACACAAATAACCTAAATTAAATTACATGCAATTCTTAAAGTTTATTTGATGTTGTTGGTATATCAAATAATTCTAAAAGATTTTCTCAAATACATAATCGTAAAATTCTTTAGCTTTGTGCTACTCAAAATGTGATCTCTGAGCTCTTTGTAAATACTCAGAGGGAATAAATACAGAAATCAAAAACATTTAGAAACTATTTGACAGTAATTTTGTATCTCTTGAATCTAGTAAGAAACTGGGACCTAGATTTTTTAAACTATTCATTCATTGTATTTTTAAAAATTGACTTACAGATATGAAATAAAAGGTCCTTAGATCGTTTGAGAAGCATTGATCTAGTTAAATGCTGTCATTATTTGTATTAACTGTTCATTTATATTTCCTTGTTTAAGTATATGAATATCCTTAATTGCTTTTAGATATAAATTTTGATAGATTTCACAGGAGTATGTTGAAACTTCTTGAAAATTTTTTTTAATTCTAAAATCTTGCTAAATTCATATGAAATTCCATTTTAGGGAATAAGTTTTGAGGAACCATGTTACAGAAAGCAGATAGTTTTTTAAAGTTGTGAGAGAGTTGTTCACGCAACTAGTATGTTTTAGTTATCGTCAAACATAGCCAGCCTCCAGTCAGAAAAGGCAGGAAAATTGAGGGAGGGGAAAAGACTAGTTGTTTCCTCAAACTCATAGGAAGAAGTAGAAACAAAATGCACATTTGGTTAAGAGGGTTTTATTTTAAAGTTTGTAAGATCACATTAAAATTTGTATTTAGTTTTTCTTGTTGTTAGATTTGCCTTAAATTTTGAGGTCATCTTGCATTTATAACAGTAAATCATAAACTGTCTTTGGTGATTTCTTAAAATACATGTAACATTGTTAACTTGCCTGGTGCTTTGTTATGAACATCTTTAATATGTATATAATTCGACATGTGTAATTCATGATTAAGATTTGTCCTTTTTCTCTTTCTAGGAAGATGATCCATAAGATCTTGAAGACCTTTCTGCACAGAAATGAGGGAAATACAAAGAACCAAATATCGTTCTGAAATTCGGGATCTGTATTTTGAGATGATTTTATTTTCAGAATGAGAAGTATATCTGGTTATCTTTATGAATGTAGAGACATGACAAGAGAGTTATGATGGCAAAAAACAAAGAGCCTCGCCCCCCATCCTATACCATCAGTGTAGTTGGACTCTCTGGGACTGAAAAAGACAAAGGTAACTGTGGAGTTGGAAAGTCTTGTTTGTGCAATAGATATGTACGCTCAAAAGCAGATGAATATTATCCAGAGCATACTTCTGTGCTTAGCACCATTGACTTTGGAGGACGAGTAGTAAACAATGATCATTTTTTGTACTGGGGTGACATAACACAAAGTGGTGAAGATGGAGTAGAATGCAAAATTCATGTCATTGAACAAACTGAGTTCATTGATGACCAGACTTTCTTGCCTCATCGGAGTACGAATTTGCAACCATATATAAAACGTGCAGCTGCCTCTAAATTGCAGTCAGCAGAAAAACTGATGTACATTTGCACTGATCAGCTAGGCTTGGAGCAAGACTTTGAACAGAAGCAAATGCCTGAAGGGAAGCTCAATGTAGATGGATTTTTATTGTGCATTGACGTAAGTCAGGGATGCAATAGGAAGTTTGATGATCAACTTAAATTTGTAAATAACCTTTTTGTCCAACTATCAAAATCAAAAAAACCTGTAATAATAGCAGCAACTAAATGTGATGAATGTGTGGATCATTATCTTAGAGAAGTTCAGGCATTTGCTTCAAACAAAAAGAACCTTCTTGTAGTGGAAACATCTGCACGATTTAATGTCAACATTGAGACGTGTTTCACTGCACTGGTACAAATGCTGGATAAAACTCGTGGCAAGCCTAAAATTATTCCCTATCTGGATGCTTATAAAACGCAGAGACAGCTTGTTGTCACAGCAACAGATAAGTTTGAAAAACTTGTGCAGACTGTGAGAGATTATCATGCAACTTGGAAAACTGTTAGTAACAAATTGAAAAATCATCCTGATTATGAGGAATACATCAACTTAGAGGGAACAAGAAAGGCCAGAAATACATTCTCAAAACATATAGAACAACTTAAACAGGAACATATAAGAAAAAGAAGAGAAGAATATATAAATACTTTACCAAGAGCTTTTAACACTCTTTTGCCAAACCTAGAAGAGATTGAACATTTGAATTGGTCAGAAGCTTTGAAGTTAATGGAAAAGAGAGCAGATTTTCAGTTATGTTTTGTGGTGCTAGAAAAAACACCTTGGGATGAAACTGACCATATAGACAAAATTAATGATAGACGGATCCCATTTGACCTCCTGAGCACTTTAGAAGCTGAAAAAGTCTATCAGAACCATGTACAACATCTAATATCAGAGAAGAGGAGAGGAGAAATGAAGGAAAAATTCAAGAAGACTTTGGAAAAAATTCAGTTTATTTCACCTGGGCAGCCATGGGAGGAAGTTATGTGCTTTGTTATGGAGGATGAAGCCTTCAAATATATCACTGAGGCTGATAGCAAAGAGGTGTATGGTAGGCATCAGCGAGAAATAGTTGAAAAAGCCAAAGAAGAGTTTCAGGAAATGCTTTTTGAACATTCTGAACTTTTTTATGATTTAGATCTTAATGCAACACCTAGTTCAGATAAAATGAGTGAAATTCATACAGTTTTGAGTGAAGAACCTAGATACAAAGCTTTACAGAAACTTGCACCTGATAGGGAGTCTCTTCTACTTAAGCATATAGGATTTGTTTATCATCCCACTAAAGAAACATGTCTTAGTGGCCAAAACTGTACAGACATTAAAGTAGAGCAGTTACTTGCCAGCAGTCTTTTGCAGTTGGATCATGGCCGCTTACGGTTGTATCATGATAGTACCAATATAGATAAAGTTAACCTTTTCATTTTAGGGAAGGATGGCCTTTCCCAAGAACTAGCAAATGAGATAAGGACACAATCCACTGATGATGAGTATGCCTTAGATGGAAAAATTTATGAACTTGATCTTCGGCCTGTTGATGCCAAGTCGCCTTACTTTTTGAGTCAGTTATGGACTGCTGCCTTTAAACCACATGGGTGCTTCTGTGTATTTAATTCCATTGAGTCACTGAATTTTATTGGGGAATTTATTGGAAAAATAAGAACGGAAGCTTCTCAGATCAGAAAAGATAAGTATATGGCTAACCTTCCATTTACATTAATTCTGGCTAATCAGAGAGATTCTATTAGTAAGAATCTACCAATTCTCAGGCACCAAGGGCAACAGTTGGCAAACAAGTTACAATGTCCTTTTGTAGATGTACCTGCTGGTACATATCCTCGTAAATTTAATGAAACCCAAATAAAGCAAGCTCTAAGAGGAGTATTAGAATCAGTTAAACATAATTTAGATGTGGTGAGCCCAGTTCCCACCAATAAGGATGTATCAGAAGCTGACTTGAGAATTGTCATGTGTGCCATGTGTGGTGATCCATTTAGTGTGGATCTTATTCTTTCACCCTTCCTTGATTCTCATTCTTGCAGTGCTGCTCAAGCTGGACAGAATAATTCCCTAATGCTTGATAAAATCATTGGTGAAAAAAGGAGGCGAATACAGATCACAATATTATCATACCATTCCTCAATTGGAGTAAGGAAAGATGAACTGGTTCATGGGTATATATTAGTTTATTCTGCCAAACGGAAAGCATCAATGGGAATGCTTCGAGCATTTCTGTCAGAAGTTCAGGACACCATTCCTGTACAGCTGGTGGCAGTTACTGACAGCCAAGCAGACTTTTTTGAAAATGAAGCCATCAAAGAGTTAATGACTGAAGGAGAACACATTGCAACTGAGATCACTGCTAAATTTACAGCACTGTATTCTTTATCTCAGTATCATCGGCAAACTGAGGTGTTTACACTGTTTTTCAGTGATGTTCTAGAGAAAAAAAATATGATAGAAAATTCCTATTTATCTGATAATACAAGGGAATCAACCCATCAAAGTGAAGATGTTTTCCTGCCATCTCCCAGAGACTGTTTTCCCTATAACAACTACCCTGATTCAGATGATGATACAGAAGCACCACCTCCTTATAGTCCAATTGGGGATGATGTACAGTTGCTTCCAACGCCTAGTGACCGTTCCAGATATAGATTAGATTTGGAAGGAAATGAATATCCTATTCACAGCACACCAAACTGTCATGACCATGAACGCAACCATAAAGTGCCTCCACCTATTAAACCTAAACCAGTTGTACCTAAGACAAATGTGAAAAAGTTGGATCCAAACCTTTTAAAAACAATTGAAGCTGGTATTGGTAAAAATCCAAGAAAACAGACCTCCCGGGTGCCTTTGGCACATCCTGAAGATATGGATCCTTCAGATAACTATTCAGAACCCATTGACACAATTTTCAAACAGAAGGGCTATTCTGATGAGATATATGTTGTCCCAGATGATAGTCAGAATCGCATTATTAAAATTCGAAACTCATTTGTGAATAACACCCAAGGAGATGAGGAAAATGGATTTTCTGATAGAATCTCAAAAAGTCATGGGGAACGGAGACCTTCAAAATACAAATACAAATCTAAAACCCTATTTAGTAAAGCCAAGTCATACTACAGAAGAACGCATTCAGATGCAAGTGATGATGAAGCTTTCACCACTTCTAAAACAAAAAGAAAAGGAAGACATCGTGGAAGTGAAGAAGATCCACTTCTTTCTCCTGTTGAAACTTGGAAAGGTGGTATTGATAATCCTGCAATCACTTCAGACCAGGAGTTAGATGATAAGAAAATGAAGAAGAAAACACACAAAGTAAAAGAAGATAAAAAGGTAAGTTTAATTTATGGTTCATAATGTTTCTAAAGATGTTTGCTTTTGACTTTTAAAAAATTATTTTTTAAGAGAATGGATTTGACATCAATGAGAACTTAGGCTGCCTGTGTCATTCAGTAAATATAATTGACAGCTCTTTTAAATTTTCTGAGTATTTTGTGAGGGCAGATTATTTTTTGTTACTTATTACATTTTATTTACTTGAGCTTTATCTTATTTGGGGTGGAAGTTCGATTTCACATTCTTCAGCATAAAAGTTCTAGCTGAATATGTGTGTTCTCTCTGCAGAAACTCAGATATAAAGTGATTTTGTTCATTTTTTTCTGTTTGTCTATAAGCATCCCATTTGTCTGTTTTTCCCTTTTGATCTACCATTTTGCAATATTAATTTGATACATTGACATAGCTTGTTTTATTGTGCTTTGCTTTTTGCGCTTCTCAGATACTGCATTTTTTACAAATTGAAGGTTTCTAGCAACCCTGCAACAAGCAAGTCTTCATCAGCACCATTTTTCCAATAGCATTTGCTTACTTCTTACTTGCTTCCATGTTACATTTTGGTAATTCTTGCAATATTCCAAACTTTTAGATTATTATATTTGTTACGGTGATCAGTGATCTTTGATGTTGCTGTTGCAAAAAGATTACAGCTCACTGTCGGCTCAGATGATGGTTAACGTTTTTTAGACTAGAAAACTATAGACAAAGATCTGGCAAGATTGATCAGATAAAAAGAGAAGGCATAAATCCTGAGAATGAAAAGGGGAATATAATTACAGATAGATCAGATTAATAAGATAGTAGAGAATACTATCAACAATTTTATGTGAACAAATTTGAAAGTTTAAACAAAGTTAAACTCCTTGACAAGAAAGCTTAGAATAATCCTGTAACTATTAAATAAATTATGAAGTAATAGTTACATCTTACCACAAAAATACCAGGCCCAGGTAATTTTACAGGAGACTTTTTAGGGAACAGATCATTCCAGTGTTCTACAAATCCAGAAAATAGAATAGGAGAATACATTCTTTAATTCATTATCTGAAGTTATCTATTCTTAATTCCAGAACCAGTCACAGGTAATATTAGAAAAGAAAATTTTAGTCCCATTTTACTTATGAGTGCACATGCAAAAATTCTAAATAAAGTTCAGGTCTACAGACCCTTAACTGCAATTTTGAAATCCAGTAACCTCTGAAAACCAAAAGTTTGTTTAGAACTTGGCAGTGTAATCTGATTTACCCTGTTCTTGGTGGGAAAACCTGACTTGAACTAATGTGTGAGGCTACATATAAGCATTGTCTTATTTAGAGTGAATATCCATATAGTTCACTGCAAGTGTGTTAATGTATTTGAATACAGGTACTGACCCACAGTTTGTTGGGGTTGTTACCTAATACACGTTTTTTGTACTGTACAGTAGGGATGATGACTAAAATTTTCTGAATTCTAAAATATCTTACCCTAAGGGTTTTACATAGGGATTGTGAATGTATAATACCAAAAGAAAAAATCCAACAATATATATAAAAAGCACTTGATAAAATTTAATAAATGAGAAAGCTACTAAATTATGAACAGATGAGAACTTACTTGAGAAAAGGTATCTATAAATATGCAAACAAGTAAGCATCATCCTAATTAGGGAAATGGATTCCCTTTTCAACCAGGAACAAGACAGAATGTACACACCATCACCACTTCCAGTTGGTATTATACAGAGATCCTAGTTAAAGCAGTAAGATAAGAAAAAAAATTAAAAGGATGAGTATTGGAAAGGAAGAAACAAAATTGTCACTCTTGGCTGATGATATGATTGCTTATGTAAAAGCCAAAAGGGATCTACAGATAAATTATTAGTATTAATAAAAGAGCAAAACAGCTCCATATAAGATCAGTAATCGTCCGTTGCATCTCTATACATCAGCAGTAAACAACTAGAAAAAATAATCAGAGAAGACACCATTTTTAAAAGCATGGCAGATTATCAAGTACCTGGGAGTAATTGTAACATCATGTGCAAACCTCCGTGTGGAAAAGTATAAAACTTTATTGTAAGACATTAAAGAAGATCTAAGTAAATGGGGTCACTATTGCCTTCCTATCCATGAATATGGCTTATCACAAAGAAGTTATTGATGTTCAGACTTATCTCTAGATTCAGTGTTGTTTCATTCAAAGTGTCAAAGATTTTTCAAGAAATTCTGCACTGATTCTAATACAAATATGGAAGAGTAAATAGTAAAACCAAGTATTTAATAGCCAGGACACTTCTGAAGAAGAAAGGCAGAGGTAGAGTGGTGATGATACATGTGCTTATTCTATCAGATAACGTAAAACTTTAGTATTTAACATAATGTGTTATTGGCTCAGAGACAGGCACATTTACCAGTAAAACAGAACAAAGTGCTCCCAAATACACAGACCTCTGACTTGGAGCTGTCCTTCCAAGCCATGTGAGGCTGTTGAACACTTGAAATGTGGCTAATCTGAATTGGGATATACTGGTCTACAGGGTGAATAAAGGCTTCCCTGAGACTTGTCATTTTGTCAGATCTGATAGATGAATTGGACTTAAGTAGGGGAGTGGTTGGGTGGATGGAAGAATATTTAATGCTGAATGAATAGAATGTGCATATTCTTAAAGGAGGTCACTGTGGCTAGTCATTGATCTGAAGCCGTCGTTGGCAAACTTTCTGTAAAGAGCAAGATAATAAATATTTGAGACTTTGAAGGTAATACCTCCTGTATTATAATTGCTCAGATCTGCTGTAAAAAAAAAGCAGGCATGGACAACATGTAAGTGAATGAGTATGGCTTCTTTTTATTTATTTATTTATTTTTGGCTGCGTTGGGTCTTTGTTGCTGCGTGCGGGCTTTTCTCTAGTTGTGAGCGAGGGCTTCTCTTGTTGCAGAGCACGGGCTCTAGGCACGCGGGCTCTAGAGCGCAGGCTCAGTGGTTGTGGCACAGAGGCTTAGTTGCTCCTCAGGATGTGGGATCTTCCCAGGCCAGGGCACGAACCCATGTCCCCTGCATCTGCAGGTGGATTCTTAGCCGCTGCGCCACCAGGGAAGCCCAGTATGGCTATTTTTAAAAACAGGCAGCAGGGTGGATTGGTCCCCTAGGCCATAATTTGCTGATACCTGATCTATGGGAGAGAATAATACAAGGAGAGATTTGAGGCTAGGGACTAGATGCAGACCTTTTTAGCACTGTTAGGAATTTTTGTTATTTAGCCTAAGAGTATATTGAAATTAACAGAGTTAGTGGATCTGAAATCACTGGGTTTCTGTATGGAGTATGGGTTGAGTGATACAGAAGACCAGTAGGCATTTACAGTAGTCTAAGCGAATCATGATAAAAGCTTTGAATAGTTGGAGTGGGGAGGGAGAGTGGTTTCAATGGATAGAATGGGATGGATTTGAGAAATACTTAAAATACATAAGATTTGATAATGTATTGCATATGTGGGGGAAGAGTAAAGATGATGAAAGAGATAGGAAAGATATCGCCTTGGTTTCTAGCTTGTGCGGCTTAATCAGTGATGATGCTGTTCCTGACGTAGAGCATTGGAAATTTGCCAGGTTTGGAATGGAGGGATGGAAATGAAAACTTTTAGAGTTCAAGTGGAGATATCAAATAGGCAGTTAGATATATAGGTCCTCAGAGAAGAGGTCTGAGTTGGAGATATGTATTTAGGAGACAATGAAGTAGAGATGGCAGTAGATGAAATGACCTAGGGAGTGAATACAGAGGAGTGCCTAACACAGCCTAGACCAATGTTGAATGGCCAAGGAGCAGAGAGGATCCTTAAAGGTAGGGAGAGTAAAAATAGACCACTTACCTTTTCTTAGCTCATTCCCTCACCTGTAAATTAGGAATGATAATGTTTCGCTTGGAATTGTGGTAGAAATTGGAACTGTGTGTCTCAAGTGCCTGACATACAGCAGTGTTCAATAAATGCTATTATAGTGTGCTTCAGGCCTGAAATATCTCAGTATACTCTGTCTGTATTTCAGAATAGTCCTTTGACCCATTTGCTGGATTAGTCTCCTGACTCATTTTTAAATTAAATACTCCTGTGATTTTTGATCCTGAATTTATGTACTTCTTCTTCTTCTTTTTTTTTTTTTCCTCTAAGAGAAAAGTTCATTCTTTTTACCTTCATTCTTTGATTCCAACATGGGAGCTATAGTCTAGGAATATTTTCTCAGGTTCCTTGACATTGGAAGATTATAACTTTTGGGCATTAGTGGCATCTAAGGAAGGCTCAAAGATCTGTTTCTCTTAATGTGGGCTTTAGTTGTCATTCCTGCCAAGCAGAGAAGGCTTTATGCTTAATTATCTTTTGTTCTATACCCCAAAATGAGTTTAGTGTTAGTTGTGGGAACAAAACCTCTAAGATATTTCTTGATTTGCAAGGATTTTCTTAAGTCATAACCCGTTATAGACATAAATATTTCTATGTAAAGGAAATCTTGCAAAACAATACCTACTTTATAAGTTATTTTGATTTTCTAGTCTATTGCAGTGAAAAAAGGGGTGCTGGTTGTGACCTACTGAATTGACTTTAACTTAACAGGTGCTTGAAAAATAGTGCTTAAGAGAATGAACTGAATGAGAAAATTTGAGTTAATATTGATAAAATTGCCAGTTTTTAACATCCATTCAATGAGATATACTTGTGTTTTAACTAGTTTGTTTTTTCTTCAGTATCCATTTCAGTGCTGTCAGCTTGATTCAGATAGTAAATAGTAGAATACTTTGTGAATTTTGTGGTGCATTAGAATAAGCTGGTATTCTAATGATTTTTCTTTTTGAGCTTTTCTTTAAAATTGTTTTCCTGTCTTATTTCCAGGTCATGAATCTTTTCATCCTCTTATTTATATTAGCAACTACCAACTCCTATTTTACTCTCAAATGTTCCATCCAGTCCTTATTATTTTCTCTGTGTTTTATTGGTCCCTTCTTATTAAACCCCTCTATCAAATAGTATCTTAGAAGATTCTGCTGCTTTAGCCATTATACTAGGGTTTGGAGCCTGTTTAGGGAAGAATACCAAAATAGATAATGTTTTCTTCAAAAAACTGAAGAGATATCTATATGTATATATTGAGTCGAAGATGTTAATTTAGTATTAGTAGATAGTGAACTGATACCAAGCTATTAATAGGGTAGATCCTTTAGAGTATAGTAATCTTAAGTTTAGAATTATTTGACTTCTGACTTCTAGAACCTACAGTCTTTATTAAGTAAAATGCCTTTTGAAAACACTGTCAACCAGACAGTGGTGACCAGAATTTTCTCTTGATTTATAGATTGTTCATTCCAGATATAAAAGTAATGAAGTATATGAAAGTATGTCTGTGGTGAACTGCTGTTTGTCTGTATCAAAATGTATAAGTTGTAGGGTAAGTTTGCTTTTTATTTTTAGTGTATATCACTTAACCTCTTGACAGTCACTTAACTGACTGTCAGTGTTCACATCTGAGGTTCTTGGAAGAGTTATAATTAAGGCTAAATAAAAATTGGATGGGGCTTCCCTGGTGGCACAGTGGTTGAGAGTCCGCCTGCCGATGCAGGGGACACGGATTCGTGCCCCGGTCCGGGAGGATCCCACATGCCGCGGAGCGGCTGGGCCCGTGAGCCATGGCCGCTGAGCCTGCGCGTCCGGAGCCTGTGCTCCGCAACGGGATAGGCCACAACAGTGAGAGGCCCGCGTACCGCAAAAAAAAAAAAAAAAAAAATTGGATGATTAAAGAGCTTACTGTAGGAAGAGCAATACTTACAGATCAGATACAGATAGAGTAGTTTGCACTTTGTTTAATGAGCTAAGTCATTTAACAAAGTCTTGAACTGCTCGACAGTTTCAGGTTTTCTATTTCTCACCTATTTTTTGGGGAGTACCTTGGTTAGATTTCTGGGCAGTTGATAATAGGGTGCCCATTATATATGTTATTACTTTGCAGACACTTCCTTAGGGGAGAGAGTGAGGGTCACTTTTATAAAGGAAGTATGATCAGAAGAATGAGAAAATTGCTTTCCCAGATTCCTCAGCCAGCATCTTTTCCAGCCTCATTGCCATGAGTTGGGTCTTATATCCATTCCTGACCAGTAAAGTCTGGCCAGAGGTGGAGAATTATGCTATTGAATGTAGGCCTGAGCCTTTAGAGCTCTTGGCGAGGTTGGCTTCCCCCAAATTAGGGTAATTTCTAAGGGATGAAAATTGCAGTGTCTAATGCAGGCTAGATTTACATGTTGTTTATAGTTGATCTCCATGGCCTAGCATAGTATGTTGTACTATGATCAGTTTGAAGTCAGTAGGAGTATATAGGTTTGTTTTTGTAGTGGTAATGAAAGAACGATTTATGGGTTTTTAAAAATAATTACATTTATTTTGACTCAAGGAAACTGTTGTTTTATTCAACAAGCATCTTACTGAATGCCTTCTATGCCTGAACACTGTCCAAAGCTAAGGATACAGGGATGACTTGGTCATGGGCTCTGCTCTCAGGCATTCAGTCTAGTACATTTGATTTTGGTGAAAATTAAACATATTTTATATTTTCATCAAGGTTAGTAAAACTTCTGGTTCTTTCATATCTCTCATTTCATTTGGAAAGCATTTATTTAGAAGTCTTAGTAACGATTTTTATTGCTTTCATATTGGCTAAATATGTTCTACATCTGACTGATTAGTTCTAAGGTGTTTCTGAAATTTCTCATAAAGTTAAAATTGGTTTCTTTAGTAGCATTTCTGGTGCTGGTGACATCAATTTATGGTATGATGTAAGTGTGGATATATAATGTGAATATTTCTGCCTGCATTTCACTATTTGCTGTTTCTTTGAATTTGTTCTGTGCTGTTGGGTTGACCATGATCTGTTACTCTTCAAATTCAGAATGAAATGTAACGAGATGGTTAGTTTTTAAAGTATATTTTGACTGATGTGTTCTAATAAGACTCAGTTTAAATGATTGTGTCAGTGGTATGCTTGTTTTCACTAATTTAAAAGCAAATGTAAATGTCTTCAGTGTGGCTTTCTATTCAAACTTTGTGTTTTTACTTAGTTTTCATAACAGCATGTTGAATGTTTAGCAAAAACTGGCATAGCACAAATTACTGAAATTATTCTTTTGCAGCACATTCATTATATTAATTGTTAGACTATATTTAGTTAATATATAAAGGAGGCACTTTACCTCTATAACATAGACTACTGTGTTCTTACTATAATTTTATATCAATGGACAATTGTTACTATTCCAAGACTTATAAGTGAGTTTATAGGGTTGTCAACCAGTTTGTCTGATACATGTATACAAGAACCCAGACCACATTTATTTGCCCTCAGTTATTTTCTCTTCCCTCTTTTCACCTAGTGTTAGGTTAAAGGGTCTGAAAGAGCATTCACAACATCCAGCACCTAACAGCTTTTAGAGAATTAAAAAAAAAAAAAAAAAAAAAAGGATTAAGTAGACCTTCATGGAGTACTGACTCTAAAGACTTCTTTTTTATGTTGATGTGTTATGCTATGGTGTAATACTTATTCTTCCCACATAAAGTAATCACTTTCTAGTAGTTTTATTGCTTTGTAGTTTAATAAGTTTTGTTTTTCTTACTACATTGTAAGCTTTTTGAAGGCAGTTATGATTATCATTCATCTTTGTGTACCGTACAGTAGTGATTCTCTATCTTGAATTATGTATTGACTTTTTTTTTTTAAAGTTAAAGTCTCAGACTTCCCAGGGCTATATCTGTAGCCATCTCCCAAACTTGAGTTCTTAGTCCTTGATTTTATTAGCCTAGCGCAATGGTTCTCAACCAGGGTCAATTTTGACCTGCAGGGAGCATCTGGCAATACCTGGAGACATTTTTGGCTGTCACAACTCAGGTGGGGAATTGCTACTGGTATCTGTTGGATTGAGGCCAAGGATGCTGCTAAACACCCTGCAATTCAAAATGTCAATAATACTGAAGTTGAGAAACCCTGTGTAGCCAAATGTGGTCTTCAATGAAATTCCTGTGAGATTCTAGAAGTCAGTCATACAAGGCTTGTTTGTACTTGCTCATTAGGAAAGGCAGGTTTTTCCTCACAGGTCATAGATATTTCTTCCCTATCCTCACCATGATTGGGTAAGGATGTATTTTCAGGAAGGAGTTACTGTGGGTCAAAGCTACATGCTCTTGCTATTTAACTTGTCTGATCTTTATTCTGCTGTGAAACATGTTGTTTCCATTTCATTGTCACAGTCTTAGTTGAGGTTATCATAAATTCTTACTTGGATTATTGCAATGACCTTTTTTTAAAAAAAATCTTTTTAATTTGAGGTAATTGTAGATGGACATACCATTGTAAGAAATAATGCAGAAAGATTCCATGGACCCTTTGCCCAGTTTCCCGCAAAGGTAACATCTTGCAAAACTAGTAAAATATCACAAACAGGGTATTGACATTAATGTGACCCGCAGATACTTTAGATTCCCCCAGGTTTGCTTGTACTTGTGACTGTGTGCACGCATGTGTGTGTGTGTGTGTGTACTCTATGCAGATTTTCACACGTGTAGCTTTGTGTATCCTATCCTGCACAGTACCTAGCATGATGTTATTATGCACATGGTAAATGCTCAGTTCTTACACACTGTTGAAAGTACATTACCTTATATCCAAATGAATTCACATAGAGTTGGCTATTTAATCCTTCTTGTAGTTTTATGATAAGAATCATTATTTTGTATGAATCCTGATTTTATTAGGTTCAGATGCTTAAGCTTAGATACATCTATATAATGACTCCCGTAGTAAAAAAAAAATTAGGTATAATGAAACTGTTTGCATAACTGGTAAATAAACTAACAGTATTTCGTATGTTTATTAACAGAAATCTTATATGGTAAAGGCTTTCTCTGGTTCTTGTTTATAATTTTGTTTGCTGCTGTTAGTGTTGACTGAGCACCCACCATGTGCCAAGTTATAGGTACTAAAAAGGAAAAGTGGACAGTTTCTAGAGTATTTTGGAAGTCATACCAACAGGGCTTCTTATGCATTCACTGTGGAGAGTAAGGGAAAATCAAAGCTGATTCATAAATTTATGGTTTAAGCAACTGGGTAGATTTAGATTTACTGAGATAGTGAAGAAGGTTAAGGATGAAAGGTTTCAGACCAGAGAGACTCAAGACATCTGTTTTGTGCTTTTTATATTATGTTTAAAATATCTATGTTGACATCCCAGTGGAAGTATAAAAGTTAGATTATGAATCTGGTATTCAGAGGAAGACTTATCAGGTTATAAAAGGATTGAAAGTTATGAGTTTAGATAAATTCACGTAAGGACAGAGAATAGCTAGAGAAGAAGGGAGGGGCTCAGAAGTGAGTTTGGGTAGACCAGGAAGACTTGTTGGCAGGTGAAACTGATCCCACTACTGGGCATATACCCTGAGAAAACCATAATTCAAAAAGAGTCATGTACCACAACGTTTATTGCAGCTCTATTTTCAATAGCCAGGACATGGAAGCAACCTAAGTATCCATTGACACATGAATGGATAAAGAAGATGTGGCACATATATATGATGGAATATTACTCAGCCATAAAAAGAAATGAAATTGGGTTATTTGTAGTGAGGTGGATGGACTAGTAACTGTCATACAGAGTGAAGTAAGCCAGAAAGAGAAAAACAAATACCGTATGCTAACACATATATATGGAATCTTTAAAAAAAAAAAAGGGGGGGGTTATGCAGAACCTAGGGGCAGGATGACAGGAATAAAGATGCAGACATAGAGAATGGACTTGAGGACACGGGGAGGGGGAAGGGTAAGCTGGGATGAAGTGAGAGAGTGGCATGGACTTATATATACTACCAGATGTAAAATAGATAGTTAGTGGGAAGCAGCCGCATAGCACAGGGAGATCAGCTCCGTTCTTTGTGACCATCTAGAGGGGTGGGATAGGGAGGATGGGAGGGAGACACAAGAGGGAGGAGATATGGGGATATATATATATATATGTATAGCTGATTCACTTTGTTACAAAGCAGAAACTAACACACCATTGTAAAGCAATTATACTCCAATGAAGATGTTAAAAAAAAAGAAAGAAAGAAAGAAAAATGAATCCCTGGTGAGAAAAGAGGAAAAACTGGTTAAGAGTAGTGACATGGGAGCCAAGAGAGCAAGTGTTTAAGGAGGAAGTGATCAAGAAAGAATGTTGCTGAGAGCAACATTTTGATAGTGTGGAAGTATCTGATCTTGACAAGCAGTTTAGTGGAATGGGAGAGAAAGCCAGATGGAAGCAAGGTGAAGAATGAATGGGATGTGAAAAGTAGAGATAGATGTAGATGACACCTTCAAGAAGTGTTTCTATGAAAGGGAGCAAGATTTGGGTCAGTAGCTAGAGTTCAATATGGGATCAAAAGAGGGTTTTGTTTTCATGTTTGTTTTTAAAGATGAGAGATATTATATTTGTATATTCATAAGAATGACCCAGGAGAGGGACAGGTTGATGCTATGAAAGAAGAGGCGAGGGATAAGAAGATATTGGAAAGAAGATATTGGCTTGTATGAACAGGGGATACTACAGAAGGAAAACATGAATCAGGGTAGAGATACATAGGTGGGTTGGTTGTAGGTATAAATGAAGAAAAGGGAATTCCTATGTGTCTTTTCCAATGAAATGTGAGTTGAGGACATTAGGAAGAGAGAGGGTAGGTAGTACTTGTAGTTACATGAGTTTCTTTAATTGTACAACTTCTCAGAATTTTTTAGCATGCTGTGATATGTTGAGAATCTCTTGAGTGGGACAGAGTATATAGGGCAGGACCAGAGAAAACTCAAATTGGAAGCCATTGGGGAGAAATTTGATTTCCTATTTGTTTCCATTTTGAAAAGAGGATTAAAGTTTATATATCATAGACATAAATTTTTTAATTAATCTGTTTTTGGCTGTGTTGGGTCTTCGTTGCTGCGTGCAGGCTTTCTCTAGTTGTGGCAAGCGGGGACTACTCTTCGTTGTGGTGCGTGGGCTTCTCATTGTGGTGGCTCCTCTTGTTGCGGAGCATGGGCTCTAAGCACATGAGCTTCAGTAGCTATGGCACGCAGTCTCAGTAGTTGTAGCTTGTGGGCTCCAGAGCGCAGGCTCAGTAGTTGTGGTGCATGGGCTTAGTTGCTCCACGTCATGTGGGATCTTCCCGGACCAGGGCTTGAACCCATGTCCCCTGCATTGGCAGGTGGATTCTTAACCACTGTGCCACCAGGGAAGTCCCTCATAGACACAATTTTTTAAATCTTGGTTTTTTTCTGGTTACACAAGTGATCTTTATCTTTTCAAAAAGTACTTCCTTTACAAAAGGAAATGTACAATTTACAGTGAAAATTCTGTATAACCTCCTCCCAGTCTTTTCTTTCTCTTTCCTTCTATACCCTGCTCTAAATTTAAGGGTATCGTTGTCAATAGTTTGGTATTTGTTTTTTAATTTTTGCTATAATATTAACATAAATGATTTATTTTGATGGAATGGAATTATACTATTTATCCTGTTCTTAAACTGTAACATATATCAGTATATGTAAATCTGTTAAAATCAACCTTCTTAATTCGTCTTTATTATCATTAATTTTGGTGTACTAGATCTTGACAAGGACTAAAGGAGATCATTTAAAATTTCTTATTCTGTTTCCATAGAGGTACATATTTCTGCTATACTTTGTTTCTGCTACTTGGTGGATTGAATTCTAGATAATTGTAAGTGAGTCTCTTTTGTATAGTTCAAAGCTTTTTGCTTTGAAGACAGCTGCAATGTTAACCTTGCTCTTGTAAAAACAAAAAAAATCATTACTTTCTCCATCATTTTGTTTTCAGTTTTTAGGAGTCTGTTTAAATGGCATGTGGTTAGTCACGTTTAGTTTTTTGTGTTTTTTTAAATGAATTTATTTGTTTGTTTGTTTGTTTGTTTTTGGCTGCATTGGATTTTCGATGCTGCGCAAGGGCTTTCTCTAGTTGTGGCAAGTGGGGGCTCCTCTTTGTTGTGGTGCGCAAGCTTCTCATTGCGGTGGCTTCTCTTGTTGCGGAGCACAGGCTCTAGGCGCATGGGCTTCAGTAGTTGTGGCACACGGGCTTACTTGGTCTGTGGCATTTGGGACCTTCCCGGACCAGGGCTCGAACCCGTGTCCCCTGCATTGGCAGGCAGATTCTTAACGACTGTGCCACCAGGGAGGTTCTCCTGTTTAGTTTTGTACCAAGTCTGAGAGTCTTTTATAGCTGATCTGATCTTAATCCATTTACATTTACTTTTTAATTTGCTTTTTTCTTGTTATCTATTTTTATTCTTCATCAGCAAAAAAAGAGAGAGAGAGAAATAAAGGAACTAATAGTTATTCTTTTTCAGATTCTTTTCCCTTGTAGATTATTACAAAACATTGAGTATAGTTCCCTGTGCTATACAGTAGGTCCTTGTTGGTTATCTATTTTATATATAGTAGTGTGTATATGTTGATCCCAAGCTCCTAATTTATCCCTCCATGCCCTGTCTCCGCCCGATGATGTTTCATTATGTGTTTAGGATTTCTAGGGCAGTTCGAGAGTGCTATAATTTAAATATTAACTATTACATATTTGAGAACTTAAAAAAAGCTGTAGTTGCTTGTTACACACATTTGGATGACATACTGGCTAAATAAAGAATCTTTGACAAATCTTTTTCCCATGAATATTCACATAGAAGAGTTTTCTGACTTCCCAAGTTTTCGTGAGAACTTTGAGGCTAGCCTGATATTTTCCCTCCTTTGTTGGTCATTGGTTTCTTCTGCCTAGATGCTTTTAAGATTTTTGAAGCTTACTGAGTTCAGCAGCATATGTCTGTAACTTGATGGTTTACTCCTATTTGTGGTGAGATCATTCAATCTACAAATTAAATTCATTATTTCAGAAGAGACCTCGACTATCTTTGCACTTCTCTCTTTCTCACAAGCAGAATTCCAGAGCATTGGAGTATGTTAATGAACAAAGCAGATAAAAATCCGTGCCCTTGTGTGGAGCTTAAATTGTAGCAGGCGTACACCAAAATAATAATGATGATGATGATGATATATGAGAAAATTTATATAGTGTTGTGGGTAGGAAAAGCAGTGTAAGAGGGATTAGAAGTACTGGGCAGTAGTTAGAGAAAGACAGGCCATAGATCACAATTTTTAATAGTCCATGTAGGCCTTATTGAGAGGGTAAAGGGAACAGCCAATGCAAAAGTCCTAAGTTAGGAGCATGTGTCACATGCTAAAAAAGCAAGTAAGCTGTGTAACTTACTTGCACAAGGAAGTAAGGAAAGGGAGTAAAATGATGGAGAAAGTAGAGGAAAATGAGGTAAGAATATATAGAAGCCGAGTTCAAAGCATGCTAGATTATATATGGCCTTGAAGGCTGTTATTTGTGGGTCACTATCATTCTGGGTGCTTTATTGAGAACGGTATGTAGAGAATGGTGGTAGAAGCAGGGAGGATTGATTGAGCAGTCAATGCAGTAATCTACATATGTGAAATGGTGATAGCTGTATGGACCAGGGAATTAGCAGTGAAGATGGTTAAGATCTCATAGATTTGGAAGTAAGGTGTGAGAAAATAAGAGGGATCAAAAATGACTCCAAGATTTTAGGCTGGCAGCTGAAAGGATGGAATTGCCAGCAACTGAGATGTAGAAGGCTGAAGATGGAGCTCCTTTTAAGGAAATCATCAGGAGTTCAGTTTTGCATGTTAAGAAAGAAATATCTCTTAGACATTCAAGTGAAGAGTCAGGTAGAAGGTTTCAAATGAATCTGGAGTTCAGGAGAAAGAGCTGAGCTGGCAGTATTAATTTGGGTTAGCAGCATATGGATGACATTACCAAGAGGGTGATTATAGATATTGAGAAAAAAAGGCAGAGACTGAGGCCTGGGGTATTCACAGTATTATAAGGTTGCCGAGGAGGGACAAGCTAAGGAGACTAATAAGGGGAGAACAAGTGAGATAATAGAGGTCGTCTCCTGAAGTCCACTAAAGAGAGTGACTGCTGAAAAGTTGAGTAAGATGAGAGCTGAGAACTGACTATTGCAAAACAGTCATTTGTGAACTTAATAAGAGCAGATTTAGTGGAGTGATGAGAGTGATAAACTAATATAAGTACATATAAGAGGGAATGGAAGGAGGGGAATTGGAGACAACTAGTATAGATGATTTATATAGAGTTTGTTCTACAAAAGGAAGTAGAATTCTGGAGCAGTAGCTAGCAGAGAGAAGAAGATTAAGACTTCTTTTAAGAGTGGGAGCAAAAGTATTTTTTGGCATGTGTCAAAGAAATGATACAGTAGAAAAGAGAACTCTGATGATCTTTTCCACTTTATTCTGATCTTTTCAATCATATTGGGTCTTTTACTAAAGAGGTATTCATTTCTTTAATGGATTTTTTTCTTCACTTTCTTTACATTTTGCCTCTGGTTGTCTCATTTCTTCTTTAATCTTTTATTTCAAGAATCCCATAATAAATTTAAGAGAATAGAGAAGTCCAAAATTTCTTGTTTCCTGGATTTATTCTTTGAAAGCCTCCTCAACTGTTTTTTGCTACTTAAGTTTTCTACAGTTTGTTGGTTACATATGAAGCAATTGAGGTATTGTTTTTTTCAGTGTTATTGATTGTATCGACAGTATTTATTGAATATTTGAGGATGTTGCTTAGATGCTCTCCTTTGTTGTGTTGCTGATATTGCTGAAGTGGAAGAGCAGATTCTGTAAAGAGCTATTTATATGCCTTTTCCTGGTCCTGTTTACTTATACTAATGATAGTTTTTAATATCCACTGGACACTTAACTGATAACATTGTTTATATTATTTGTGAAATACAATGTTTATTTTACTGGATATGCTTTTGCAGACATGAGATTTGCCTAAGTGGCCAGGAAGAAAAGACCTTGGGTATTTGCATTTAAGCAGAAATTAAGATTTGTATGAATGTAGTAATGAATCAAAAGTTGGATTATCATAAATCAGATCCTGTTTTCCTGCTGGCATAATTATTTATTGGGACCTGCCATTTCTGACTATTGGTTCATCAAAAGCTATAGATATAAATGACCAGGGCTTCCCTGGTGGCGCAGTGGTTGAGAGTCCGCCTGCCAATGCAGGGGACACGGGTTCGTGCCCCGCTCCGGGAAGATCCCACATGCCGCGGAGCGGCTGGGCCCGTGAGCCATGGCCGCTGAGCCTGCGCTCCGCAGCGGGAGAGGCCACAACAGTGAGAGGCCCGCGTACTGCAAAAAAAATAAAAAATAAAAAAAATAAATGACCAAATAACCATACGCCTCATCTTTTTCTTGCATTTCAGAGAACCTTGATGGGATTTTATAGCAGTTGTAATCATCTAGCCTTAGTTTAATTTATGAAATAGATTTTAAATTATGTAAGTTAATTTGAATTGGTATAAATTTGTAGCTATAGATTAGCAACTCTTAACTAAGGGTTGTATGTTAGAATAATGTATAGTTTTTCAAAATTCACATTTCTAAAGAACTCCCTGAAGTGATTCTTATGCTTAAGAACCATCACTTATAGAAAAAAAGTTATATATGTTTTTATTCATCATAAAAGCTAATATAGGAATGTCTAATTCAAAACTATTTTCCTACATAGAGTTTTCTTTTGCACCACTGTAAATTAGTAGAAAAATTGGTAAAGTCACATAAGCTTTTTACGCTTTTTTTCCCCATATATGTGAACTATAACTTGACTGTCAGGGCAGTTGTATGTTAGTAAGTTATCCCTTTATACTTTGCCAGAAATTCCATGCTATAAGCCACTTAGCATTTCATTGCCTCAGATTACTGGTGTAATCTGATCTTGGAGTAACTGCAGAATTAAATAACTTGCCCTTGTAACTTTATGGACTTTGAGGGATGGATATTCCCTGAGCATAAGCCAGAGAAATCTACCCCCAATTTTAGTGAAGTATTCAGAGTTTAGTTTGGTTCCTAAAGGGTAATATGAAAAGAGAATTTCTTAAGAGTTGATTGGAACAGTTAGGACTAGCTAGCTTACTTTTCTTACAACTTTGTTTTTTAGGTGTCATTGCAGATTAAGATCTTTTATTCCTGTTTCATGGCTCTTGCCATAGGTTAGGCATTGCTGTTTTCATTAACTTGCTTAAGTGTAATCTTTTTCACCACTGTATTATCTCTGTAAACAAAAACATCCATCTTTGCCTCAGTTTTCACTTTTGTAATCAAATGGTGCAGCTAATAGTTTGCAGGCTGGAAAGCACCTTAGTGCTCCTGAGAAAGAAGAGGACCCAGTCGCTGTATCCCTACCTCAGCTTTGAAATAACAATCTCTTCATTTCTACTTTCTTGCACATTGTTCTGTTTTGGTGGTGGTGGTAGTGGAAGGATTGTTTAAGGAGTAAGGAAGGATCCACACTACTTGACTTGGTGGGCTAGGTCTTGAGCCATACCAAGTATTCCAATGCTTTGTTGGTAACATTTCAGACAACTAGTTATATTGTATGTAATCTGTACCTACCAGAGTTTATGTAATCTGTATCATCAGAGTGATAATATATGAAGACTTAGAAGTTGGATTTCATGAGATCTGGAAGTTTGATAGGTAGAGCAGCCTGAAATTGAAATGAAGAAAGGACTTGATTGATTATGCAGGGTATCAGTTGCATAACTTGGAACTTGGAAGAACACATTGAAAGATCAGTCCATCCAAAGGAGAGACTCCTCTGGAAATTAAAATGAGGACTGTTGCTTTAAGCATTGAAAGCTCTGCCTGTGTTCCCTCCCCTGCCCCCACACACACTTTTCTGATTAGAAATGGTATGTTTTTATGTGATTTGTAAGTCAGTAACAATACTTACGACAAATATAAATACACCCTACTTAAGGAAGAGTGACTCAGAATCTCCTTAAGGGTTGAATTCCAGGCAGTATTTCCTTAGGTTTTTGAAATGTTCGCTCCCTGGTTAAGAACCCATTTTCTCCCAATGCAATATTGAAATTAAACTTTGAAAATTCTTACGTAATTTTGTTTATTATTGTGAAAATGTTTTGTCCATTACTTATAAAAATTATCTTTTTGGGAGTGCTTAATAAAACATTTTTAATAGACTAAATTAACATCTCCTTTCCCACTAGGATGTTATTTTCTTTTATAAAAATTATCTTAATATTTAAGAAATAGAGTCAATAGATAGGAAGAAAATGAGGAAATGATGGGGTTAAAACTCATGGAGTTGAATAGCTTCATTGTATAATCAATAATTAAAGCTATGTTATATTCTTACTAATATAGCTATGCACAAAAATCTCACTTGGAACTTCCCCAAAGACCAAATAACAAATGCACCAATAAACAGACCACACTGAAACTGTGAATTGAGCATTGCTTACTCCTAGTTTCTCCTTTTCACTTGGCATTGAAAAATGATCTTTTCTAATTTCCCTACCTGTCCAGTTTTCTATTATTTTACAAAGGAAAAAGTTTCTTCTATTCAGCCATTTTTTTTGTCTGTTCACTTTTGTCTCTTTCTCTTGGTCACGTTGCTGCTTCTAGCAGAATTTTTTTAATGAACCCGGTATTGATGGACATTTAGGTTGGATATGGCTTTTAAATATATCTTTTGATACAAAATGTTTATTTACATTGCTTAATACTAATGTTTTTCTGAAAGAAATTAATTTTAATAGTTTTAACTTGAATATGTTTTTTTATAGCAGAAAAAGAAAACTAAGAACTTCAATCCACCAACACGTAGAAATTGGGAAAGTAATTACTTTGGGATGCCCCTCCAGGATCTGGTTACAGCTGAGAAGCCCATACCACTATTTGTTGAAAAATGTGTGGAATTTATTGAAGATACAGGTAGGATAGAAGTATCATTGCAAGAGGTTTGATATAAAATTTCACTTTTGCTACACCAATAGTGTGTCAAATGTTCCTGATTCAAGCTAGAATTTGAAAGAGGTGTATCGTTCTCATTAGGATTGATTATCTTGAGTATTAATTCTAGATGTAACCATCTGATATTTGAAAGCAGTTTTGTCGTTAGCCAGTCATACTTTTGTTGGACTTCTCTTTATTAAATGGCTAAGTCAAATACTAAAATGTTAAACTTACCTTTTTCTGGAATTTAGAATAACTCAGTTATTAAATTATGCTACTGTTTAATCATAGTTATGATTTAAATCAGTAATTTGAATGTTTGCAACATTTTAAGTCTAATACTATTTTTAACTCATTTTACACACGAATTTTTCTTTTAAAAATTCATAGCAATATTTGTGAATGTGCAAGAGGTAGCTTGTGATGTTACTATTTATTCAGCCCCACTAGCTTAATATGGTTTGTATGGTTTGAGTTGTATTTGTAAGGAGTGTGTAGATATCCTCACTGTTTTAAAAACAAGCCTGCTCTTATGTTTACTTTGTCTGATGAAACTATTCAGAAAGTAGTCAGAGTTGGGTTATAAAGGCAGAATATTATGTTTATGTGCATTTAAAATGAATACAAGTTAACCATGAAACTTCAGTGATTTGAATAGACTCCAAAATGTAATGGTTTGAAAACGTGAGCTAATTTCATTTTAGCTTTATTTATTCTTAATGACCTCTTTTGATAAACAACTATTGTTTAAAGAATAAACAAGCTAGGATGCCCATGTCCTATCTAAAAAATCAAGCTCATTTTTACTTAGGTGTATGTACGCCATACCATTTAATCTTGACTGTCAGCTAAGTTCTATATGTACATATTAGGTTGTCCGGTGAGAAGTGCTAACTTTCAGTTTTAATAATGATTGGAATATGGGGCAATACCTGTTATCCACTGGTATTAGAGTTGAAATAGCCTATCTTCTCCCTTAAGTTAATAAATTTTAATTTATAGAGCCTGTATTTGTATATGCCTTTAATCATTTGTTTTTTCCTTCAACAGAAGTATTAGGCAAATTTCTTTATGTATTTCTGTCCATCTTTAGCATAGTAGAAATGCAGAAGTTCTTATAATATTAGCTATCTGCTTTGAGGTAAAAGAAATCTCATTTTCTCTAGTAATATAATTAGGCCTTGTGGATATGACTGAGCAATTCAAAAAGACTTTTCTTTAGTGATTAGAAAATAATAAAGTAATAATGGATTGCATTTTGTACATTTATTTTTATAATTAAAAAGTCCCACTTCTTGAATATTTTCATGGTAGTTGAGTGATCTGGCTTGAGGAAAATAAATTCCAAGTGTAAGATAAAATGAAAATTCTAGTTCAATTCTTAGCAACATTTGAATTAGTTCAGTCAACTGGCAGGTAATTTATATATTTAAGTGCTTTGTTAGAAGTATACTTAGTTAGGTACCATGAAACCATAAGAATACTTATATAAAGATTAAAGCTAGTTCTTTTGTTGATGTAGTAGTATGTATTATTTTGTTACTGATTAATGCTAATCCATTTTAGCAGAAATTCTCAGTTGTTTAAGAATTGAATATCAGATTCTCATTATGGACTGGAGCAGCCATCTCCATATTTAAGGTTTAACTTGTAACGTAAATATAATCAACACCCTTGTTTAGAGGACTAACCTTTTAAACAACCCTGAAGAAAATATGGTGGAAGTTTTTAAAATCAGCTTTACTGTCATAACTTACATGCAATAAAATTTACCAATTTTAATTATACAGTATGAGTTTTAATAACTCTATAGTCATATAAGCACCACCACAATCAAGATTTAGAACATTTTTATCACCTCAGAAAGCATCTAGTCTTTTGTCAGGAATGATGTTAGCTCTTAGTTTTTTGTAGATATTCTTTATCAGGTTGAAAAGTATCCTTCTATTTTTTTAAAGAAAGCACTGGCTCTTTTATTTTTTTTATTTTTTAAGATTTTTATTTCTTTATTTTATTTTTTTTTAAGTCTGTCGGGTCTTAGTTGCGGCACGTGGGGTCTTCGTTGAGGCACGCGGGATCTTTCTCGTTGCGGTGCTCGGGCTCTTCGTTGTGATGCTTGGGCTTCTCTCTAGTTGTGGCGTGTAGGTTTTCTCTTCTCTAGTTGTGGCCTGCGGGTTCCAGAGCGCCAGGACTCTTTAGTTTGCAGCACACTGGCTCTAGTTGAGGCACATGAGCTCAGTAGTTGTGGCATGTGGGCTTTAGTTGCCCTGCAGCATGTGGGATCTTAGTTCCCTGACCAGGGATTGAACCCACGTTCCCTGCATTGGAAGGTGGATTCTTTACCACTGGACCACCAGGAAAGTCCCAATCCTTCTATTCTTAGTTTGCTGCATTTTTATCCAAAATGGATGTTGATTTTGTCATGTGGCTTTTCTGCTTCTGTTGATATGATCCTAGAGTTCTTATTAAAGTCTGTTTATGTGGTGAATTATATTAATTGATTTTTTTTTTGAGGTTTTTTTTTTGTTTTTTTGGCTGTGGGATCTTCATTGGGTCTTCGTTGCTGTTTAACAGGCTTCTCATTGTCATGGCTTCTCTTATTGCGGAGCACAGGCTCTAGGCACTCAGGCTTCAGTAGTTGTGACTCATGGGCTCTAGAGCACAGGCTCAGTAGTTGTGATGCATGGGCTTAGTTGATCTGTGGCATGTGGGATCTTCCTGGGCCAGGGCATGAACCCGTGTCCCCTGTATTGGCAGGTAGAATCTTAAGCACTGTGCCACCAGGGAAACCCCATTAATTGATTTTTAAATGTTGATTTTTAAACTAACCTTGCGTTCCTGGGTTAGTCATACACCATTTGGTCATAATGTTTTATCGCTGGATCCAGTTTGCTAAAATGTTAAGGGTTTCTGTATTCTAAGAAATATTGGTCTATAGTTTTCTTTTCTTGCAGTGTCTTTGTCTGGTTTTGCTATCAGGGTAAACCTGGCATCATAGACTGAGTCTATTTTCTGGAAAAGTTTGTATAGAATGGTAATATTTCTTTATTAAATTTCTGTAGAATTCACCCGGGAAACTATTTGGACCTGGAATCTTGTTTGTGAGGAGGCTTTTAACTATACATTAAATTCCTTTAATAGATACAGGGCTGTACAGATTTTCAGTTTCTTCAGTAAGCATTGATTGTGTCTTTCAAGGAGTTTGTCCATTTCATTCAAGTTGGCAGAGGTGGTTTATAAAATTCCTTATCATACTTTTAATGTCTGTAGCATCTGTCTTCTCTTTTGTTTTTGGCATTACTGATTTCTTTTTTTTGTCCTCTTGAGAGAGGTTTATCAATTTTCTTGATCTTTCAAAGAACCAACTTCTGGTTTTATTGATTTTCCTCTCTTGTCCATTTCTAAATTCATTGAATTCTACTTTTTTTTCTGTTTTCCTTCTTTCTGCTTTCATTTTGTTTCTTTATAGTTTCTTAAAATGGAAGCTAGCTAATGATTTTGACCAGTCTTCTACTATAATGTTAAATGTTTAAAAATTTCCTATAAACATCATTTTAGCTGTGTGCCACTGATCTTGATATGTTGTTTCCATTTTCATTCAGTTCAAAATACTTTGTAATTTCTCTTTTGACTTTTTAATTTAACTCATTGATTATTAAGAGTGTTTTATTTCTAAATGTTTTCCAGATATCTTTGTTATTCATTTCTAGTTTAATTCTATTGTAGTTGGAAAACAGTTTGATTTCAGTGTAAGTTTATTGAGACTTGTTATTTATAGCCCAGAATGTGGTCTGTTTTGAAGAATGTTCCATGGAGCCTTCAACAGAATGTTTTTTAAGCTGTTGGGTGAAGGGTTCTATAAATGTCAGGTCAAGTTCTTGAGAGTATTCGTCAAGTCTTGTCTATCCTTACTGATTTTCTTGTTGACTTGTTTTTTTTAATCGAGTACTATTGAAATCTGAAATCATGATTGAGATTTGTCTGTTTCTCCTTTCAGTTGTGTTAGTTTTTGCTTCATGTGTTTTGAAATTCTTTTAGTTGCACATACATTTAGGATTATGTCTTTTTTTATGAACTGACCTATTATCGTTATGAAGCATTCTCCTTGTTCTGAAGCCTTATTTGTCTAAAATTAACATAGCCAATGGTATTTTCTTTTGAGTAGTGTCTATGTGGTATATCTTTTTTCATCCTTTCATTTGTATCTTTATATTTAACATAGTTTCTTATGGATAGCATATCTGAATCTGACAGTCCATTTCTTTTAAGCAGAGCGTTTATTTGATCATTGACTTTTCATGTAATAATCAGTATGACTGGTTTTAAATCTGCCATCTTGTTTTTATTTTTCTTTTTGTTTCATGTGAACATTATTCCTTTTCTTTTCCTGCCTTCTTTTGGATTAACTGAATATTTTTTATTCTATCTTAACTCCAATGCCAGGGTTATTAGTTATATTTATCTGTTAGGATTTTTTAGTGGTGCTCTAGAATTTGAAATAATAAAAAGTTCAGAAAGTTAAAAAGGCATCAGTTATCACTTTTATACCATCCTAGTGACTTTGGTTTTTAAATGAATGGACAACGATGTACAGTTTTTACTATGTGGCCACTGGTTTAAAAGATGCTGACTTTATTTTTTCATTCATTTTTGCGGGAAAAGGGGACTTGTACATAAGGTCAGTCCTGCTCCCTCAGAATCATGTTAAATGTGGCTAATGGTGTGGTACAGAACTGTAGTTGTGCATTTGTGATTTTTATCACTGTTTGTTTAATCACAGTTCATCTTCAGGCAACATTACACCACCATGATATGTAGCTTAAGAACCTTGGAACAGTGCATTTAACCCTCCTATCCCTTGTTCTTTTGTTGTACATTTTAATTTTCCAATATGTTTTAAACATCACAATATATGTTCATAATTTTTGCTTTAAACAGATAATTATCCTTATTTTTGAAAGATATCACACTCTACAATTCACCCATTTAAATTGTACAATCCAGTGGTATATTTGTATATTCACAGAGTTGTGCAGCCATCGGCACTTTCAATTTTAGAGCATTTTCATCACTCCCAAAATAAACCCCACCCATTAAGCAGTCACTCCCTCTTCTCCACACCCACCCCCCTTAACTTTCTGTCTCTATAGATTTACCTGTTCTGGTCTTTTATGACTGGCTTCTTTGATTTAACATAGCGTTTTATAACATCAGTGTTAGCATCTATCAGTACTTCATTCATTTTTATTGTTGAATAATTTTCCATTGATGAACATTTGTGTTGTTTGCCACTTTTTTACTATTGTGAATATTGCTGCTGTGAACCCTCCTGTAAAAGTTTTGTGTGGACACGTTTTTCACTTCTTTTGAGTATATATACCTAAGAGTGGAATTTCTAGATCATATGGTAGCTCTATGTTTAACCGTTTGAGGAATTTACCAGACTGTCTTCCAAAGTGGCTGCACCATTTTACATTCCCACCAGCAATATGCAAGAGTTCCAGTTTCTCCACATCTTTGCTAACACTTATTTTCTGATTTTTTGATTATAGCCATCCTACTGGGTATGAAATGCTGTCTCATATGGTTTTGATTTGCATTTCCCTGATGATAAATGATGTTGAACATATTTTCAAGTGTTTATTGGCCATTTGTATATCGTCTTTGGAGAAGTATATATTCAGATACTTTACCTTTTTTTTTCGGTACGCGGGCCTCTCACTGTTGTGGCCTCTCCCGTTGCGGAGCACAGGCTCTGGACGGATGCGCAGGCTCAGCTGCCGTGGCTCACGGGCCTAGCCGCTCCGCGGCATGTGGGATCTTCCCAGATCGGGGCACAAACCCGTGTCCCCTGCATCAGCAGGCAGACTCAACCACTGCGCCACCAGGGAAGCCCCTGGATACTTTACCATTTTTAAATTGAGTTGTTTGTCTTACTGTTGAGTTTAAGAGCTCTTTATATATCCTGGATACAAGTTGCTTTCAATATGACTTGCAAAAATTTTTTCCCCAGATTCCTTATTGGTATCGTTTGAAGCACAAAAGTTGAAAATTTTGATGAAATCCAGTTTTTTAAAAAATTTTGTTACTGTGCACATGGTATCATATCTAAGAAGGTTTTAGCAAACCCAAGATCACAAAGATTTATGATCCTATATGTTCTTCTAAGAGTTTTTTTGGTTTTAGCTCTTTCATTGAGGTCTGTGGTCCATTTTGAGTTAATTTTTGTGTATGGCACAAGGAAGGATTCCAGCTTGATTTGTTTGCTTTTACGTATCCATTGTCCAAGCACCATTTATTGAATTGCCTTGGCATTCTTTTTGAAAATCAATTGACTGTAAATATGAGTACTTCTGCACTTCCACGTATATTCCATTTATCTATATGCCTATCCATTTTTTTTTATATATTTATTTGGTTGCACTGGGTCTTAGTTGTGGCAGGTGGGCTCCTTAGTTGTGGGTCATTGGCTCCTCAGTTGTGGCATGTGAACTCTTAGTTGCAGCATGCATGTGGGATCTAGTTCCCTGACCAAGAATTGAACCTGGGCCCCCTGCATTGGGAGCATGGAGTCTTAACCACTGCACCACCAGGGAAGTCCCTATGCCTATCCTTTTTTGCCAGTACCACTTTGTTTTCATTATTTTAGCTTTCTAGTAAGTTTTGAAATCAAGAAGTGTAGTCTTTCAACTTTGTTCTTCTGATAGTTCTAGGCTGTTGATGGATTTCTTTTTTCTTTTCAGCTTTTTTTAAAAAAAATTTATTTTATTTATTTTTGGCTGCGTTAGGTTTAAGTTGCTATGTGCGGGCTTTCTCTAGTTGTGGCAAGTGGGGGCTACTCTTCATTGCGGTGTGCGAGCTTCTCATTGCAGTGGCTTCTCTTGTTGCGGATCACGGGCTCTAGACGCGCGGGCTTCAGTAATTGTGGCACATGGGCTCAGTAGTTGTGGCTTGTGGGCTCTAGAGTGCAGGCTCAGTAGTTGTGGCACACGGGCTTAATTGCTCTGCGGCATGTGGGATCTTCCTGGACCAGGGTGTGAACCTGTATCCCCTGCATTGGCAGGCGGGTAACCACTGCGCCACCAGGGAAGCTCTTCTTTTCAGCTTTTTAAAGACTGCTTCTTGTCTCCTGCATGATATTTAAAAGGAAATCTGCTGCTATTCTTAGCAGTATTCCTCTGTATATGATGTGTTCCCCTTTCTCCCTCGATTCCCGGCTGCTTTTAACATTATTCTCTCTAGTTTTTAGCAATATTATTAAAAATGTATTTTAGTGTGTGCTTAAAAAAAAAAAACACTTCTGCTTGAGGTTTCTGGAGCTTCTTAGATGTCATGGTTTATAATTTTCAAATTTGCGGCCATTATTGAAATATTTTTTCCTGTTCTATTTCCCAGTTATGGACTCCAGTTACATGGTATTAGACATCTTAAAATTGTTCCGCAGCTTACTGAGACTGTTCATTTTTTTAAACCTTTTTTTCTTTCTGTGTTTCATTTCACCTAGACTGTGTATCTATTGCTATATCTTCTAGTTCACTGATTTTTTTTTTTTTTTTCTGTATGGTCAAATCTAGAAGTTCCATTTTAAGTCTCTTTTTTATCATTTATCAATATCATGTTGATATTTTCTTTTACATCTTTAAATATACTTATAAAATTTATAATAGCTGTTTTAAGGCCCTTGTTTTATGGATTCTGTCATATTTTATTTCTCGGTCTGTTTATGTTTCTGTTGGCTTTTCTCCTGATTATGGGTTGTGTTTTTCTGCTTCTTTGACTGGCGGTTTTGATTTGACATCAGACATTTTGAATATTTCATTTTGCGTGGTGAATTTTCTAGTGTTCCTTTAAAGAGTGTTGGATTTGTTTTGTCATGTGTTAAGCCTTTTGTGGATCAGTCTGGTCCTTTCTAGGCTTGCTTGTAAGTTTATTTTGGCAGATCCATGGCAGCTTTTATTCTAGTATTTATTTAGACCTACTTTAAGGTATGAAGACTTCACTTACTGCCCTGCATATTAGAAGGTCTTAAAATCAGCTATACTTCAATTAAAAAAAGAAAACAATACTTAAAAAAAAAAGTCTTTTGAGAATAGAACTTGGACTAGTCTCAGCCCCTGTCCTCAGAAAGTTTCCTCTCACACACTTGCAGTATTCAACCAAAGACTCCAGTGTCTTTTCTGCATATCTCTGAGGCTTTCTCTATATACCTCTCCCTCTTTTTTTGGTATTCTACCTCACAAATTCTAGACATCTCATCCTTTCTGAACTCCTGTCTCCACATTCTCAACTCTGGTAGGCCAATATGATTCCACCTCTCTGCACTGCTATCTAAAATCTGTTTCCAGGCACTAAATCGGGGCATTCAGACATTTTAATTTATTTGCTTCTTTTTCCTTACAGATCAGTTTTGAGCTGCCTATAGTTCAGTGTCTGAAAACTGTTGTTTCATATAAAGTTTACAGTTTTTAGTTGAAGTTGTGATAAGTTCCAGTTAGGAAATGACCCTTGAAATATTAGTATAAGTTTTAAGTAGACAGAAAGTGTGGTGGAGAGAGATTGAAAAGAAAGAGTAATAGTCCTCTCTAAGAAACTATTTAGGATAGATAAGGAGTTGAAAGAGGTCTCAAAAATGCCTCTCAGATTCTATATTAGGGTGACCATAGGTGGTACACCATTAATGAAAACAGGAATTATGGTATGAAAAGCAGATTTGACAGTTTGATAATAGATTCATATTATGTACATCTTAAATCTTAAGGTGCCTGTAGGGCAGTGGTCCCCAACTGTTTTGGCCTCAGGGATCGGTTTTGTAGAAGACAATTTTTCCACAGACTGGCAGGGGCACGGTGTCAGGGGGGTGGTTTCAGGATGATTCAAGCACATTACATTTATTGTGCACTTTATTTCTGTTAATATTACATTGTAATACATAATGAAATAATCATACAACTCACCATAATGCAGAATCAGTGGGAGCCCTGAGCTTGTTTTCCTGTAACTAGATGGTCCCACCTGGGGGTATTGGGAGACAGTGACAGCCGAAGTGTGTTGCTTATGGTCCAGTCTAGTATGTAAGATGCAGCTTAATGGTCACTTGCCACTCACTGATAGGGTTTTGATATGTTTCTGCAAGCAGTTGATTTATTATGGTCTCTGTGCAGTCAAACCTCTCTGCCAGTGAAAATCTGTATTTGCAGCCGCTCTCCAGCACTGCAGTGGGGAACAGCTGTAAATACAGATGAAGCTTCCCTCATTCGCCCACTGCTCATCTCCTGCTGTGTGGCCTGGTTCTTTAAAAGTTCAAGATTCAATTGAATGTATGGCTGTGGATCTTTGGAAAGTTATTTGGTCTTTTTTTTTTTTTGCGGTACGCGGGCCTCTCACTGTTGTGGCCTCTCCCGTTGCGGAGCACAGACTCCGGACGCGCAGGCTCAGCGGCCATGGCTCACGGGCCTAGCCGCTCCGCGGCACGTGGGATCTTCCCGGACCGGGGCACGAACCCGTGTCCCCTGCATCGGCAGGCGGACTCTCAACCACTGTGCCACCAGGGAAGCCCAGTTATTTGGTCTTAAGATGAGATTTTGGTAATTGTCATTGTATAGATATTAATGTAAACTATGTGCTGATGAAATTCAGGGTGAGCATAGAGAGTGAGAAGAAAAGATCACATTGCAAATAGGCTGTACAAAAGAATGGAGCCCTAAAACACTAAGAAGAAAATTTTTAATAAGAAGGAAGCATGGTTATCAGCTTTGAAGTTACAGGGGTTAGATGACTTAGAATACTTTTTTTTTTTACATTTTTATTCAGGTGGAATTCATATATTATAAAATTAACCTTTTTTTTTTTTTTCTTTGGTACGCGGGCCTCTCACCGCTGCGGCCTCTCCAGCCGCGGAGCACAGGCTCCGGACGCGCAGGCCCAGCGGCCGTGGCCCACGGGCCCAGCCACTCCGCGACACGCGGGATCCTCCCGGACCGGGGCACGAACCCGCGTCCCCCGCATCGGCAGGCGGACTCTCAACCACTGCGCCACCAGGGAAGCCCTAAAATTAACCATTTTAAGGTGTACAGTTCAGTGACATGTAGTACATTTACCATGTTGTACAACCACCGCTTCATCTAGTTCCAAAGATTTTCATCACCCCAAAGAAAACTATACCAATTAAGTGGTTATTCCCTTCCCTTTTCCCCCCTTTCTCCATCCTCTGCCACCATAAACCTATTTTCTGTATTTATGGATTTACTTATTCTGGATAGTTCATATAAATGGAATCACACAATGTGTGACCTTTTGTCTGGCTTCTGTCATTTCGCATAATGTTTTTGAGATTCATCTGTTGTAGCATGTGTCATTGTATGGATATATACTGCATTTTGTTTATTTGTTCACTTGGTGGGCATTTGGTTTGTTTCCACCCTTTCGCTGTTGTGAACAGTGCAGCAGTGAACATTCATGTACAAATATTTGTTTGAATACCTGTTTTCAGTTCTTTTGGGTACATACTTAGGAGTGAAATGGTGGGTTGTATGGTAATTCTATATTTAACTTTTTGAGGAAATGTCAAACTGTTTCCTGCATTTTACATTTCCATCAGTAATGTATAAGGGTTCAAATTTGTCCACATCCTCCTCAACACATGTTATATTCTGTGTGTGTGTTTTATATATTTTTATTTTTATATACAGCAGATTCTTATTAGTTATCTATTTTATACATATTAGTGTATATATGTCAATCCCAATCTCCCAATTCATCCCACCACCACCACTCCCCCACTTTCCCCCCTTGGTGTCTATACATTTGTTCTCTACATCTGTGTCTCTGTTTCTGCCTTGCAAACTTGTTCATCTGTACCATTTTTCTAGATTCCACATATATGTGTTAATATATGATATTTGTTTTTCTGTTTCTGACTCACTTCACTCTGTATGACAGTCTCTAGGTCCATCCACATCTCTACAAATGACCCAATTTCATTCCTTTTTATGGCTGAGTAATATTCCATTGTATATATTTACCACATCTTCTCTATCCATTCATCTGTCGATGGGCATTTAGGTTGGTTCCATGACCTGGCTATTGTAAATAGTGCTGCAGTGAACATTGGGGTGCATGTGTCTTTTTGAATTATGGTTTTCTCTGGGTATATGCCCAGTAGTGGGATTGCTGGGCTCACATGGTAATTCTATTTTTAATTTTTTAAGGAACCTCCATACTGTTCTCCATAGTGGCTGTATCAATTTACATTTCCCACCAACAGTGCAGGAGGGTTCCCTTTTCTCCACACCCTCTCCAGCATTTATTGTTTCTAGATTTTTTGATGATGGCCATTCTGACCGGTATGAGGTGATACCTCATTGTAGTTTTGATTTGCATTTCTCTAATAATTAGTGATGTTGAGCAGCTTTTCATGTGCCTGTTGGCCATCTATATGTCTTCTTTGGAGAAATGTCTATTTAGGTCTTCTGCCCATTTTTGGATTGGGTTGTTTGATTTTTTAATATTGAGCTGCATGAGCTGTTTATATATTTTGAAGATTAATCCTTTGTCCATTGATTCATTTGCAAATATTTTCTCCCACCCATTCTGACGGTTGTCTTTTTGTTTTGTTTATAGTTTCCTTTGCTGTACAAAAACTTTTTAAGTTTCACTAGATCCTGTTTATTTTTGTTTTCATTTCCCTTACTCTAGGAGATGGGTTAAAAAGGATCTTGCTGTGATTTATGTCAGAGTTTTCTTCCTATGTTTTCCTCTAAGAGTTTTATAGTGTCCAGTCTTACACTTAGGTCTTTAATCCATTTTGAACTTATTTTTGTGTATGGTGTTAGGGAGTGTTCTAATTTCTTTCTTTTACATGTAGCTGTCCTGTGTGTGTGTTTTAATTCTAGCCATCCTATTATTCCTTTTTGATAGGGATTGCATTTTGATCTGTAGATGACTTTGGTAATATTTCCATCTTAACAGTATTAAGTCTTCCAATCCATGAACACTAGATGTCTTTCCATTTATTTAGGTCTTCTTTAATTTCTCCCAACACTGTTTTATAGTTTTCATTGTACAAGTCTTGCATTTCCTTGGCTAAGTTTATTCCTAGGTATTTTATTCTTTTGGATGCTGTTATAAACGGAATTATTTTCTTAATTTCATGTTCGGAATGTTTGTTTCTACTATATAGAACTGATTTTCGTGTGATTATGTTTTATCCTGCAACTTTGCTGAAGTTTTTTTTATTAGCTTATTAGTTTTTTGGTGTGTGGGTGTATTTGGGATTTTGTCTGTATATAAGGTCATATCCATTTGTGAATAGGGATAGCTTTACTTCTTCCTTTGAAGTTTGGTTGCATTTTATCTCTTTGTCTTGCTCTGGCTTGAACTTCCAGTGTAATGTTGAAAAGCTGTGGTGAAAGCAGGCATTGCTGGTGTTCCTTACTTTAGAGAAAAACTTTCATTCTTTCACCATTATGTTAGCTCTGAGTTTTTCATAAATGCTCTTTATCGCATCGTGGAAGTTCCCTTCTGTATTAGTTTCCTGGAGTTGCCATAATGAAGTCCCACAGACTGAGTAGTTTAAAACAACAGAAATTTATTTGCCAGCAGTCTAAAGGCTGGAAATCTGAAATCAAGATGTCAGCTGGGTCACACTTCATCTGAGACTCTGGGTAGAATCTTTCCTTGCCTCTTTCTGGCTTCTGGTGGTGGCTGTCAATCCTTGGTGTTCCTTGGCTTGCAGCAGTGTTAACTCCATTCTCCCTGTGTCTCTGTCTTCTAAGAAAGACACTAGTCATTGTATTAAGGACTCACTCTACTCCAGTATGATGTCATCTTATCTTAGCTAATTACATCTGTGATGACCCTGTTTCCAAATAAGTTCCCCTTCTGAGGTATTGGGGGGTTGTGACATCAACATATCTTTTGGGGAGACGGAGTCAACCCATAAAACCTTTTATTCCTAGTTGAATATTTTTATCATGAAAAGGATTTTGTGAAATGGTTTTTCTTTATCAATTGAGTTATCATGTGGGTTTTTTTCTTTCATTCTATTGATGTGGTGAGTTGCATTGATTATTTTTTTCTTATGTTGAGCCACTTTTGCATTCCTGTGATAAGTCCCACTTGCTCATGGTATATAATCTTTTTAATGCTGTTGCATTCAGTTTACTAGTGTTTTGTTGAAGTTTTTTGCATCTGTATTCATAAAGGATATTGGTCCATAGTTTTTTTTTTGGTGTCTGTCTGGCTTTAGTATCCGGGTAATACCTCATACAGTGAGCTAGGAAGTGTTTCTTCCTTTATCCTTTTATCCTTTAGAATGATATTTTAATGAAAGTTTTCTCTGGTATTAAAAACGTGCTGTCTTCAGAATCTTTTGAAGCATTCCTATGTTAGAGACTTTCTAAATTTTTTTCTAGATTTTATAGTTTTTCAATTTCCTGCTTTGTTGTCAGTGTACCTCCTGCTGCTTATAATCTTATTTTACTTTTCCAGTTTGCAACTTCTAATCTGCTGTGAGTGAGGAAAACATATGGCAGAGTTAGTTTAAGTTGTGTTTTTGGTTAGGTTAAATAGAATCTGTGGAAAAACAGGAGGTATTCCTCCTATAAAGGAAATAATATATTTTAGTGCAAGGGCTTTGTACATCTTTTTGGCTATTTATAATCCTTTTTGTTTCCATTTTTTCAATTATGACAGGTTAGGTGATCAGATGACCAAGTTCCAGATAGGGGAAGAATTTCTTCACCTATGTATCCTAAAATTTATATTTGCATGTAGATGTAGTTAATCTGGAATGCCCCCACTATTACAAATGAATTATAAAGAAATAAACTATCTGTATAGCTTAGAGGTTATTTTTCTGCTAAGACTCTGTTAGAAGGATGAATGTCTCGGTAAGTTTCTTTAAATATTGGTCTAAAAATTATGTTGTTCCAACACACCAATGATGGATGAAATAAGTGAGGTTAAATGGGTAAAACAAATCTTTGTTTTATTGCTAAAATAAAGGTCAGTATAACTTCCTTTTTATTTTATTTATTTATTTTATTTAAAAGCATTCCCACTTGCTTTTTTGAAGAACTCCTACTAATTTTCATTATTCTGACACTTTTTCACTAAATGTCATTACCTAATGTCTTCTGTACTTCCTTGTCCTACCTATATATATCTCAATCCATTTTTATATTCACCCCTTTGCATGCCTCCTCAACCCTGACCATGTTATTCTCTTGGCAAACCTCAACTGTGGTTAAACTAACTCCCTGTCTACTCTGTGGTTGGACCAGAAAGTAGATTATAGCTGTAGAAAAAGAAAAACCATGCATTTCGTGTTAAATATGTGACCACAAATCTGAAGTAACCATCCCATATTTTCTTTATTTCTTCACATTTTGAAAACTTTTGAACGTTCAGAAATGTTGCAAGAATAGTATGATTGAGCATCCATATATCTTTCATCTAGATATACCAGTTTGGATGGGGGGCTGGGTTGCCACATTTCTCCCCAACTTTTTTTTTTTTCCCCAAACCATTTGAAAGTTACAGACATCATGGCACTTTGCTCTTAAATCTTTTTGGCATGTGTCTCTTAAGAACAAGGACATTTCCTCCACATAACCACAGTATAAATACCACCTTCAGGAAATATAACATTGATAAAATACTGTTATTTAATATTTTATTTATAATCAAATTTCCTTCATTGTCCCAATAATGCCCTCTTACAACTTTTTTGTTCTTTCACTTTAGGATCCAGTCAAGGATCGTGCATTGCATTTCTTGTTATGTTTCTTTAGTTTTCTTTAATCTAGAATAGTTCCCTAGCCTTACGCATGTTTTCCTGACACATTCTTTGAAAATTTTAAGTCACTTTTTTGCAGAATGTTCCTGAATTTTTTCTGATTCCTGGTCAGATTCAAGGTAAACATTTTTGGCTGGAATTCTACACAGGGCTGTTGTGTCTTTCTTTTTTTTTTTTTTTTTTTTTGTGTTACGCGGGCCTCTCACTGCTGCGGCCTCTCCCGCTGCGGAGCGCAGGCTCAGCGGCCATGGCCCACGGGTCCAGCTGCTCTGCGGCACGTGGGATCCTTCCGGACCGGGGCACGAACCCGTGTCCCCTGCATCAGCAGGCGGACTCTCAACCACTGCGCCACCGGGGAAGCCCTGTTATGTCTTTCTTAATGCATCACACTAGGAGACATATTATTTCCTAAAGGACTTTTTATGTTGCTTTTGAAATTCTAGGCTTTTAATAACCTTATCTGTGTCAGATAATGCTAAAAGTTGGTATCATTGGCATCTGAATTTAATGATTCAAGTGTGACTTGTTTATTTTTGATCTAGCAAAGAGGAATTATAAATTAGACCTTAAAGCCTTTCTTTAGATAATTTTAGTATGCCTATTTCTAGCAGAAATTCCTTAAGGTTTTTTAGTATGTTAATATGTTACCTTTTATGTTTTCTAGTTTTGAAATAAATTTTTATCTGTTAGCAAGAACATTTTCTTCTTTGAAGTAGTTGGTCATTGGGTTACAGCCAATGCTTTGTTCTGTTTTTTAAACACCACAGCCATTAGACCATAATCTCTAAGAGAGGAGGGACCCCCAGCTCCTAAAACTAGGAGGACATGTGAATAAATCCTTTTTTAATAAACGTTTAAAAAATGAACCCTACTTAATTTTAATAATCCTAAGTGTGTGTCCTTGTGCCAGTAGTTATACATGAATGATATCTCTTTAAGTCTTTATTTAACAAACTAGAATTAGCACTTATTATTTTTTCCTACAAAAATGCATGACCTTTGCAAAAGATGAGAGAATGGAGGCATTTGTGCTACAGTGTGACTTTTATAATTTACATTTATATCAATTGACTAATTTGTATTGTGCTGAGCTGTTATATCATTAAAAACCCAGGTTTAACATTGTAATAATAGTGGATGATGAAGGTGATACACAATATGCAAGATGCTCTGTGGTTATGACAGGGAAAGAAAGGCTATTCTCAGGAGAAAGCTATGTCAAATACTTTGTTTGAAAGTTAGATTGAAACATATGGAATCGTCATTTTTTTTTTATTGACAACCAGGTGATTATACCTGTAGCTCTTTTGTTTTTTTAATGGTGAAATTCCAGCAGGAAAATGAATGTGGTGCAAGTCTGAAGAAACACTCTAGTCCTTATTCTTTTTATCCCCAAGGTGAAATAATTAGTAATGTATTCAGCTTTTACTGAATGCTTGCTATTTGTATAGTAAACTTTCGGTATGCTATAAAACAAGTGTGTTGTTTTTTCATTTAATTTTTTAAAAGTATTTATTTATTTATTTACTTAGCTGTGCCATGTGGCTTATGGGATCTTAGTTGCCCGACCAGGGATTGAACCTTTGTCCCCTGCGGTGGAAGCATGGAGCTCTAACCACTGGAATGCCAGGGAATTCCCTGTAGTTTATTCATTTAATTTTCACACCTCTATGGCGTGTGTGTGCATTTACTATCTCTGTTTTACAGAGCAAGAAACTGAGGCCCAGAGAAATTAAGTAATTTGTCTGAGGTCACACATTTGGATTCTAGCCCAGGCTCCACTACGATTATCGCTTACAGGTGATATTTGATAGCCAGGGTTTTTTTTGTTTGTTTGTTTTGATTTGTTTTAAGGAAAGGAGCTATCTATTTCATTACAGCAGGAAAAAAAGTACAGATGAGTCCATAAGGAATAGAACTGAAAAAATCACCTGTGATTTCATGAGCAAGAGATAGGTTTTTCTTCTTCTAAATGTTTACACATTTAAACATACAGCTTTTTCAAAAGGGGAAAACTCAACATGGTTTTGTAATATTTTTAATATATGAGCAAAACTTCATTCCATTTGATGATACTTTAGAATTATATTTTATGACCTATATTTCGTATCTAACATCTTGATAATTATGGTTTATTCAGTAATTCCGTATTTCTGGATATGTCTTGAAACAGTCAATAATGGCACTTACCCTTTTGTTTACATCAATGCTCGCATTTTTATTTTCTAGGAAACATGACTAGACATGAAATTGCTATGCCCAACCCCAGTGATAGAAATCATGCAGAGAGAGGAAATCACCTAGCATAAAACAAATGGGGTAGCATGTCAAAAATATTTCCTTTTATATATTGAGTGAGACAAACTAATGACCCTGGCTTGCCCAGTTTCTAATTTTAGCAAGTCACTTCACTTTTCTAAGTTTGTTTCCTTATCATTAACATAAGGCCTCTTGTCTGTTATTTTGAAAATGGAATGAAAATAATGTATGTCATGTTTACGTTACGTATTTTTAAGCATTATATGTAAAGAAAGTAACAAAATGAAAGATTGGAACACTGTTGTTGCTTTTTCTTGGATATTAAAGAGATACATATGTATATATATTTTTAATATAGCTTCCCCCCCATATTTAAAAACACTGTTTTTGATTGAGGAAAAAAAATACTGCCTTTAGCCTTCTTATTTCTGTAACATTCTTGTCCCTGAAGTGTCACTTATCATTGCTAAAAGACTCTTGCTCCATTGGTGTTACTTCATCCTTATAAGCTTTGATGTATCTATATATGTCTATATCTTTTTTTTTTTTCCTTTTTTTTTGCGGTTTGCGGGCCTCACTGTTGTGGCCTTTTCCGTTGCGGAGCACAGGCTCCGGACGCGCAGGGTCAGTGGCCATGGCCCACGGGCCCAGCTGCTCCGCAGCATGTGGGATCTTCCCGGACCGGGGCACGAACCTGTGTCCCCTGCATCGGCAGGCGGACTCTCAACCACTGCACCACCAGGGAAGCCCTATATCTTTTTTTTTTTTTAAGAAGTTTTAGGTTTATAACAAAATCAAGAGGGAGGTTTAGAGATTTCCCATATACCCCCATCCCCCCACATGTGAAACCCTCCTCACCCCCAATTACCAACATCACTCACCAGAATAGCACGTTTTTTGCCAAGGATGAACCTGCATTGACACATGATAATCACCCAAAGTTCATAGTGTACATTAGTGTTCACTCTTGATGTTGTACATTCTGTTGGTTTGGACATATGTATAGTGACATATCCATCATTATAATAGCATACAGAGTATTTTCACTGCCCTAAAAATCTTCTGTGCTCTGCCTATTCATCTCTCCCCACCTCCCTCACCCCTGGCAGCCATTGATCTTTTTATTGTTTTCATAGTTTTACCTTTTCCACAATGTCATATAGTTGTAATAATCATACAGTATGTACCCTTTTCAGATTGGCTTCTTTCATTTAGTAATACGCATTTAAGTTTCCTCCATGTCTTTTCATGGTTTAATAACTCATTTCTTTTTTGGCATTGAGTACTATTCCATTGTCTGGATGTACCACAGTTAAATTATCCATTCACCTCCTGAAGAACAGCCTGTATGCTTCCAAGTTTGGGCAGTTATGCAGTAAACATAGCTATAGCTATAAAATAAATGTTGTAAACATCTGTGTGCAGATTCTTGTGTAGATATGTTTCCACTTCCTTTGGGTAAAATAACAGAGGATGATTGCTGGATGGTATGGTAAGAGTACATTTATTTTTGTTTTTTGGGGTTTTTTGGGGGGTGTTTTTTTTTTTTTTTGTCCACACTGCACAGCTTGTGGGATCGAACCCAGTCCCCTGGCAGTAGAAGTGTGGAGAGGACATTTAATTTTGTTAAGAAACTACCAAGCTGTCTTCCAAAGTGTCTGTACCATTTTGCTTTCCCACCAGCATTGAATGAGAGTTCCTGTTCTCCACATCCTTGTCAGCAATTGGTGGTGTCAGTGTTCTAGATTTTGGCCATTCTAATGGTGGTATCTCATTGTTGTTTTAACTTGCAATTCCCTAGTCACGTGTGATGTGGAGCATCTTTTTATATGTTTATTTGCCATCTATAGATCTTCTTTGATAAGGTATCTGTTAAGATCTTTACCCCATTTTACAATGGAGTTGTTTTCTTTTTTTCTTTCTTTTTTTTTTTTTTTGGTGGTATGCAGGCCTCTCACTGTTGTGGCCTCTCCCGTTGCGGAGCACAGGCTCTGCACACGCAGGCTCAGAGGCCATGGCTCACGGGCCTAGCCGCTCCACGGCATGTGGGATCTTCCCAGACTGGGGCATGAACCCGTGTCCCCTGCATCGGCAGGCGGACTCTCAACCACTGAGCCACCAGGGAAGCCCTGGAGTTGTTTTCTTATTACTGAGTTTTAAGAGTTCTTGGTATATTTTGGATAACAGTCCTTTACCAGATGTGTGTTTTGTAAATATTTACTCCCAGTCTGTGACTAGTCTTCTAATTCTCTTGATGTTGTCTTTCACAGAGCAGAAGTTTTTAATTTTAACAAAGTCCAGCTTATCAATATTTTTTTCACAGATTGTGTCTTTATCTAAAAAGGCATCACTGTAGCCAAGGTCATCTAGGTTTTTTACTATGTTGTCTTCTAGGAATTTTATAGCTCTCCATTTTACATTTAAGTTTGTGATCCATTTTGAGTTCATTTTATATATATATATATATATATATATATATATATATATATATATATATATATAATTGGCTGTGTCAGATCTTAGTTGCAGCATGCAGGATCTTTTCATTGTGGCACGCATGCTCGCTCTTCGTTGCGGCGTGCAGGCTTCTCTCTAGTTGTGGCACACAGGCTCAGTAGTTGCGGCATGCAGGCTCCAGAGTGCGCGGGCTCAGTAGTTGCGGTGTGTGGGCTTAGTTACCCCATGGCGTGTGGGATCTTAGTTCCCCAACCAGGGATCAAACCCACGTCCCCTGCATTGGAAGGCAGATTCTTAACCACTAGACCACCAGGGAAGTCCCCAGTTTGAGTTCATTTTGTCAAGGGTGAAGGTCTGTGTCTAGATTCATTCTTTTGCATATGAATGTCCTATTTTTCTAGCACCTTTTGTTGAAGAGACTGTTTTTGCTCTGTTCTTATTGCCTTTGCTCCTGTGTCAAAGATTAGTTGACTGTTAATGGGTGTTTATTTCTGGGCTCTCTACTCTGTTCCATTGATCTATTGAATATTTCCCTCTTTTTTCCTCAATACCATATTGTCTTGATTACTGTAGCTTTATACTAAATCTTAAAGTCATGTAACGTCAATCCTCCAACTTTGTTCTCTTTAAATATTGTCTTGGCTTTAAGTCTTATCCTCTCTATGTAAACTCTAGAATCAGTTTGTTGATAACCATAGAATAATTTTCTGGGAATTCGATTGGGGTTGCATTGAATCTGTAGATCAGGTTGGGAAGAACTGACAACCTGACTATTTTGTCTTCCTTTCCATGAACATGTTATATTTCTCCATTTACAGTTAGTTGACCCTTGAACAACGTGGGTTTGAACTGCGTGGGTCCACTTATACCTGGATATTTTTCAATAGTAAATACTATAGTACTACACAATCCATGGTTGGTTGAATCCGTGGATGTGGAGCAACAGTGGATACAGAGGGCCAACTATGAGTTATACATGGATGAACTACTGCATTGTTCAAGGGTCAGTTGCATTTAGTTCTTTGATTTCATTCATCAGTTTTGTAGTTTTTCTTATATAGATCTTGTACATATTTGTTAGAAAATTTTCATTTTGGGACATGCTAATGTAAGTGGTATTGTGTTTTTAATTTCAAGGTCCATTTATTCCTTGGTATATAAGGGAAGAAGTTGATTTTTGTATCCTGCAACCTTGCTATAATCACTTACTAGTTCAAGGATTTTTTTGGCAGATAGATTTTCTACATAGGCAATCATGTCATCTGTGAAAAATGATAGTTTTATGTCTTCTTTCCCAATTTGTATACCTTTGATTTCCTTTTATTGCTTTAGCAAGTACAAGAACTTCCAGTACTTTCAACCAGATGTTGAAAGGTATGGTGAGAGGGGACATCCTAGCCTTGTACCTGATCGTAGTGGGAAAGCTTTGAGTTACTTTGGGTACTAGACCCTTATCAGATAAATGATTTGCAAATATTTTCTCCCATCTTATAGGTTGTCTTTCTTGATAATGTCCTTTGATGCACAAAAGTTTTCAATATTGTTGAAATCCAATTTATCTTTATTTTGTTTCTTATGTGTTGGTTCTGTATCTAAGAATCCATTGCCAAACCCATTGACATGAAAATGTACTCCTGTGTTTTTTTCTAAGAGTTTTATGGTGTCAGTTCTTATATTTAGTAAGTATTTTCATCAGCAATTAGGACTAATTTTACTTAATTTTTTTATGCTTTGGATTCCTTTTATTTTTTTCTTGCCTAATCTAGCTAGAACTCCAGTACAGTGTTTATTAGAAGTAATGAAAGCAAACATCCTTGTTGATTCTCTGTTTTTCTACCTTTTTATTTTTGTATTCTACTTTTTATTTTGTTTATATCCATTTTACTTTTTATTATTTCCTTTGTCCTATGTAGGTCTCTTTGAGTTTATCCTGTTTTCAGTCCATTTAACTTCATGTATAGATTTGTAGGTTTCTTTTTCATATTTGGAAGTTTTCAGCCATTATTTTTTCAGATATTCTTCTTTCTCCTTTTCCCCTCTGGGAAAGTTTTTATGCTAGTGTTGGTATGCTTGATGGAGTCCCAGAAGTCTCTTTGGCTCTGTTCATTTTTCTTCATTCTTTCCTCTTTCTGCTCCCTAGACTGGATGATCTCAATTAACCAGTCTTTTAAGTTCATTGTTTCTTCTGTCTGCTAAAATCTGCTGTTAAACCTCTATAGTTTATTTTTCATTTTAGTTATTATACTTTACAGCTCCAGATTTTCTCTTTAGTTCTTTTAATAATTTCTTTGTATTTATTGATATTCTTCATTTGTTAAGTCATCATTCTCTTGGTTTTCTTTAGTTCTTTGTTCATGGTTTCCTGTAGCTTTTTGTACACCTTTAAAGATTGATTTAAAGTCTTTGTCTAGTAAGTGCAGTGACTGGGTTTCCTCATGGACAGTTTCTATTAATTTCTTTTTTTTCTACAATGGGCCATACTGGCTTCTTTCCATGCCTCTTAATTTTTTTGTTGAAAATAAGAGGTTTTGAATATTTTAACATAGTGAAACATAGGTAAGCCCTTGTGCTCTTTCTTCTGGGAGCCACCAGACAGGTCAAAATATGCAACTACAGTTCTTTGAGAATAAGATCTGTGTTGCTCCCTCTGGCACTTGAAACCTAAACCCAGAGTGCAGGCTGCCTTCCTTATGGTTGTTGCCCGTCTAGAGTGGCACCGGGAATGGTAGGTGGGCAGCTTAAATCTTCTTTCTTCAGCAAGCCTTCTAATGGTGGTTGTAATTTTTTTACTAGATTCCAGAGGTTCTGCAGAAGTTGATTCTGATACTTTTTGGCTGCTCATTAGTTGCTTTTATGGGGGAACCAAGCCCCAAAATTCCTTTCTCTATCTCTTTTGCTGATGTCACTTCCCATGGACATATTAATCTAACTTGTGGATTATCTACACACCTTACTTCTCCTTTACCATTTGTAATCTGTTTTATGACTTCAGTGAAACTCTTGTATCTGTTAGCAACTCAAAGAGAACTTAGACCATTTTAGAACTTCAGATATCAAGAGTTCTGTGTAGTGTAAGGATTAGTTACCTTTCTAATGAAGGAAAAAGGGGTGATGATATTTGGTTCAAACATATTTTAAATTTAGTTTTGGAATATTGGTATAGATTTTTAATACCTATATATTACTTGGAGGCCCAGGATAGATACTTCGGGTGATTTAAGTCAAAGTTAAACTTGTATAATTCACATCTAGATAATTGAGTTGGCTTCCTCTTTTTTTTTTTTAAAGTCACTCATTAGTGAATGGAAGGCAAGATTTTTTATCATGGATGATTAAGCACCTTATAATTTTCATTTAGCAAATAAATGCTTATCACTATGTCAGGGTTTCTCAACCTCAGCATTATTGACATTTTGGGTGTTTTTTTTTTTTTTTTTTTTTTTTTTTTTTTTTGCGGTACGCGGGCCTCTCACTGCCGTGGCCTCTCCCGTTGCGGAGCACAGGCTCCGGACGCGCAGGCTCAGCGGCCACGGCCCACGGGCCCAGCCGCTCCGCGGCATGCGGGATCTTCCCGGACCAGGGCACGAACCCGCGTCCCCTGCATCGGCAGGCGGACCCTCAAACACTGCGCCACCAGGGAAGCCCAGACATTTTGGGTGTTTTTAATTCTTTATTAGGCAGACACTTCAGGATCTAATCTATGGGCACTGCTTTTAGTAATCATGTCGTTTTTAACACCTTTAGTTTGGGAGAGTTGCTCAGCTTCTTTTGTTTTTCTTGACTTTGAGACTATCAGACTTTAAGCCACTAGTTTTAGCTTCCGTTGATGATTATTTTTTAGTCTCTCATTTTTTGTATGTTTATTGGTTGGCATTTTACTGTACAAATGAACTTTTTATTTCTCCTTCAATTTGAGGTTACTGTTTCCTCATTATTAGATTCAAATTATGCATTTTTGTTAGAAATACCACCAAAGTAATGTTGTATCCTTCTAAGTGCATCATATCTGTTGGGATAGGATGTTATTTTGTCCCACTGTAGATGATAATAATTTTGGTTATTTGGTGGTGTCTGCCATGCTTCACTGAAGTTAAAACTTTGGATTTAATAACTTTGACACTTTTATCAGTGGATTTTTGCTACCTTTATGACCATGAATTTCTGAATATAAAAAATTAGAATTAACATATTGTCCCATACAAGCACCTTGACATTTGTCCAGGGATAAATTTGACAAATTCTGCGTTTCTGTTGATTCTTTTTTTCTCCTTGGGATCAGAACAATACAATGCCTTATCAAATGGAGTCTCTTTCAGAAGTGCTTTCAGAAACTTCCCATTGAACATAGAGATAGGTTTTCGGCTGATGACACAAATATTAGATCTTTTGTTATTGTCCCACAAATCCCTGAGGCTCATCATTTTTTTTTAGTCTAATTTCTTTAGATTGGGTAATTTCTACTGATTTGTCTTCAAGTTCATTTATTCATTATCATTACTCTGTCATCACTTTTCTATTATTGATCCCATTCAGTGAATTTGTTGTTTCTGTTACTGTATTTCTAGTTCTAAAATTTCCAGTTAGTTCCTCCTTATGTTTCTGTTTCTTTGCTAAAACTTTCTATTGGGAAGTTTGTTTCAAGTGTGTTTATAATTGTTCACTGAAGTGTTTTATGATGCTTTAAAATCCTTGTCAGATAATTCCACAACTGATATCTTTGTACTGGTGTCTGTTAATTGTTTTTTCTCATTCAGGTTGAGACTTTCTTGGTTCTTGGAATGATGAATGATTTTAGTTTTATTATTATTGTATTCTAGACATTTTGGATAGTATGCTGTGAAACTTTGGATCTTATTTAAATCTATTTTAGCAGGCCTCCTCTGACACTGCACCAGGCAGGGGAAGTGCAGCTGCCTCATTACTACAAAGTGGGGCTGGAAGATTGGACTCCCCTCCCCACTTGATCTCTACCAGCCTCTGTTGACTACCATGGTGAAGAGGGGAGGGTACCTCTTACCTCAAGGTGGTAGTAGAAGTTCAGACTTGCCATTCAGTCCTTGCTGACACTCTAGAGAGGGGAAGGGGCACCTTTGTTACTGCTGGCAGAGGTAGAATTCTAGTCTCCCTACTTGGTTCCACTGATGTGGATGAGGAGGAGTGGATTCCATGGTGTTTGGCTGTAGTAGGGCAGTAACAGTAAAAAATGTTTTTGCTTCCTAGTCTGCACCTTTCCCAATCCTTTCACTAGAGAGAACTGGCTTTTCTTGTTGGTTTTCTGAGTGGTGTTTTGTTTTTATTTTTATTTTTTTGCCTGTGCTCATTGGTACTTCTGGGTTGCAGGCTTCTCTGTTGCCTGGTCTAAGATACGTAAGAAGCAAAAGGAAAACCCAGGGAACTCACTGTGTTGTTGTTCTTCAAATTCTGTGGTTGCTATTCAAATTCACTTTCTCTCCACCTTTCAGAGTCTTTTGACGTTTTTAATATATTGCACTTAGGAATTTTAGCTGTGTTTAGTGGACTAGGAAGAAATGTATCTTATTTTACATGGAACTGGGTAGAAATGGTTTAAAATTAAGGTAGTCCATTAAGAACTTACTTTAAATGAAATGCTCAAGAATATTTTATTCTTAAAAATATTTTACCACCATATTTTCTAAGTCACTAAGATGTACATAAGGTTAAGTAAATTCTTTGTTATAGCTATATATTCATGTGTAAAAGTCTATTTATTTCTTTATTCTTTTAGGATTATGTACTGAAGGACTGTACCGTGTTAGTGGGAACAAAACTGATCAAGACAATATTCAGAAGCAGTTTGATCAAGGTAAGAAGATAATTATAGATATATTTATATATATATTTGATCAAGGTAAGATAATTATAGAAGATAAAATAAAATCATTGTTTTATTATTTCCCTCATTGAAATTTCATATGAAAACCTCCTAAGAATATGGATGTTTAGGGGAGAAAGTTTTGAAGTAGTATTGGAAGTATTTAATGGAACAGATACCACAGTCAACAAATGGGAGAGCTATAAATCCATTACCAGAATTAGAGAAGCAATAAATTGAGTTATGATGCATCATCATCTTTGTATATCACAGATTGCACCTATTTAAAGTTGTGATTTAAAAGGTTTTTTTTTTCCTTCATGATACTGGGCCAACTAACCATTAGGAAGTTTCAAAAAGCTGAATTTCCTACTCAAATTAAAGGAAATCTGTATGAGATCAAAGGTTTAAATGCAAAAAATGAAAACTAAGTTCTAGGGAGAAAAACGAGTGAATATATTTATAATCTTGGAGTAGGGAGAGGCCTAAACTTGACATGAAACCTAGAAAGCATGAACCAGATGATAAACTAGACTGCCTAAAAATGTAAAACTTCTGTATGAAATAGTGTATAAAGCAAACAGAATCAGGGGACAAACTGTAAACTTGGTGTGGCTGTGGAATTTCTTTGCTAGATTAAGCAATTCATATCAGAAGAAAGCAACCAACAAATATATGAAAATATGCTCAACCTCTGTCAGTTATAAAGAAATAAAAATTAAAACAAAAAGGTTGTATTTATTTTATTATGTGAGTGGAAAGGATTGTTGGTAGAGTGTAGGCAAGCAGGTATGTTGTATGCTGTTGGTTATGGGTGCTTCAGGTAGCTTTGTTGGAGAAATTCTATTTGTAAATACTTATGTTAGAAAAGTCTTTGTGTAAGCATACCAAGATATTTATTGCAGCATTGTTTGTATTTTGTTTTAAAGGTAGGGGGACCAATCCTGTTGATAAGTAGAATACTAGATAGCTGTATAAAATAATGAAGATTATATGTGTTGAAATGGTAAAATGTTGAGTGGTAAATGGTAAAGTTGAGTGGTGGGTTGGGTGTTTGTGTGTGTGCCTTGCTTTGAAAGACTGGTATTTCATTATTGCATGATATTTCAAATACCATACATTATTGCATGGTATTTCATTTTAAAAAAATTGTTAGAAGAACTGTTTAGACTTTAGCAAATTGGTACAATTTCACTTCAGGTAATGAAGGAAGAGTAGTCGTCAGTACCAGGGCCTTTTGAATTAGAGTTTCTGGTTTTGTTTTCTGGTTCTGCCACTTACTGTCTTTGTGGCCTAGGGAGGTTAACCTTTCTAAATCTCAACTTTTTCATATCTAGAATGGGAGTGATAAGAGTAACTGAGGAATAATGAGATAAATGCATATAACGAGTTTTCTGTGCCAGGCACCATGTTAAATGTTCACTGGGTAGCTGTTATTACAAGGAATATAGCCTGCCTAAGGACCTAAGCTTTAGTACATAAAAGTTGTTATCATAACATCTTTATAATATTTTTAAATGAAATAAATCTGAATGTTCAGTAATAGAATATTATGTAAATTTTTATATCTGGGAGAATGTTTTGTAGCCATTAGAATTGTTTATGTAGGGCAGAATGTAAGGATTGGTGATTCTTAGTTAAGGATATATGTGAGTTCTTTGTATTTTTATTATTCTTGCAAATTTTCTGCAAGTTTGAAATTACAATGAAATGTTACCTGCCCCCTCAAAAAGTTTTTAAAAGTTGCTTGTGAAATTTTATTAACCTTGGATAATGCCTTAAAAATTAAATCCAATATAAAATCTATCTGTATATATATATATTTTTTTTTTAATGAGCAGAAAAGGGCTGAAAGGAAACATGCTAAAGTATAAACAGTGATTATCTCTTGGTTATGGGAGTAATTTTTTATTATAAATATTCATTGTATTTATAATAAGGAAAATATTACTTTTTTAATAGCAAATTAACCTTATGATATACCTTTAATATGTTACATTCTTATTTTTTAAGTCAGAACTTCACTGATAAGTGTTTAATGTGTTTTATATTAAAATTTTTTAAGTATAATTTCTCCACCAGGGAACTAGTAGATTTACACTGTAGATTACAATTTATATTGGCTTGCAGTATAATATTGTAGAAAAAACACACAAAAGTGGTCCTGCAATGTGAGAATAATAATGTATATTGAAACAATAAAATAGTGTTCGCCTTTTACCCCTTTTATGTCCAGTTAAGCATACTCCATGAGGTATAGTGATTTTGTTTTTTCTTCCAGTTTTATTGAGATAATAATTGACATACAGTACTGTATAAGGTGTACAACATAATGATTTGACTTATATATATCATGAAATGATTACCACAGCAAGTTTAGTGAACATCCATCATCCATCAAAACTTGAATTTATATGCATGATTCCTATCTTTTGTCTTTCTGCTTCCTTATGGCCTCTTTTAAATAGCTTATGTGAACAGAATGTTTCAAAAGAAGAGAGATGTCTCATATACTGACAAGCCTAATAGCATTTTTTTATTGTCACAGAAAATGCTTCTTACTTGGTTTTCTCTTTCCTTATCTATAGTTTGTCAGGCAAAATTATATTAAAACAATGGGGGAGGGATGAATCAGCCTGTGAAGAAAGGTGGTCCATGAGAAGACTTAAATGTCTTTGGATCTACAAGTATCCCTTTAACTTACTTCTCCTGTAATAAATTTAAATTTATTATAGTTTTTAATTTTTATTTTTGTCTTATAGATCATAATATCAGTCTAGTATCAATGGAAGTAACAGTAAATGCTGTAGCTGGAGCTCTTAAAGCTTTCTTTGCAGATCTACCAGATCCTTTAATTCCATATTCTCTTCATCCAGAGCTATTGGAAGCAGCAAGTAAGTAAAAGCCTCCTTTTTTTTTTTTTTTGAGAGGGATGATGATAGTGGGGTTTGTACATTGATTGCTTTGTGTTAAAATCAGTCATGCACTAGAATATGTAGCTAATAAAAATTCAGCTTCTAGAACTGTTTATTAAAGCTCTTTCCCTTTAAATAAATAGTTTTATCTAGGCTCCCAGATGACTAGGTGCTCTTAGAAGTTAGATCATTATACTAGAAGTTTGAGATTTGTGTTTTTAATTCAAACTCAAAGGCATTGTAAGAAAAAGAAATTAAGTCTTGGGCTTCCCTGCTGGCGCAGTGGTTGAGAGTCCGCCTGCCGATGCAGGGGACACGGGTTCGTGCCCCGGTCCGGGAAGATCCCACATGCTGCGGAGCGGCTGGGCCCGTGAGCCATGGCTGCTGAGCCTGCGCGTCCAGAGCCTGTGCTCCGCAACGGGAGAGGCCACAACAGTGAGAGGCCCACCTACTGCAAAAAAAAAAAAAAGAAAAAAAGAAATTAAGTCTTCAAATGAATGTATCTGTAATGTACTTTAGTAACATATTAACCTGTGTATGGTCTGTACACATGTGTATATAAATATTTTTTAAGTCAAAGAAATTAACTTTGGCCTCATGTCTTAATTCAGTTTTTGAAAAAGACAGACAGGAAAATGGGTACTCATTCAGTATTGATTCCTACTTGGCATCATCATTCATCCAGATGTTTCTATGAATCAAATACTCATTTGTTATCTGGAAAATGAGACCAAAGGTCTATTTGAGTATCAGGTAACCTAGTGCTTAATCCACATTGTGTTCTCAATGGCTAAATTTAATGTAGTTTCTAAATATTTCTCTTTAATATTTCCTTTTGATTACAAGTCTTCAAGCTCTGTAGCATGAGAGTACTTATAATACTTATTGTTAAAGTTCTCAGTTAATTTTCTTTTCATTGAAATCCACTTCAGTATATTGTCATAAGATGCAGTTGCCTTATACATTCTCTCATACGAAAACTAGGAAAATAGTCCAGTTGATAGCTTAGATTTTCTTACGTTTTGGCCATGAACAATAGCCTCAGAACTTCCCTACTTAGGAAATATTGAGGGCTGATTTAGAAGTAATATGTGGCAAATGAGAAATTTGTTAGTACTTAGTGTACTACCATGAGTTGGTTGGCAGACTGGCCTCCTCCAGAGGAATCCATTGTTATTTTAGAAGAATGAACTGAATGAGGAAGAGCAGAGCAGTAAGGCACTCTGTCCTCTCCCATTTACAGCAGAGCCACATTTCAGTTATCCTGTTTCATAATTTGTGTAAATTTGGAAAGTAACTGAGCTAAATGCTTGTACTGCTTGTGCTACTTGTGAAGAACAATGTTTTATAAGCTAAGTGGATTATAAATAAGTATAATGCTTTAAATCAGGTGTTGGCAAACTGGCCTGTGGGCCAAATTTAGCGTGCCATCAGTTTTCAGAAGGCTTGCAAGCTAAGAATGTTTTTTTACATTTTTAAATGGTTGAAAAAATATTAAAAGAAAATTTTATGAAATACTAAAATTATATGAATTCAGATTTTTAAAGTTCTGTTGGATCACAGTCACTCTAGTTACATATTGTTTGTGGCCGCTTTTGTACCACTGCAGAGTTGAGTAGTTTCACCCACAAAGCCTAAAATACTTACTATCTGTAGCATGAATATTAAGAGCCTAACAGATTTGTAAGTAATTAGTTAATTCTAAATCAGTATCTAGTTATATAAGTTGCTTAGAGAAATTACTAATATACCATTTCCTATTTTGCCACCCCCAGGTTACTTTGATCTTCAGTTATTAGCTTTACTTGTGAAAAGGCTATTGTAAATAGATGGTAGTCTGTTTATTAGCAGGCTCTTTACAACATTTTCTTTGTTTTTGTTTCCGTCTCCTGATATGCTTTATATACATTCTTGATTGTCTCATACAATAAGCATAGCAGGAAGCTTTATCAATATTTTTTAATGTTTGTGTTTCACACAAATTCCTCGCTACTTTAATTTTACAGAAATCCCGGATAAAACAGAACGTCTTCATGCACTGAAAGAAATTGTTAAGAAATTTCATCCTGTTAACTATGATGTATTCAGATATGTAATAACACATCTAAACAGGTATTTTTATTTTTCGTTTTTGCAAATAAAATGCACTACGGATTTCAAACACGTAACTTTATAAATTGGGTGATCATAGAATAGAGAAAGAGAGACTAATTTAAACATGCAGTTCAATTTTGGTTCTCTAAATTAGTTTTTCTGTATTTTTAAAATAGATTTTTCATCAACTTGTTTAAAGAAAGGTATATGACCCTTTTAGTATCTAACATGATTATATAAATAATAAGTGTGGTGAGTACTTTTTTTTTGTCACTGCTGTTCTTTAACAATTCTCTTCTATAGAATCTTAGAATTTTAGTTATGAAATGACACTTAGATAATTAACCAGATCAACCTATTTGAAGTTGGAAAGGTTGAGGTTTAAAGAGAGAAATCATATGCTCAAGTGACACATCTTATAACTAGAATCCAAGTTTTATTAAGTGGTTTAATTGCCTCTTCTTTTGTACTGTGTCTCTTTTGTGTATCTTGCTTGTTTTGTTTGGATATTCTTCATAGTGAAATTTTATTAGAAACTTGAATTCATATTACTATCCACCTTGACTGTGACTGAAATGCAGGACATTAATCCTATATCAAAAGCCTTAAATATGTTAAGCTTCAAGTTTATACTTTTTTCTATAAAGATACTCTTCCCAACACCATTTCTTAAATGAAAGGCAATATTAATATTGTATAATAGCGTAAAGCTCAAGACTGTGGAATTAAATAGGCTTGGCTTTGAAACATTTTTAGTTCTGTGGCTTTGGACAAATACTTCACCCTGCCTAAGTCTTGATTTTTCTCAACTATAAGAATGAGAAGAATAATAGCTCACAAAGTTGTTATTGAGACTGAATAGAATTATTAATATTTGTACTACATTTTTCAAAAGTCTACTCTTCACAGTATTTTCTACTAACATTTTAACGAACTGAGGTTTGGTTTTTTTTAACTAATAATGTCAGTGTCCAAAACAAATACATTTCAGTCTATACCTCTTAAAAGAGAGTATTAAGCAGTGTTTAAAGTTTTTTTGTTGTTATCAATGTAGCATAAAATTATATTAGCACTTCTGGTAACTCTTCTCTGGGGTCTCCGTCTGTGAGAAAATACCAACACACATAGTATTGCAGTATAATTAGTGGAATTTCCTCTTTTGAAAATTACCATGCAACGTGGTTCATGATTTAACAGATGTGTACAGGGCACTACAGGAGACCTTACCCAATATGGAATGTAGGGATGGTATATGAACATATTATTGTATTGCCTGATTAAAGTGCTGAAACAAGAATTGGACTTTATTAAAAACAATAGGGAAAAGAGACAAAGGGAAGAGCATATGCAAAGAATCACAGTGCTAGCCCACCATCAATGTTATATTAAGACACTTAACTGTGTTTGACTCCAGTGATACAACAGTTAATGACAGGCATATTTGGCATGTTGAGGAACAGCAAAAAGGCCTGTGTGGTTTGAGCAGAGTGAAGGATAGGGCAGTACTACCCAGAGTTTAGCCTATTGATTAGTTTTAGTCCTCAAAATATTTTACTGACAAGGAGGTTGCTTTCATGTCTATCACTAAGTGCACTGTTGAGTTCAGCTGACATTTATGGGGGGTGGGGTGGGGAGCAAGACTTTGTCAATGAAACACGCATTGCATGATTGTTACTCTGAATGGTATGGGGAGCCACTAGAGAGTAGAACAGAGAAATAGTATCATCAGACTTAAATTTTAGAACAAACACTCAACTATTGATTATAATGGATGTACTCTTTGTGACAGGTACTCTTGTAAACCCTATACAGACATAGCAGTAAATAAAATAATCACATTTCATGGAACTTTACATTCCAGTATAGGAAATAAATGATAAATATATATTGGGTGATTGACAGATTGCAAAAATTAATCCATGGAGCTGTTCTTTGGATGTATTTTCTCTCACCTTCCATATTCAGTGAGTTATTGTGTCAAATTAGTTTTTTCTCCTGATTAGTTTTCCTTTTCATTCCTCTGCCACTGCTTTAGTTTAAATTTTATCATTTCTCATTTAGGAAACTCTAGTTAGTCATTGAGCTCTCTCTCTGCCTATTTTTCTTCTTGATTCTCCCTTGATCCTGATGCCAGAATGATCTTTCTAAAAGTTCTTTGTGTAAAGATCACTTACATCCTAAAGGAAAAAAATCTGAATTGTTTATCATTAAGTGGCCTAGTTCTAACTTACTCTGTTAAATCTCCTTTCCTTTTCCACCGTGCAACACCAAGTGCCACTGTATTAAACTAATAGGACTTAACCGAAAGTATCAATTTGTGCCTGGTCCCTTATCACATCTTAACATGACTGCCTCAGTCTTTCTCAAAATTCAGTCCTCAAAGCAGCAGCATCAGCATCACCTGGGAACTTGTTAGGAATGCAAATTATCAGGCCCCACCCCAGACATACTTATCAATCTGTTTTAACAGGCCCTCCAGGAAGTTCTGATACACACTGAGAATCTGTTTGTTTGCTTTTTTATCGAAGTATGGTTGATTTACAATGTCATGTTAGTTTTCAGGTGTACAGCAAAGTGATTCAGTTATATATATTCTTTTTTTAGATTCTTTCCATTATAGGTTATTAAAAGCTATTGAATATAGTTCCTGTGCTATACAGTATTGCTTATCTATTTTATATATAGTAGTGTTTATCTGTTAATCCCAAACTCCTCATTTATCCCCCACACACCCTTTCACTTTTGGTAACCATAGGTTTGTTTTTTGTGTCTGTGAGAATCTGTTTCTGTTTTGTAAATAAGTTAATTTGTATCATTTTTTTTTTTTAGATTCCACATATAAGTGATATCATATGGTATTTATCTTTCTCTTTCTGCCTTACTTTGCTTAACATGATAATCTCTAGGTCCATCCATGTAGCTGCAAATGGCATTATTTCATTCTTTCTTGTGGCTGAGCAATATACCATTGTGTGTGTGTGTGTGTATATCTATCTATCTATCTATCTATCTATCTCTCTATATATATATACATACATACACACCATATCTTCCATGTCTTAGCTATTGTAAGTAGTGCTGCTGTGAACATTGGGGTGCATATATCATTTCAAATTAGAGCTTTCATCTTTTCTGGATATATGCCCAGGAGTGGGATTGCTGGATCATATGGCAACTCTATTTTTAGTTTTTTAAGAAACCACCATACTGTTCTCCATAGTGGCTGCACCAATTTACATTCCCAACAACAGTGTAGGAGGGTTCCCTTTTCTCCACAGCCTCTACAGCATTTATTATTTGTAGACTTTTTGATGGTGGCCGTTCTGAGCAGTTTGTGATGGTATCTCGTTATAGTTTTGATTTGCATTTCTCTAATAACTAGTGATGTTGAATATCTTTTCATGTGCTTCTTGGCCATCTGTATGTCTTCTTTGGAGAAATGTCTATGTAGGTCTTCTGCCCAGTTTTTGATTAGGTTGTTTGTTTTTTGATACTGAGCTGTTTGTGTATTCGGAAATTAACCCCTTGTCAGTCACATCCTTTGCAAATATTTTCTCTCCATAGGTTGTCTTTTCATTTTGTTTATGGTTTCCTTTGCTATGCAAAAGCTTGTAAGTTTGATTTGGTCCCAGTTGTTTATTTTTGCTTTTATTTCTGTTGCCTTAGGAGACTGACCTGAGAACACATTGCTGCGATTTATGTCAGAGAATGTTTTCCCTATGTTTGTTAGGGGTTTTATGGTGTCATGTCTTATATTTAAATTTTTAAGCCATTTCGAATTTATTTTTGTATACGATGTGAGAGAGTGTTCTAACTTCATTGATTTACATACTGCTGTCCAACTTTTCCAACATCATTTGCTGAAGAGACTGTCTTTTCTCCATTGTATATTCTTGCCTCCTTTGTCAAAGATTAATTGACCATAGGTGTGTGGGTTTGTTTCTGGGCTCTCTCTTGTGTTCCAGTGATCCATATGTCTGATTTTGTGCCAGTACCGCTCTGTTTTGATTACTATAGCTTTGTAGTATCTGAGAACCACGGTTTTGACTAAATTACTCTTTCTTCCTACTGTTTTACTAACACCCATCACCCTTGGCTCAACTCAAACATTACCTCTTCAAGGACCCTGACCACCCTCATCTAACTGATTTGCTACCTTTCCTTTGTACTTTTTGACTCAACAATTAGATTTGATGCCCATATTCATGTCTTTCAAATCTATGGGTATTTTCAGAACCTATACTTGACTACCACATAGACACACCTGACTGGGCCCCTCTATACACTATATTTTAACAGAGGTTGACTTTATTCTGAATATTCTAATTTAGTTTCTTAACAAATAGTAATAACTTTTACCACAGAACACATGTTTTTAGAGCACTTATTTTGCCTCAGATGAGCAACTCCTGTGTTTGGGGGTGTGGGTCCTTTGGTTTAGATTTTTAATTTTTTGATATACAAATTCAAATAAAAAATTTTCCTGCTACCTTGCATATTGGGCTGTTTCTTCATGTGTGAATGAGAGGATTGGATAAAATACCTAAACTTTCCTCCCAATTTAATAATTTTGAGTTAAAATTCAAGATTTGCTTCTTATGTTTCTTGTTTATTACAGACAATGGTAGCAGTGCTTGCTCACATATTTAAAAGACTGGATGCAAAATAGTTAACATATGGTCGTTTGTAAATTATTTATTGTCAGATCAAAAGAATTTTAAGGTAGAATTTGCTCTGTGAACTGTTGTCATTGAAATTAAATTTGTAACGATGTACAAGGTAGTTAATGATTAAAAAGATTGTTTTTTGGAATACTAGAAACTTGAGTTTTTTGAAAGTTGAAAAGTCTCCCGGTTGGAGGATATGATAGTTTTTCCAAAGTAAAAACCATCTTTGGTTCTCATAAGGAATGGATTTTACTGCTTTTTTCTGTTATTAGAATGTAGTTGAACATGGAATGCACAAGCAGGAAAATGTTTTAAATTTGAAGTTAAGATTTTTAAAAAAGGTAAAACCAAATCATCTGAAATAATTATCCAGCTCTCAGATTCTTTAATTGCAATGAGTTTTGACTGGTTTCTAATTTTTTTTTTCCTATCATAATTTCAGGGTCAGTCAGCATAATAAAGTCAACCTAATGACAGCAGACAACTTATCCATCTGTTTTTGGCCAACTTTGATGAGACCTGATTTTGAAAATCGAGAGTTTCTGTCTACCACCAAGATCCATCAATCTGTTGTTGAAACATTCATTCAACAGTGTCAGTTTTTCTTTTACAATGGAGAAATTGTGGAAACTGCGAACACTGTGGCTCCTCCACCACCTTCAAACCCAGGACAGTTGGTGGAACCAATGGTACCGCTTCAGTTACCACCACCATTGCAACCTCAGCTGATACAACCACAGTTACAGACGGATCCTCTTGGTATTATATAAGTAGGAAGTGATTGCAGACAGCCTGAAATTGGACAAAAGCAAATCTAGGCATGCATGTTTCAGGGTTCAGTAGTATACTTCATGTTTCTTACAGATAATTCACATTCAAAATAATGAAACATTTTCTCTTTGAACTATATGGTATTCCTTATTCATTTACATTACAAATCTAAGACCATGTGATAAGCATGACTGGAGAGGTTTAATTTTTATAAACAAAAATAGCTATAAAATACAAAGCTGCTGTTGCATGCAACCTTATTGCAATCAGTATATCATTCCTGTGGCATTTTCTGTCACATTATATTGTGAATAAAATTTTTCTATAGAAATTAAATGATTTAAAAACTCACGTATATGAAACATTTAATGCTTTCCAGCCTGCTTTATGGCTGGTTTTGTTATTTGATGTGCTAATTTGAGCAACTTAATTTACTTTTATCAGTCTGTATAGATAACTAAAAGCCCAGTTAAGTATTTTATAATTTCAGGCTACTTATGCCATGCTTGGGATGTTGTTTGAAAGAAAGAAAAGTACACTTAACATATTTCTGCACCTTCATCTTCTAAGTAAACCTGTGGATGATCTGATGGGGGTAAATGGATATATTTCTTGTACACACATACCAAGGACATGCTTGTGGCTAAAGTGAGTTGATAATGTTGTGCAAAGGATAGTTGTCACCAACTCATTTCTTTATAGTCCATGATGAAACAAACATCTTGTATACTGTTAATTCTGTAAACAGATGCATGTTCAAAAGATCTATTATGGTCTTGTAATCTTAATCTAATATATTTTAGATATTTTAATTTTTTCCCTCTTGGGAAATACATTTAGTATAGTGTAGAAAATACTTCATGACATTTTCATATAAGGTTATATAACTTTTCATACATAAACATGAAATTTGTTGTAGAAAATTCTTTAAACCAAACATTTTAATCTAGGACTTCAATTTAAATCTGTCCCTTGAATCTATTTTTATGTGGCCCTTAAAAACATATCCAAAAATCCATTGCTAATATAGCAATAAAAATACTTTGGGTACTGACAGCCTCTTTGGAGTATGTATATATAAAGTTGCATACTTGTATTCATATTCTTTTCTGTGATATGTTGTACTAAAATCCAAAGTGGCTTTTGCACCATTTTTTAAACCAATTTTTTCCTTTGATGTTGGTACCAGATTTGCTGTAAATGACTGCTGCTTTGGAGGTTAAACATTTCTTTAGTGAAGTTACAACCAGAACACGAAATTATGGATAAAATTTTCAGAATAAGTGGCATAGGTAAATTTTGTTAGGCTTTATTCAAAATTTGTTCATTATCAAACCATGCCGGTTTTTTTCCCAGAAAGGGAAAAAATGGTTTTTTTGTTGCTAGGTTATATTTTGTGTAGTAAAGAAAAAATTCTTTGGTCCACATTGTAATCTTCATACTGCAATTTTAAGGTTGTCTTATGTGTACTGTAGTAAATAGATGATTTTGAGATTTGAGGCTCCTAAGAGTTTGATTTACTCCATTTTTTCCTAAAATAAATATTGTCTTTCCCAACTGTTATGTCCTAGGTATTGTACTTCTAATTTTAACTTCAGAATCAAGATGTTGACATGAACCAGGCTGCTGTTGAAGTACATGTATATTATAAATTATCTTATTTGTGTTATACTCTTACATGTTATTATCTTTTCTAAGAAAACAAAGTCCCTATTATTCCTATTGCAAAGCACACAGGAATTAAGAAAGTACAGTAATTTTTAAAAAGAAAAATCTGGTAAATGTAGTATTCTTAACTTGTTCTATATTACTTATACCTATTGTCTATATAGCTTTAATTTATAGCTGTCAGTTTAACATCGGCATGTCTGGCAAAGAAAATTAAACTTTAAGAGTTTTATAAACTGTTTCTAGGTTGCTAAAGAATTTATTTTTCTACTATATATGGTATAGACAAAGCTCAAAACTATGTACAGGAAAAAAGCCTGACTATTTCTTTTGGAAGTAGGCTGAAAAGAGAATTTTCAGAACTGTTCATGTCTTCAGTTCATTTGGTCATAACTTTGCTATTGTAATATGTGAATCCCAGTTTATTTAAGCTATTCTCTTTTATACTGTGTTAATTTAACTTTCATGTGCATTTAGTACAACTTTTGTTATTGAAACTAGCATTTACCATTTTCCACATTTACTACCTTACACCTTCCCAAAAATTTATCTCCACTTTTCTATGCATTCTATAATTGATTTGAAAAGCTTCATAGTGGGTCATTTAAAATTCTACTTTTGGTTCACTTAACAGATAGGTTACAGTTAATTGAAAATTAAAATACGGTTTAAAGCTCAGTCTGTTACACTGAATTGATTGCGTTTGTTTTTGCCAAGGGTTTAGATATGTTTTTAAATATTAGAAAAATAATGCTAAAAACAATAATATGATTAAACTTTTTTCTGGTAAGTTACTGGAAGGTTTCACTGTTTAGGGAACTATCATATATGAAACTTCTTAAAGGATGAAAAGAATATTAGGTAGTCTCGTAATTATGCGTAAACATTAAGGCATTATATTTTACAGTTTTAAATAAAATTCCATCTACACACATGTTGCCATCGTTTCATTTAAGCTTCAGTGCTTGTAATTATTACAGTATTGTACTTAACAGTATCTAGATTAGCAGTATAAAGAAGCGTAGTGGAATTCTCAAATTTTCAGTAGATTTATGGGAAGTCAAATTCTATTCAACAAACACTTATTAGGATATACAATTAATTTTAGAACAAAATTCCAGGCACAACATATTTTCATTTGAAATGGTATTTGTTAGTAGTGCTTATTTTTTCCAACATTTACAATGTAAATAATGTAGGTAGCAGCAATCTAACTTAGCCAAAAAGCAGCTTTTATTTTCCATACTGTATGTAAATAATGTAGACTTTTTTTTTTGAGGTACTGCAATTTAATTTCTAATATCTCTTAGATAGGAACAAAAAGGAACAATTGGAATAAGAACTTAGGCCTTAGCTTCCATGTGATTTTTAGTTTTTTATACAGTAATAATTGTGATGCTATTTGTCAACTGGATATAAATATATATATATAATTTTAAAAAGTCAAAAGTGCTTTGTTTCTTCGTTTATAATTAATGTAATTTTGTGCTTCACCAACAGGATGCTGCAGTAAATTAAATATCAGTGAAGCTTCTTCTGTATGAAGAATGCTGTGAATAAAACATTAAGAAGCTGTGTAATTTTAAGTTATAGTTGCCTCTAATTTTACCATTTTATTGGTAAAAATCAACTAATATTTTTTCATAAAATAGGAAAATGTTTTTAAAATTGTGATGAAAATTTTATTAGGGAAGTGTATTATTGAGCTTTTACTGTACCCATGAGAGGAGATCTAAAATTTATTCTGGATGTATACATACAGATGAAAATTAATTTTTAAATGTTTAGGAAAACAGGATTGCACAGATTTCTAAGACTCAAATGTTACCTGGAATTTCGAGCTGTGGCTAGACATATTTTGAGCCACTGAAAATTTTTTGAAGGCTATTCTAGTTTATAACAGAGGTGCTAACATTGAACAACAATATTTTTATTTTCTTCATGGTTTATGAATATTAGGTCAAACTTCTATAGGTATATGTTGTCAGATTCTATGGATCTGGTGAGGTCAGTTTGACCTGAATCATTTTATTTGTTTATCTTGAGTTTAATCCTTTTAATTAAGTTCCTTAATTCTTAGGCTGAACAATTTCTGATTTGTTCCAGAACTTTATGGGACACTTAAAATTTTTTATTGTGTCTGAACTGTTAAAGTTCTTAGCATTTTCAATTTATCAAATGTCTGAAAATAAAATTTTCTAAGGTTTAATAAGGGAAGGAACTACTCTTCAAAATTGATTTGTTATGGTAGGATCTGTGTGTAGTTGAGAAGACTGTACAAGCATGAATGACATCTCATATCCAATATCCAGTCGTTAGATGTGATCCAAGTACCATGATCTTTTTAAAGCAGTTAAAAATCTACTAACTAAGGAACTTTGGGAATATCCACTATTCAGTTGGTCCTCATCATCATCCTATAAGCATGAGGCCATTTTTTTTTTCCCTTACAATATTAGTTTTAACTCTTGGGGTGTGTTTGGGGGGTGGCGCTGGGTGGGAAGGATCCACAGTTCTCACATTGTTTAAGTCTTAAAATGTTCAATATTAGTCTGTAGAAATTTTGCAGGCAGTAGGAATGATTTTGAAAAGCTAATCAATGGTAGTCAAAGGTAGGATTTCAGTTATAACTAAGTTTAATGTATAAAATTATAAACCTTGAAATTAATGCAGTGCTGGCAGTTCTGGTTTAGTTATTTTTTACTCATCATTAGAAGAGTGCCAAGACCTGCAGTATACGCACTTCTGCTGTAAGTAGTTGTCAAGGAATTTGTACTTTAGAAACGACCTAATACTTGTTTATTCCCACAGTATAGTTTTTCTATTCAGCTTTATTTGCCTCATAAAATTTATTCATAAATTTATTATGAACTATTTAATAATGGCTTTCTTGTTCTAATAGTTTATCTGATACTTAGTTAAGATTCCCTTAGTGTTAAAACCTATTTTTTCAAATTTCTGTTTTGTGTTAAATCTTATTCCAGCACAAGTGATGTTGGATTAGCAATTGATGTATTTACTAATTGCTTTACTAATTCATCAAACTTAGTTTTAGTTATGTATCTGTACTCACCAGATCATTTTCTTTTTTTTCTGTTATCTATTTTATACATAGTATCAATAATGTATATATTATTTATATACACACACACACACAGATCATTTTCTTATGACCTTGAACTAAATGTTCTGTCCTAACTATTTAGTATTTTTTAGGTCCTTACCAGTTTTTTTTTTTTTTTTTTTTTTTTTTTCGGTATGCGGGCCTTTCACTGTTGTGGCCTCTCAGGCCACAGGCTCCGGAAGCGCAGGCTCAGCGGCCATGTCTGACGGGCCTAGCCACTCCGCGGCATGTGGGATCTTCCTGGACCGGGGCACAAACCCGTGTCCCCTGCATCGGCAGGCAGACTCTCAACCACTGCGCCACCAGGGAAGCCCCCCCCCTTACCAGTTTTTAAACTATCTTATCAGTTTCAAATTTGGAGCTCTTAGTTTCCCTTATCTCTAGATTCTTGGTATTTCATTTTATCCAAATAAATGTCTTTGTAGGCTTAGTTGCTCCACGGCATGTGGTATCTTCCCGGACCAGGGCTTGAAACGTGTCCTCTGCATTGGCAGGCGGATTCTTAATCACTGCGTCACCAGGCAAGTCCCTATCCAATTCTTTATTGCAAAATGACTTGTAAGTTACTTTAAAATCCACTTAGATAATTATGATCATGGTGAACAAACTTTTTGGTGAAAGGACAGACAGTAGATGTCTTAGACTTTGTAGGTCATGCAGTCTCTGGCACTACTCAACTCTGCTGTGGTGCAAAAATAACCAGAACAATATAGAAATAAATTAACACGACTGCATTCTAATAAAACTGTGTTTATAAAAAAAAAAAAGGCAGCAGGCTGGATTTGGTCCACAGAGCTGAGTTGATTGATCCCTGCCTCAGATGGTTAGTAGAATTAGGATCTTCCAAGTTTTATCCATGTGGAATAATGTATGATAGAGTAACACAAAGTAATGTAGGTCAAAGTAAAATTTTATGAAGGATGATGACAGTTGCCCGCTGTTCATGCTGCCTTTTTTCCCAAAGGGGATCATCTTTTTTTAGTTGTAAGTAATGAGAGCTATGTGGAATAGTTTTTTGAAAGATCATAATAAATTATTAAAACGTTGCATCTAGAAGGTAGGAATGATGATATAATTTTATACATCAGAACTGAATTGCTTTCATAGCTTTATTTCTCTTCTTAAGGATAACTTAAAGTAATATTTTTGAGGGCAGTAATTGCCATCTCCACACACTATATATTAATCATGATCATATAATAAGTATGTCAATAAGTTGTATAGGTTAATGAAGTGGTTAATATCTTTAAAGTGCTAACCCTAAAATAAAATCATGTCCATAATGGATCTAGAAGTATGTGACCATCATTTAATGGATCATCTCTTCAAACTGTAGGTCTCTACTTCTGAAATCTTTTTGGTTGTTTTTAGTCTATATTTAAGTGCTATATGAAGCTTATAATGGCAAATCCTAATAGATTCATACTTAAGTTCAAACAAGTTCCTTCAGGTAAAAATAACCTTTCTCAAGTTTTAAGAATGTGCTGGCCTTTGAGTGTTTTTCTGTTTATAGCAATGGTTTCCATACATCAGAATCACTTGTGGGAGCTTTTTAAGAATCAGGCTATCCAGAAGCTAGCCAACTATACAAATCTCTGAAGTGCAAGTGTAACAGATTTATTCCCAGTCATGTGCTTTTGTATTCCATCTAGGGAGGACAAAATGGAGTTTCCAGAAGAAAAATTTCATATGTTAAGGGTTAATTACATAGAAAAAGCCTTGGTATTCAAATTTAAACTCATAACTATATCATGTAGGCTTGATAGTTACTGAGCAATTTTATAACCATCCATTGTAATAATCTAGTTAAAACTAAGCTTTTTAATGGCAGAGATCTGGGCTTGTTAGTAAGGAAATTTTAATGTTATTTCCTAGAAATTCAAGTATTTACAATTCCTTCTTCCCCTTTTTGTGAATAAAAGGGTTCTATCAAAGAAATAGAGAGGAAAATGATAATAAAGGGATTAGGGCAAGGAATTGGAGGAAAAAGTAATTTGTACTGTAGAACATTTTTTAGTGTTCTAACTTTATACATCCTGAATTTTCCAAAGTTGTCATTTTCATTTTTATACCACTTTAATATTTGCCTTACAAACGATGTAGAGGTTCTATTTTCAATGGGATGTAGTAGGTCACAGCAGGTAAAACTACACCATCTAACATATAAAAGCAAGATAATTTTCGAAGGCCATATTTTTAAAGGCATCAGTGTGATATGGAAATGACTGACTCTAAAATAGACTTCAGTCTCACAGAGGGGAGAACTATTCAGAGGTTAGTGGAAGATCAAAAAACTTTTTTTTTTTTTTTTTAAATCTCCCTGATTTCCTTTGCAGTATCAGGGCATAGTCTGGGGATCTGCATTTGGCCCAGGCAGAGGGCCATGTTAAGGGAAAAAGAAACCAGCTATGCTTCTAATGATTGCATAGGGCTGGAGTTACGAAATTGGAGGTTTGAAAGAATAGCCAGTCTTCCTGTCAAGATATTAAATGTTGTAGCTTAGAAAGGCTAAAAAAGCTAAGCGGAACATTTCTGACAGGCAGAGCTGAATCCCTTGCAGATTCCTGTACCTCAGAAATGTAATAAGTGGGTTTTTTTGAGAATTCTGTAGGAAGTAGCTGAGCAGCTGAGCAATACTTCTGATGGCCTCCTGTAGGCATAGGTGGGTTTTGAGTTTGGGGGTAATTTACACAGCAATAGATACTAGCACAATTGCACATCAAAGTTCATAGTGGGGGTATACGTTATGAATGCAGTGATTGTGCATTTCCTTCACTTCCAAGTCACAGTTCCAAGTGTAACAAAATTCACACAGAGTGAAATCATATATGTGTACTGAGTGAGAAAGCACTAAGTGCTAGAGTAAATCTCAGTAAATGTCAGAAAACTCCCTGTAATGAAAAATTATATTTGTACCAGATAAGAGAGAGCCTTTGTAAAGAAATCTTTAAAATACATGTCAGAGAACCTGTACTAGACAGAAATTGTATGAGTGTGCTGACTGTGGTAGCTCCTCTAGGAAATATCACAGAAGCAGTGGAATCCAGTGGCTGCTGGACTCAAAAGGGAAAGAAACTATGTGAGAAACTGTGTGTGTGTGTGTGTGTGTGTAGGCTTTTCCAAACAGTGTTTGAATATGACCAGAAGGGAAAGAAACTATGTGAGAAACTGTGTGTGTGTGTGTGTGTGTGTGTGTGTGTGTGTGTGTGTGTGTGTGTGTGTGTGTGTGTGTGTGTGTGTGTGTGTGTGTGTGTGTGTGTGTGTGTGTGTGTGTGTGTGTGTGTGTGTGTGTGTGTGTGTGTGTGTGTGTGTGTGTGTGTGTGTGTGTGAAGGCTTTTCCAAACAGTGTTTGAATATGACCAGAGTAGTCATGCTTGAGTCACCGTCAATGCAGTGGGAAGGGCCTTGGAATGAGTTATAGTGTATATCAATTTATAACTGAAAGAAAATCTGTTTCTTCAAAGTGAGAAAGTCTTACAGAATCAGATGAAATTGCACAGATGAAATTGCACAGAAATTACAGATTTTATATAGCCTAGAAACTATATAAATATATTTGTGAGAGGAACTCTGAGGAGAACAAAATGAAGGATGCATTGAGGAAAGGGCATCTCATTTCACTTAAGTAATAATGCATAATGAGGGAAAACCTACCAGTTTGAAGTATTAGAGTGTGGACCAGCAAACTTATAAAGGGCCAGATGGTAAATATTTTCAGCTTTGTAGGCCAAGAGGCCAAAACCAAAAATATTATATAGACACTTAAGAGAAAACAAATGTCCACAGTATTTCTACTGACAAAAGTTAACGTCATTGCATCGCAAATCATTTCCAATTGAAGTTTGGAAATTCCACAATTGCACAAATATATTTTTAGATATAGAAATTTCCCTTGCAATTTCATCAAGGTCCGAAAAATCCTGCTGGAATTATAGTGTAAGTTCGGAAAGTACATCCAGTGCAAATTTGGAAATGAAGGATTCACTTCTTGTTTTAACTTCTGATAGTACTGAAAGTGTATAAAGTAGCTTGACATTACTTTTGATTCAAACAATGTTAATTGTCATTGAGATGACTTTACTGCAGCATAGATTTTGCATGTAAGAGCTATTTTGCCACCCTCCACAAAAGAAAGAAAAGCATTTTATGTGAACATAAACTCAAGTGGAATTTAAAGGAAAAAAAAAAAGTTACACAAGTTTGTTTCGTTTTGTTTTACCACAGTTCCCACATATCTTCACCCTTATCAAGCCACCTTTTTTCTTACAAAAAGTCAGGTTCCTATATAGTTAGAATATAAATGGCTTCAGTAACAAGGGATTTCCATTTATAATAATGCCAGGTAAGGTCATTTGGACCAACTCTTCAACTTAGGGCACTTAGAAAAAAATGGACAAAATTATTTCAAAAAAATCAATTTGAAGTCCATCAAAAAACTAACAAGATAGTGAAGATTTGCAGCCAGGAGTTTGGAAAGAAAAGATGCCTAGATAGATAAACCTGTGTTTGGAATCACTTCCCCCTTGGATTTTTTTGAGAATTCTGTAGGAGGTAGCTGAGCAACTGAGCAATACTTCTGATGGCCTCCTGTAGGCATAGGTGGGCAGAAGTTGGAGTTCAAGACCTCAAGTTTGGTGTCCATTACAAAATAAGGCATGTGTGGAGGAGATAAGGCAACATGAATTAAAAGTAACAGAAACACAAAATTTAAAATATGCTAACTGAGCCCTAGGAGATAAAAGTCAAGATGGAGATTGCAGCAGGTAACTGGGAAAGTACAGAAAAGTACCAAATGGAAGTTAGAGAACCAAAAAATATATTAATTGAATTTAAGAACGCAAAGGATGGGCTAATAGCAGTTAGACACAGCTGACGATAGAATTCGTGAAAGACTGGTCAGAATAAAATAGAATAAAATGAGAACTGAAAGAATAAAAATACAGAGAAGAGAGTTTTGTGATAAATTTAATGAACTTCCCAGAAAGAGAGCAGAAAGAGAAAGAGGTAGAAGGATTATATGAATGGATAATGGCTGAGATCTTTGCACAGCTATCTGAGAGCAAGCAACTGATTCAAAGTTTGTGAATTAACCCCATGCAAGAAAGAAAAAGAAATCCATACTTAAGCATATCATAATAAAGCTGCTGAAAACTGGACAAAAAATTATAAAAGCAACCAGAGAAAAAGAATCACCTTTGAAAGAGTACTGCTTAGACTAAAATCTGCTTTCTTAATCAAAATATTAGAAGCCAAACAACAGTGAAATTATCTTTACCTAAAATTCAGTAACAAAAAATTTAGCCTTTAAGGAATCTCCAATGGAATGCTGATATGTAGGAAAGAGTGAGAAGAATGAAAAGCAATGAAAAATACCTTGGTAAATCTAATGTTAACAATAATAGTAAAAAAGAGTCTAACATCAAAGTCAATAGAAGGGGGAAAATAAAAAATGCTTAATAAAAAGGGGAGAAAAAGAAGAAAGAATAAAGGCAAACAGAACACAAATGTATTATGGTACATTTAGACCCAAATATATTAATAAGTACATTGAATTAAAAAAAATGTTCTAAATGATACGAGAATCAGACTGGATTAAAAATGACAAAATCGTAAGCATTTACAAGGGCCCCACCAAAAGTCATAAGGATCAGAAATATTAAAAGGAAAAAGATTATAAACAACTGATATCTATTAAAATGAATCTGTAACTTCAAAGTTCATGACACACATAGGCCTACATGGCTTTGCTGGTGAATTTCACCAAATAAGGGAGAAATAACACAAATCTTATATAAAGTCTTTAGCAGAACTGAAAAGGAGGAAATACTTTAACTGATTTTATGAGGCCAACATAATCTTGATAATTAAATTCAACAAGGACATAATTGTGGGGCAATCTCATGAATATAAATGCAAAAATCTTAAGTATTTGTATTTAGCAAGATATTAAGAGGAAGAAATAGAGTTGGTTCAACTTTCAAAAATCAGTGACTAATTTGCATTTATGGAATAAGAAAAATATATGATTGTGTCAAAAGATGATAAGGCATTTTATAAAAATATATCATGCAAATACTAATAGCTGGTATTGCCACGCTATTATAAGACAGTAAAATATAACGCAAAAAGCATTACTAGAGAGAGAACATTTAATAATGATGAAGGGTTTATTCAGCAAGAAGAGATAGTAGTTCTAAATTTGGAAGCACCTAATAACATAGCATTAAAATAAATAAAGCAAAAAAGAAATACAAGGAGAGAGAGAAAAGTTTACAATCCAAGTAGGAGATTAGCACCTCTCTTTCATAGCTGGTGGAACAAGCAAATAAAATATCTGAAGGTATCAAAGATTTGAACATGGTAAGCAAACATGACATAATGGACCTATATTACACATGGCACCTAATAATTGTAGATATTTACATGAAATTGTTACAAAATTGGGGCTTCCCTGGTGGCGCAGTGGTTGAGAGTCCGCCTGCCGATGCAGGGGACACGGGTTCATGCCCCGGTCTGGGAAAATCCCACATGCCGCGGAGTGGCTGGGCCTGTGAGCCATAGCCACTGAGCCTGCGCATCCGGAGCCTGTGCTCCACAATGGGAGAGGCCACAACAGTGAGAGGCCTGCATACTGCAAAAAAAAAAAAAATTGTTACAAAATTGAATATACACTGAACCACAAAGGAAATCTCAATAAATTTCAAAGGATTAAAATCACACAGAGTTTGTTCTCCAGTTACATTAGAATTAAGGTAAAAATCATTAACAATAAGATAAGAAAGTCTCCAAATGTTTGGAAATTAAGCATATACTTCTAAGAAGTTCATGGGTGAGAAAGAAATTGAAATGAAACATATTTTGAACTAAAAGATAATGAAAATAACATCAAATCTCGTGGGATGTTAATTGTGGGAGGTTGCTTAGGGCCGTGCTTAGAGGGAGATTTATGGCTTTGAATGTGTATATTATAAACAGGATTTATAGCTTTCAATGCATGTATTAGGAAACCTAAATTATCAGTAGGAAAAAGAGTAAAAAGTAATGAAGTAGAAAACAGACACACAGAGTAAAGCCACAACTCATATCTTTGCTTTTTGTTTTTTAATCTTTCCCCAATGTGAAATTTTTAAAATTTTATTTTATTGAAGTATAGTTGATTTACAGTGTTGTGTTAGTTTCAGGTATACAGCAAAGTGATTCATATATATATATATATATATATATATATATATATATATATAAAATATATATATTTTTCAGATTCTTTTCTCTTATAAGTTATTACAAAATATTGAGTATAGTTCCCTATGCTATACAGTAGGTCCTTGTTGGTTAACTATTTTATATACAGTAGTGTGTATATGTTAACCGCAACTCATATCTTTGAAAAGACAAATAAGCAGAGTTACCTATATTTTTAGGTATTTGATGGGAAAAGACAGCATGTGGCATTTATGGTATCATTCCCCAACAGAAGAATCACAACAGAGTTTCTTAGGATTTTGAAGCAATCCATGTCATCTGCAGCAGAGAACTGCATACTTTTCAGAAAGCTCCTGGCATGCTTATGGGCCATGGAAAAGACAGAAAGCATGATCATGGACTATTAAGTGCCCATGTGGCCAGAACTATTTAAGATGAGGTAGGTTCTGTCAAATCCATCAAGTCATCCTGAGGTCAGATGGACCCAGCAGCAATCTATCATAAGATGGAAGTGGCACATCTGTGATTGGGCCTTAGTGGGGCTGGAGGACCCAATTAAGTTGCACAAGCAAGTCATTGTGATCCCCATCTCATCAACTTGTGTTGCCCTAGTGCCTGCTTCTCAGTTCAAAACCATGTGCATATGGTAGCCATGGAAGTACACTGCTCAAATCTTTCAAGAATTGCCTCTAGGATTGCACTCAGCTGACAGTCCTAAGCTGCAGCACTTTCAGAATCCACTGCAGCATTTAAATTCAAGACATACTATTTCTGGGTACCTATAGCCAATGACCAAGTACTGGTGGGGTTGGACAGATATTAGGATCTAAATATTTCTGCATTCACCAAGATCCTGTGACTTTGCATTCATCAAGACCATCAGGAATGTTCTTGTGAGAGGGGCACCAAGTATCACTAAAGAGTGTAGTGGTGACTCCTCTCATCTACAGGCTGGAGATGATGGTAGGAAAGGTAGTCACAGAACTGAGCTAATTAATAGCAACAGGAATGATGGCATCCCAAAGCAGGTGGCACACTAAACTGCAAGAAGTCACAAGGCCATAATTACAATGACCTGCAAGGTTGAAGGGGTAATCTCAGAGGCTTGACCAGGGAATTGTGGAGAAGGCTAATAGAACATTTCATCTCTGGGGGCAAAAGAGATGGGCATTCAATAAGGATGCTGTTTAACATCTAAAAAACATTTTTTTAACCAAGTATGGAGAAACAAGTGGCCAAAGGCAGCCAGTCCAAAAAAGTTGAAATCCCTTGCTTAGTTCCCTGACCTGTATTCACAACCAGAACCAACTGACTAAAAAGGCGAACAGGTCTCCAGGAGGAAAGATCCTACAACATCTCAGTATATATTGTAAGATTTCCTGTCTTTTCCCAAAACGACTGAGGCCCTTTACTCAGGTGATTGTACACTGGAGAAAGAGGAGAACCTTGCATTTCAAAGAATATTAGACACAGGGTCTGAGTTGACCTTTGATACCTAGAGACCCAAAGCATCATCACCACCCCTTTGTTAGAAATTCACTAGTCTGTCCTCCGAAGAAACCAGATGGATCCTGGAGAATGACTGTAGACTATCATAAATTCAACCAAAGGGTGTTATGTAACATTACATAACAGATGTAATGTTAGGCATGATATCATTGATAGAGTATGTTAATAATATACATGTCATGTGGCCATTGATTTGGCAAGTATAAGAATATATTCCAATTGGGAAAGAGAATCAGAAACAGTTTGCTTTCATGAGGAGCAGATGATGTTGATTTAAGTTTTACCTCAGAACTCTGTCAATTCTCTTAACATCTGTTATAATACATTGTGAAGAGATGAAAGTGTCTGGGCATCCCATGATCCATTAGGCTGATGTCACACTGATTACGCAGGTGGAGTCCTTGATGAGACAATGCACTCCAGAAGAGGGAGATAAGCCCTTTAAAGATCAGCGAGCTGTCACTTCAGTAGAATTTTTAGGGGTCCAGCGGTCAGGCACGTGCCAGTATATTCCCTCCAAAGTAAGAGAAATTTGCTGCATCTTGCATCTCCTTCTACAAATAGGGAAGTACAGCACTTGGTAGGCCTCTTCTGGCTCTGAATGCAACACATTCTACAGCAGGGTTTTTCAACCTTGGCACTATTAGCACTTTGGACCAATTAATTCTTTGTGTGGGGAGCTATGTTGTGCGTTGCAGGATGTTTAGCAGTATCCCTGGCCTCTACCCAAGTTGATGCCAATAGCACTCCCCCTACTCCAGTCATGAAAATAAAAAGTGGCTCCAGACTTAGCAAATGTTCCCTGGGGAGCAAAATCATCCCTGATTTAGAACCATTGTTATATACCTAGGAATTCTGCTGTCCCATGTACCAAGTGACAGGGAAAGCTGCCAGATTTCAGGGTGGTCCAGAATACAAAACAGCCCAGCAGAAGGTACAAGGTTTGGTATAAGCAAATATACTATACTATCCAGTAGACCCTCTGGTCTTGGAGGGGACAATAGTGGAAATGTAGAGTTTGTTGAAAGTCCTAAAGGGACAATTACAGTGCAGACCCTTGGGGTTCTGGAGCAAGGCCATGCCATCTATAGTGGAAATTCCTGTATCTTTTGAAACACAGCTTTTGGCACATTCCTGGGCTCTGGTGGAGAAAGGAATATTTGACTGTGGACACCAAGTGTCCACACTCTGTTGTAGGGAGGAAGGTGGGACACTAAGGGAGATACTGGATCATTATATGACAAAGGAGGAATAAACCTTAAAGAACCTCAACATTTCACCATTGAGGAAGCTGAGTCCAGAGACATAACTTTGCCTAAAGTCATCACGAGGTTAGTGGAAACCAAGTTAGGAGTCTTCTACTCCATGTAAGTGAGTATCTCACTTCATAAATTGAAAATGATTGCATTTTCCCTGTGGAATATTCTTACACACAATTCTTGGGTTGTTTAGTACTGTGGCTACAGTGCATTATAGGTTAAAGAGAATTTTGTGGGCCAGTTTGATGTCTTTCTCTTACAGAATGCATTCTGAGTCCCCAAAAACTGACTTACAAAACAAACTTGAACACTGGGAACTTCTTGGTATGTGTGTGAGGTATGTTGTGGGCTCTCAGGTTTTAGAACAATAAGAGGGAATCCTCCCCCATACTCCTGCCCCTGCCCCATATACTGGGCAACAAACCTTTCTGCCAGGTTACATGGAACAGCAGTTTTCAATTCTCATTTTGACCAAGACCCAGAGTAAGAGATATTTTTGACATCATGACCCACTGTGTGTATGTGCACACATACACACTCACACATACAACACAGATATGAAAGTTTCCCAAACAGAACTTGCCCTTACCGTATATAATGCTTTCAAATATTTCCTCTATTTTTTTAGTATTGATCATAACCAACTAATCATAGCTACAATCCTCCTGAGCTTGTAATTTCACAGCCCATTAATAGGCTAGGTCCCAAAGTTAAAACAAAAACAAAACACCAGTGTTGAGAGTTGTAGGCCTAAAAATTCTAAACTCTAAATATAACTTGATGATAATATGTACTCAAAGATTAATTTTTCGGGATTTCCCTGGTGGCACAGTGGTTAGGATTCCACAATCCCAATGCAGGGGGACCAGGTTCGATCACTGGTCAGGGAACTAGATCCCACATGCATGCCCACCTAAGAGTTCGCATGCTGCAACTAAGGCCCAGTGCAACAAAATAAAATTTAAAAAAAAACATAAAAAGATTAATTTGTAAAATATGAACACTTATTGGAAGTTGGCTGTTTGGATGGAGAATACATTTCACATTGGGAAATATATCTTTTAAGGTATAAAGCAGGCCAGTCCACAAAACTTTCTTTCCATAAATGTATACACAGGAATAGGACACCAATTGGGCAGCATCTTGGGGTGGGCAGTCAGCCACTTCACTGATGCCCTTATGTTTTCTTCTACAGCCATTTCAAAAACAGGACATTCTCTTTTATAATATAACAGACAAAAAAAATGCTAACCAGCCCCTTGGAAATTATGATAACCCAAAATGCAAAATTTCTTGAAATGGAATTTTTTGGTCCACACAATAGGATTATTAAGTATGTGATGTTTAGAACTTCCTAAGCCAGATTCTAGGAGAAGCATTTTCATCGTGTATGAGTTATACCCACTTAGAAACATGTTATCCCTAACACTGAGTAGGAACAGGGACAAGAACTACATAATAGAGCACCTAGAGGCTCTACAATAAACACTTTCTATACAACACTTTCTGTACTGGGCTTAGTAATTCTATGAACAATATTTTTATCCTGCAGCTGAGGAAACTGAGATGCAGATATTTTAAATGTAATTTTCTGAAGACCATGCAAGCTTTATGGTGGATTTGAACCCTGGTTGTTCTGACTACAAAGCCCATGTTCTGCACAGTCGCATCTGCTTCTTAGTCATTTGATTTGTTGATTGGGAAGAAGTGGCCATCCTTTGACAGTCGGTCCTTTGAAGAAGTCCATAGTGCTATGAGTTCTTACTGCACCAGGAAGTGTCAGGTAAGCCTGAAAAGCTGACTTTGCTCCAGTTTTGATCAAGATGGAAAAAACTGAGCTCCAAAGTCAGTGATGTATCACCTGAAACTTGAATTTCTGAGATTGGACATAATAATATAAAGAAAATTAGGGAATTCCCTGGCGGTCCAGCATGCTTTCACTGCTGTGGGCCCAGGTTTGATCCCTGATGGGGGAACTAAGCTCCTGTAGGCTGCGTGGTGCAGCCAAAAAAATAAAAAAATAAAAATAAGGTCAGAATTCTAAAAAGATATTTTTTAAAAAAAGAAAATTAACAATGGTTTCAATAAGAACTCTAACATAATTTCATACCTTGCATTGTCTTCCACTGTTGATAGGGTACTGATGTTTAGGCCTTTCCCACCCCACTCCCACCCCCAAGTAATATTTCATATGTCTTTCACTATACCATCAGAGGCTTAGCATGAAATATGAGAGTTCAGACAATCCTTCCTTTTCTGGTCAGGAGGAATCCAAACAATCTTGGGAGGATCATCTAAAAGATCACCTCTCTTTGGTGTGAGCCTGAAATTTTTTAGTGAATTTTCAATTTGCACCAGTCCATAACCACATCAATCTGATATGATTGACAATATTTTTCTACGAATTTGTCTCATTCATCTAAACTTTCAAATTTATTGACACTAGTTGTTCATGTTTATTACCCTTTTAATTCCTGCTGTATCTGTAATATCCCTTCCTCTACATTTTAAACATTGCTTATTTGTACCTCTTCTCTTATTGTATTGATTAGTCTTGCCAAAGTTTGTTAATTTTATTAGGTTTTTTCCAAAAAATCAAGTTTTTGCTTTATTGGTTCTTTCAAAAATAGGGTCTTTATTTTTTATTTCATTAAATTCTGCTTTTATCGTTATCATTTTCCTCTGGGTTTATTGTGTTGTTTTTATAATTTCTCAGGTTGGTTACCTAGATCATTAGTTTTGGAGTTTTTTCATTCCTTTAATGTACATTTAAAGCTATAGGTTTTCCTATATGTAGTACATTAACTGTATTCTACAAATTTTGATATAGAGTTTTTATCATTGTTTATTTTGAAATATTTCCTAATTTCTGTGTATTAGAAGCATTTTTAATATTTTATATACAGAAGATTTATAGTTATGTTTTTGTATGATTTCTAATTTAATTGAAGTTTTTAGAGATCATAGTCTTTCTAAAATTTTTCTTGTCTTGCCATAAAATATGAATTTATTTCATCATAATCAAAGTCTACAAATTGTCCTCTGATTTTTTTAACTAAGAGAAAAGGTTGATGAAAAGAACTTCAGTTGGGGCAGTTCAAAATTGGGATTCCAGCTGGTGCAGCTCACACATGGTAGAATCCTAGAAATCATAATCTTTCTAAAAACACTTTGAAATTAGTTGAGATCTATTTTTTGGAGAGTACGTGATCAGTTTTCTTTCCATAGACACTTGGAGAGAAAAGGTGAAGTCTCTAATTCTTGGGTACAATTCGTGTTCTATATCTGTCCTAAATTACACTAAGCTTAGTAAATTGTTATGCTTTCGATCCTTAATATTTTTATTGATTTTTTTTGTCTATTGCTCTCAATTACTAAGATAAGTGTGTTAAAATCTTTCATATGATGTAGAATTTGCCAGTTTTTCCTTACGTTCTGTCAATTCTTGCTTTAGATAATGTGAAGTTCTTTTTTATGTTCATAAATATTCATGATTATTAAACTTTCTTGGTGAATAATATCATCATTGTATAATGTCTCTTTTATCTCTGTTTATGCTTTTTGCCTTAACATCTATTTTGTTCATTATTAATACAGCTCTGCTGCTTTCTTTGTGTTAACATTTACTGAGTATGTCTTTTTTTGATCCTTTACTTTCAATCATTGTGTTGAAACTTCATCTCAAACTTTAAATATTTCTCCTGTAAATGGCATAGGGATGGACTTCTCTTTTTTTTTTTTTTTTTTTTTTCGGTACGCAGGCCTCTCACTGCTGTGGCCTCTCCCACCGCGGAGCACAGACTCCGGATGCAAAGGCCCAGAGGCCGTGGCTCACGGGCCCAGCTGCTCCGCAGCATGTGGGGTCCTCCTGGACCAGGGCACGAACCCGCGTCCCCTGCATCGGCAGGCAGACCCTCAACCACTGCACCACCAGGGAAGCCCTCTACTACACTTTTTAGCAAGGATGATTGATTTTTTAAAATTAATTAATTAATCATATTTATTTTTTGGCTGCGTTGGATCTTTGTTGCTGCGTGTGGGCTTTCTCTAGCTGCGGCGAGCAGGGGCTACTCTTTGTTGCAGTGCGTGGGCTTCTCATTGTTGTGGCTTCTCTTGTTGTGGAGCACGGGCTCTAGGTGCACAGGCTTCAGTAGTTGTAAGCACATGGGATCAGTAGTTGTGGCACACGGGCTTAGTTTCTCTGCAGCATGTGGGATCTTCCTGGACCAGGGCTCAAACCTGTGTCCCTTGCCTGGCAGGCAGATTCTTAACCACTGCACACCAGGGAAATCCCAGGGATGGACTTCTTTTTAACTTAGGGCAACAGTTTTGTATTTCAATTGGAAGTTCTATATACTTTTTGTAATCATTTATATACTGGAATTTCTTTTTGTCATCTTATTTTGTGCTTTCTATCTGTTCCACTTTCTCTCCCTCCTTTGTTTCTTGCCTTCTTTTGGCTTTGACTATTTTTGTTTATTCCTTCTCCTCTACTAATTGGAAAATTTTACACTCTATGTCTGTTCTTTCAGCTTTACTCTTAAAATTTTAATATACTTTCTTTTTCAAAAATATTTAGGTTGCGCTGGGTCTTAGTTGCAGCACACAGGATCTTCGTTGTGGCATGGGGGATCTTTACTTATGGCATGCAGGCTTCTTAGTTGTGGCATGCATGTGGGATCTAGTTCCCTGACCAGGGATCAAACCCGGGCCCCCTGCATTGGGAGCATGGAGTCTCAGCCACTGGACCACCAGTGAAGTCCCTTAGTTTGCTTTCTTAAATTTTAAAGTTAGTCAATACATTTATTTTTTTCTTGATCATTACAGGAGCTTTTTAACTCTGACCACCCCCACCCACGTATATGTTATTATTTTCTAGTATTTTTAAAAAATTTATAACCATATAAATTAATTCCCATTATTATTTAGCATAGTAAATATTTGTTTTTATTTAATCACATATTTACTATTTTCTTTGCTCACAATTCCTCCTTTTAACTCAGATCTTGTTTCTGGATTTATTTTCATTCTTTCTGGAATATATTCTGTATGACTTCTTTTAGTGAGGATTCTAAGTTTTAGTGTTGGAAAAATATCTTTATTTTGCACTTATTATTAAAAAATAGTTTTACTAGCTATGCATTTCTAAGTTCACAGTTGATTTTGAAGATATTATCATTCCATTATCTTTTTACTTTCATTGAAGCTGGTGATAAATCTGCTGTTAGTCTAGTAGAGGTTCCTTTGTAGATAATTTGTGTTCTCTGTCTTCCCCTAAGATTATTTTTGTCTTTGGTATTCTGTAGTTTCAATATGATATGTCTAAGTGTGTATTTCTTTTCATTTATACTGCTTGGATTTTTAAAATTTATTGAACATCAGTTCTAAATGTTCTCAATCATTATGTCTTTGAATATTATCTCTTTCCTGTTCTATCTAGTCTTGCCTATTGCTATGGACTTAATGTGTCCCACTAATATCCGTATGTTGAAACCCTAACCCTCAATGTGGTTATATTTGGAGATAGGGCCTTTACAGAGGTAATTAAGTTTAAATGAGGTCATAAGGGTGAGGTCTTAATCCAGTGGTGTCCTTATAAGAAGTGGAAGAGAGACCAGAACTCACTCTCTCTCTCTACACATACATAGAAGAAAAGCCTTGTGGGGACACAGAGAGAAGGCAGCTATGTACAAACCAAGAAGAAAGACCCCCCCCAGAAACCAACCCTGAGAACAGCACCTTGATCTTGGACTTCAAGCTTCTAGAACGTTACATATTTTTTAATATCTGTATTAGTCAGCATTCTCCAGAGAATGACCAGTATGATCTATTTATTTATTTACCTCTACATATATAACCATTTATAAATTTGGAGAAAGAAAGAGAGAGAGAGAGAGAGGAGAGAGAAGAGATTTATTGTGAGGAATTGGCTGACATGATCATGGGGGCTAAGAAGTTCCACAGTCTGTTGTCTGCAAATGGAGATCCAGGAAAGTAGGTGGTGTAATTCTAGTCTGAGTCTGAAAGCCTAAGAACCAGGGGAGTCAATGGTGTAAATGCCAGTCCAAGATCAGAAGACCAATGTCTCAGTGCAAACAGGCAGGCAGGAAAGGGATAAATCCTCTCTTCTTCTGCTTTTTGTTCTAGTCAGTTCCTCACCAGATTGGATGCTGCCCACCCACATGGGGAGAGCAGTCCACTTTACTGAGACCATTGATTTAAATGCTGATCTCATCTAGGAACACCCTCACAGACACACTCAGAAATAATATTTAATCTGGGCACTCCGTGGTCCAGTTAATTTGACACATAAGATTGACCATCACAATATCTTTGTGCTATTTTCTGATTTTTAGCTCTATCTTCCATTTTAGTTAATTCTCTCTTTAATTATAAACAATCTGATATCTAACCTGATCATTGAGTTTCTTATCTTAGTTTCATTTTTCATTTTTAGATGTTATGTTTGATTTTTTTTTTTTTTCCCGGATCTACCTGATACTTTGATGGTCTCTTTTTCCTTGGGCCTACTCTTAATACTCTCTTGTTTTTTAAAACATAGTCACTACAATCTGGCACCACTTTTTTTTTTAATGATCACCACTATGTATTCCTTTGTTTTTTTAATAAATTTATTTATTTACTTATTTATTTTATTTTTGGCTGTGTTGGGTCTTCGTTGCTGCTCACGGGCTTTCTCTGGTTGCGCTGAGCAGGGGATGATACTCTTTGTTGCAGTGCGTGGGCTTCTCACTGCGGTGGCTTCTCTTATTGAGCAGCATGGGCTCTAGGCTCACAGGCTTCAGTAGTTGCAGCACCCAGGCTCAGTAGTTGTGGCTCGTGGGCTCTAGAGCGCAGGCTCAGTAGTTGTGGCGCATGGGCTTAGTTGCTCCATGGCATGTGGGATCTTCCCAGACCAGGGCTCAAACCCGTGTCACCTGCATTGGCAGGCAGATTCTTAACCATTGCGCTAGCAGGGAAGTCCCTCTTTTTTAAAAAAATATTTATTTATTTGGTTGCACTCGGTCTTAGTTGCGGCAGGCAGGCTCCTTAGTTGCAGTTCTCCAGCTTCTTATTTGTGGCACATGGGCTCCTTATTTGTGGCTTGCAAACTCTCAGTTGTGGCATGCATGTGGGATCTAGCTCCCTGACCAGGGATTGAACTCGGGCCCCCTGCATTGGGAGCTTGGAGTCTTATCTACTGTGCTACCCGGGAAGTCCCATAGCATCACTTTAAACTAAACTTTCAGCTTAATATAAATTCTTGCCTGTAACCCAGATGAAGGCAGACTTGTGATTAGGAAATCTTCAGAGAACATTTTCCCAACTCTATTCAGAAATAAGATTGAGACTGGCATATTTCCTAACTATCTTCCTCTATGTGATGGGGTTTTGCCCAAGTTTATCCTTCCATTAGAATGACACCTCTCAAAGTCTCAGCTTTATGCCAGTATCTTATTTTGAATTGCCATTTTATATATGTGTTCCAATTAAACTTTATATATGGACACTGCGATTTGAATTTTATACAGCTTTCATGTGTCATAAAATACTATTCTTCTTTGATTTTTTTTCAACTATTAAAAAATGTAAAAATTATTCTTAGCTCATGGGACATATAAAAATAGGTGGTAGGTTCGATTTGGCCCATTGGATTATAGTTTGACAATCCCTGTTCTATAAGAATGTTTTCAGCAGCAAAATAATCGATACAAACTAAGTATTCTTTATGCGAGAGTGGATAAACTAAAAAACAGTGACATATCCAGGAAAGGAATACTACCCAATGGCTACATGTATTAGCATGGTTAAACATAAAAAATGTAATTTTAAGCCAAAACAAAGCAAAAAGTTGCAGAAGGACATTCTAATATGATACAATTTAAATAAAGTTTTAAAATCTGCCAAAGAAGACTATATATTACTTATGGATACATGTATATGTGTGTATGGAAAATTATTTTTTAAACTCATGAAAATTGGAATTTAGAGAGAGAGGAAGAATGGCAGCTGAGAGAGATACACAGTGGGTCTAAGATATATCTGTAATGTATTGTTATTTTTGAAAAGTTTGAAGCATGTTGGGCAAATAAGATTTTATATATAGGGTTTTCTTAAATTATTCTCAATACTTGTGTATATGTTTGAAATATTTCATAATTTTAAAAATAATCTAAGATTTCATCTTAAAATTTGTATGGAGACACAAAAGACCCCGAATAGTCAAAGCAGTCTTGAGGGAAAAGGAGCTGGAGGAATCAGACTCCCTGACTTCAGACTGTACTACAAAGCTACAGTAATCAAGACAGTGTGGTACTGGCACAAAAACAGAAATATAGATCAATGGAACAGGATAGAAAGCCCAGAGATAAACTCACACACCTATGGTCAACTAATCTATGACAAAGGACGCAAGGATATACAATGGAGAAAAGACAGTCTCTTCAATACGTGGTGCTGGAAACCTGGATAGCTACATGTAAAAGAATGAAATTCGAACAGTCCCTAACACCATACACAAAAATAAACTCAAAGCGGATTAGAGACCTAAATATAAGACCGGACACTATAAATCTCTTAGAGGAAGACATAGGAAGAATACTCTTTGGCATAAATCACAGCAAGATCTTTTGTGATCTACCTCCCAGAGTAATGGAAATAAAAACAAAAATAAATAGGACCCAATGAAACTTAAAAGCTTTTGCACAGCAAAGGAAACCATAACCAAGACGAAAAGACAATCCTCAGAATGGGAGAAAATATTTGCAAATGAAGCAACTGACAAAGGATTAATCTCCAAAATTACAAGCAGCTCATGCAGCTCAATATCAAAAAAACAAACAGCCCAATCCGAATATGGGCAGAAGACCTAAATAGACATTTCTCCAAAGAAGACATACAGATGGCCAAGAAGCACATGAAAAGCTGCTCAACATTAAAAATTATTAGAGAAATGCAAATCAAAACTACAATGAGGTATCACCTCACACCAGTTAGAACAGGCATCATCAGAAAAATCTACAAACAACAAATGCTGGAGGGGGCGTGGAGAAAATGGAACCCTCTTTCACTGTTGGTGGGAATGTAAATTGACACAGCCACTGTGGAGAACAGTATGGAGGTTCCTTAAAAAACTAAAAATAGACTTACCATATGACCCAGCAATCCCACTACTGGGCATACACCCTGAGAAAACCATAATTCAAAAAGACACATGCACCCCAATATTCATTGCAGCATTATTTACAATAGCCAGGTCATGGTAGCAACCTAAATGCCCATCGACAGACGAATGGATAAAGAAGATGTTGTACATATATACAATGGAATATTACTCAGCCATAAAAGGGAACGAAATTGGGTCATTTGTAGAGATGTGGATGGGTCTAGAGACTGTCATACAGAGTGAAGTATGTCAGAAAGAGAAAAACAAATATTGTATATTAACGCATATATGTGCAACCTAGAAAAATGGTACGGATGAACCGGTTTGCAGGGCAGAAATAGAGACACAGATGTAGAGAGCAAACATATGGACACCAACGAGGGAAAGTGACATGGGGGTGGTGGTGTGATGAATTGGGAGATTGAGATTGACATATATACACTAATATGTATAAAATGGATAATAAGAACCTGCTGTATAAAAAAATAAATAAAAGACCCTTGCCTTATTCACCACCTGAAAAAAAAATGATCTAAGATTTCATTAGTTTGCATAATATTAACATGGTGTAAAATGCACATCCTGGTTTGGAAGAAAGTTTGGAGAAATGAAAAGAACACTAAACAACTTAGGACAACTTAGTCCTAAGCACTAGACTCTATCAGGAACTAGCCTCAGACAAGTCTTTTCATATCTTTGGGTCCAATAGAAGAAGTTCTATCTGATGAACAGTGTGCCACCTGTTTGAAAACAGTGATATGAAACACCCTAAAAATGCAAGAAGATACATATTTTTTGTTTGTTTGAGACACACACACACACACACACACTCCTCATTTTAAGCCTTGTCCATTGTGAAATATAACACACATACATAAAAAGTGCATAAAATAGTAATGTATACCTTAATCATCATAAAATCAAACCATGTAGCCACTACTCAGATCCAGAACACTGGCAGCTCCCAGAAAACCCCTGAATGCTCCCCACCCCTCCACCTATGATAATTGCTTCCTTGCTTTCCTTACCAAGGTAATTGTTAGTCTTTTTTTTTTTTTTGGCAGCCCCACACAGGGCGATTTCAGTTCCCCAAGCAGCAGTGAGAGCTCTGAGTCCTAACCATTGGACCACCAGGGAACTCCCCTTCAAGGTAATATTTTTATTTGTTTGTTTCAAGATATTATCCTTGATGAAATTTACTGTGACCAGAATTCTTACAGTATTTTGACTCAAAGGTCTTTGGAATGTCTGTGGGCTCAGAGAGAAGGGGATTGGGAAATTCCTTACTGGATTGTTGTTGAGAACTCTCCTTTCTCCTGAAAGGGAAACTCAGGCTTAGGCTGTGCCTTGAATGGCAATATCAGCTGCCCAGATGCCCCACCTCCAGCCTGTACTGTGCGGTGGGTGCTGTTTTGGGCATTGTATATATTTACATCATTTCATCCTTGAAACAGACTTGTGAGAAAACTGAAGTAGTCTCTAAGGTCAAAGAGCCAAAGAGAAAGATAAAGGAAAGAAAAGTTGCCCTTAATTCCTAAATATTCAAGACTATTAATTTATTTACATTTTTTCCCAAGGTAAAATGTACAAGGCATAGCCCCAAGTGACTGATTTGAATTTGCCTCTTTAAAGTATTTGCATAATTGCCATTTACTTTATCTGTGGAGAACTTGAAAAAATAAATTTCCGTGGATCAAAGCATTTTGAACACATTTAGGGCTCACCAAAATTCTTATGAATTATTAAAAATGTATCATGTGTACCTATAGTCAGCTGTACTGTAAATTGCAGCTAATCGATGTTTAGTTGACAAAAGGTGGAATACTTTGGCTGATTTACTCCTTGGGCTCCTCCTGTTTCACTGGAAAACTCATCTAAACATGTATGTCACAAACTAATTTCAAGACAAAAGCAAAGCCTCAGCTGAATGGTGAAAACAGATAGCCCCATCCAAAATGGATAACCCACCTTCCCAGGTAAGACTGGGAAGACTGCTTGTCTGAAGGAAACGGCCATCGATCTAAGTGAATGCTCCAGAAAGACACTTCTAAAAATAAAAGCAGCCTCTCTACAGGAGAAAAGAAATATCACTAGACATTTTGACCGTGGTTTTATTTCGTTAAATTGCTGAGTGTAAGCTGAGTTACAAGAAGTAAAATTCAATATATAGTTTCCAAGTGCCTCCTCTGTTTAAGGCACTATGTGGTGGCCGCCAGAGGACGCAAAAAGGAATGATCTGCCATCCTCACTATTGAGGAGGTTATAATCTAAGGAGGGGTAAACAGCAAGATAACATTATATGAGCAATGTGTGATAAGACTTATGAGAAAGAAGCAGAGGGGAAATGAACCAAGTTATTTGAGTACCTTTCATAAGCCAGGCATGTTTCATACATCATCTTATTTTAATCTTACAATAAGGTAATGAGGTTGGTATTATTCCCAATTCGAGGAACTGTGGGAAAGTACAACCAAACAACTAACCCAGGATCACACTAGTAAATGGCACAGCTGAGATTCAAATCCAGATATGCCTGCCTCAAAACTTGTGTTCCTAACAAGCCCACAGGCCTTAACCATGTGATAGATAGAAAAGAGGTCCTTACTGACCATGACTCTCAGAATTAGAAAGGAGCCAGGAGGATAAAACATATTAGGGTGACTTCAGACACCATTTATGTGTGCCCTCCAATACATGATTGTATGATTTGGCCTTGTTTTCTTAGCCTAGAATGTAAAACACTTCGGATAGAAGACATGGAGTGAGATTTGATCACAGGCGTTCTTCTGTCTCTGCCATCAACCTCACTCTGCTCAAAAAGATAAAACGAATTGAATTTTATTATTTATTCATGTGAATACTAACACTGTGGATATATTTTCATAAAATAAGAAAAAAAAACCCTCAGCCTCACCATATAAATTGTAGGAGTCCATTTTCACTCTTATTACTATTACTATTTATCATTTTGATTCTTAATTGTCCTTTGTTCAGGTGACTATGCAGCCCCAGTTGTCCTTCTCTTTAATTGCTTGCTTTCGCTTGAATACCTGCTTCATGGTTTCTCAAGAGCTATCATCACCGTTATCATCATTATTTTGAAAGGTGAATGAACATAAATGTCGATTTTCATCATGTGTAGACTCCACTGACAATCAGCAAAAGTTTTTCTTTCATATGAATTGTGTAGCTTAGAGGGGATGCTAGAAGATTAGCCCCAAATGGAAAGTTCAGCACTCTCTGGTTTAATTTCAGTTCTGCCAGTGAGCCACTGGGCAGACCACACTGCCCTTTGGCATGGTCTCTGTTTCTAAGCAGGTGACATTAAAGATGCTTGTCACCCATTGTTTTCCCTGAAGTGCTAATAGGGTTTACTAATGAAAGAAAACACCATTTCTCAAAATGATATAAAGCATCATAGAAACTAAAATTATAGGAAATAATTTCACCCACATTTTGGCTTGCACAGGCCTACCTGACTTTGGGAAAGTTGTTTTTAGGACAAGGGTTGATCACCGTAGTTGAGACTAATACAATTTTAGCTTTTCATCAATGTCAAACAAAGCTAAAACACCAATGGCTAGAATCTCTTTCTGTTCCTCCACTGATGAGAACCAAAATAAACTTTAAGACATCAAGAGCAACAATACTATGGTGTGGTAACAGATGCTTAAACTGGTGAAATCCTGTGGCTCAACTGCATGACTCTAGAACAATTCCAGTGAACTAGTTGCTACGACTTTAGAGTCTGAAACTTTTATTCCCTATACCGTACATGTTATATGAATGAGGGCTTGGTATGTAGTATGATTTTCATGGGTCATTTCAAGCCAGTAGGTTTTAGAAATCCCCAGTCACTTACTAGTATACCTTCTTAAATATTCAAGCCTTGAGGAGAAAGTGGGAGTTCCCAGTGAAACTGAGGGATGATAGTGGATCTTAACAGTGTGGTGTTCTTTACTTAAATGCACAGTCCATATGCTTTTAATTTATGTGTAATGATTTGGTGAATTGTCAATCTGTCCTTTTTTAAGAGTGTGTGAGAAAATGTACATAAATGTGCACCAGTGAAATAGGCCTTCATGTTCTCATGTTTTGAAAATGTGTTTTCTTCATAGAGTGAGAGCAAAAGTATTTGAGAATTGATATTTGAAATCATAACAGAGCTAAATGTGACATGCAGTTTGACAGGCAAATATGTGATTCACACACCCTGCCTCAGAAATGAGTAAAATGTGGTCAGATATTTCATTTTCCTCATTGCATTTATCACCATCTGAAATTACCCCATGTATTTATTTGAATACTTTTAAAATCTCTGTCTCTTCCACACTCAAGTGAAACTCCGTGGTCACTGCTCTACCCCTGGTTCCTAGAACAATACCTGCCACACAATAGGTGCTCAATAACTATTTATTAAATAAAGGAATTAATGTAAGTTGAAAGATATTTAGTGCACTACTTTAGAAGTATATTTGTCTGTTTCTTTTTTAAAAAAATATTTATTTATTTTTGGCTGTGTTGGGTCTTGCTTGCTGCATATGGGCTTTCTCTAATAGTTGCAGTGAGCAGGGGCTACTCTTTGTTGTGGTGCACGGGCTTCTCATTGTGGTGGCTTCGTTTGTTGCGGAGCATGGGCTCTAGGTGCGCGGGCTTCAGTGGTTGTGGCACACGGGCTCTAGAGCGCAGGCTCAGTAGTTGTGGCGCATGGGTTTAGTTGCTCCTTGGCATGTGGGATCTTCCTGGACGAGGGCTCAAACTTGTATCTCCTGCATTCGCAAATGGATTCTTAACCACTGTACCACCAGGGAAGTGCCGAAAGTATACCTATTAATTCACCTTGATGAAGCCTCCACAAAGGCAGTATCTACCAGCTTTACTAAGTGCCTTGTTATTAGATGGGATCAATATATATCTAGTAAGGGAGTATAGATAAAGTTCCAGGAGCACTGGTTAAAAACAGCAAACCCTTCGGCATTAGATTTCAGCAACAATTCGTTTGTTCTTGCTGCTTTCTTCTTTTTTATGGAAGCATGGTTTTTTATTGCAGTATAATTGATAATTGTGAGATGCACACATTTCATGTGTATAGTTGATATGTTTTGACAAATGTATACACCCATATAACCCACATACTGATCAAGATACAGAACTTTACATCATTTCAGAAAGTTCCCCTGTACCACATTCAGTCCATTCCCCATATCCCTCTCCCCCCTAAGCAATGGCTGTTCTGATTTCTATGACTATTAGATTAGCATTGCTTGTTCTTAAACTTTATATGAAAGAAGTCATACAAATGTATTCTTTTATGTTTGGCTTCTTTTGTACAATTTACCTGTAAAATTCATCCAGGCTGCTATGCATATCAGTGATATGATCCTTTTTATTGCTGAGTAGTATTCCATTGTATTAATATACTACAGTTTATCCAGTTTCCTGTTGATGGAGAACATTTGGGCTGTTTCCAGTTTGGAACTATTATGAGTAAAGCAGTTACCAACTTTCTTATACAAATCTTTGTGGACATATGCCTTAATTTCTCATGGACAAATACATAGAAGTGGAATTGATGGTTCACAGTGTCAGTTTATCTTTATATGAAACTGCCAAGCAGTTCTTTGAATGTTGTATCATTTTATACTCCCACCAACAATGTATGAGAGTTCTTAGTTGCTCCACATAATTGCCAATATTTGGTATTATCAATCTTTTACATTTTAGCCATTCTAATAGGTATGAAATAGTATTCATTGTGTAAACTAACAGTTCGCTGATGATTAATGATGTTGAGCATCTTTTTATTTGCTAATTAGCCATTTGTATATCTTTTTTTGTGAAGTGTCTGTTTAAGTCTTTTGGCCACATTTTATTTGGGTTGTTCTTTTTATTGAGTTGTAAGAGTTCCTGATTTATTCTAGATACATGTCCTTTTCTGGATATCTCATTGTTAAATATTCCTGAATATTTTCTCCCAGCCTCTAGATTACCTGTTTTTTTTTTAATGGTGTCTTTTTATGAGCAAAAATTTTTAATTTTGATGAAGTCCAGTTATCAACTTTTTAATGGTTTCTGCTTTCTGTGTCCTATCTTAGAAAGCTTTGCTAACCCTAAGGTTGCAAAACTATTTTCCTATTTCCTTTAGAATCTCCATCTCTAATTAATTTTTGTGTATTTAAAAAAAAAACAACCCTGCGTTTTACCTACCTTTTTAGGAGCTCTCAGAAATGCTAGAACTCTATGTGACTCTACTGAGGTTCATTAATGAAAACTATTTGATTAAAACAAAAGCTTACTACCTAAAACAGAAAGCTGATTTTAGTTGATAAAACATGCATTCAAATAATTGAGTTATTATTTATTTTATTCAATTATTTTTCAAAAACTGAATTTTATTTTATTCTGCTTAATTTTTTTTAAAGAACTGACCACTAAAGGCAATTCTGAATCACTTGTTTTAATGGAGGACAACATGGGCATAAATCCTGGATTGGGCCATTTTATTATTGTTTTTTATGGTCACAGGCTTTTTTTTCTTCTGTTTTTTTTTTTCTTGACCACAACAATTATATTACCTTTAACTCATAAGTTATCTTCAGTGGTCTAAAAAACATAACCCAGAACATTTTGGAAGATAAAAATAAGCTGTTGAGACAATTTTTTTCCTTCCTAAGCTAGAAACAGAACACCTAGAGTTGACTGAAGTTTTTCCTCTTATTATGATCTACGTATTGATTGCCCAAGAATTTTAAAATAGTTTATAAAGATTTTCCTGGTTAAAGCTACATTAGGATTCCTCTAATGTTAAATAAAATTATGGAATAAGAAGGAGCGTGGATTCGGATTCTGAGGAAACTGAATTTGAATTCTGGCTTCCCCCAGTCCAATATTATTACCCATATGAATTTACCCAAGGTACATAATTCCTTTGAGCATCAATTTCCTCAGCTGTAGAATGGGATAATACCTACCCCTCAGAATAATTGCAAACATTAAATGCAATCTTGTATGTAAAATGCCTACCAAGTAGTTGGTGCTCAATAACTATGACCCCCTCCTTTTCTATTTCTAATTCTTGAGTTGTCCTCTCAAGAAAACGACACATATAAAGCTACACAAACTCCAGAAAGTAGATTTTTCTATATCAACCTATACCGTGTTTCTCAAACTAGGATCTAGAACCTCTTGGAGACTTCAGACAGATTCTCAGGGGTCAGAGGCTTTTCTACAGGATTTTCAAAAGAAACTGTTTATATTTGGATGATTATCCTAAAATATTAAAATAAGCAGAGTCTGAAACTTCTGAATAAGTTATCTTTAGCTATAACTAAGCATTGCCAAAAGATTTCAATATGAATTTGCATTTACCTTTGCCATTTCAGCTTACTGAACTAAGGGACCATCAATGTGTCAGTGCTGTTTGGTTGGCATGTCCTACTATCTAAATGGCAGCAATGGCCAGTGTCTGCTATTATACTTATGTTGTCTGTGAAGGCAAAATTTCTATTTCCTAGTAATAACATACATATGAATAACATTTTCAATGATGAAGACTTTAGTTTCTTGTCTTTTTAATAAATCAATACTTTGATTTCTCATCAAGAAAATGACACGCCACTGAGTATTTACTATTTTGTGGAGGCTAATGAGAAATGAACAGAGGTAGACTGAATAATATTAATGATGCACTTGCACCAAGAGAAAGCCAAATTCTTTAGGACATTCTATACAAATAAAGATTTAATGGTAATTTGAATATTCTAAATTGAAAACAGAGTGGAAGCAATCATAATAAAATCTGATTTATGATCAATTTTGAAATGGTGTAAATGAGGCATTTTCAGTATCTAATTGCCTCTGTGAAATTCTGCACTCTCAAGCCTCATTCGTGGTAAACATGGCGCTGAGCCTGTTGAAAACCCACAAGGCTTGTGATGCCTGTGTCAGACTTGTTTCTCTGTAGGAACCTGTCTGCCTTGTTTTGGGGGTGAGGGTAATTTTGATTATACAGCCTCTCTGTTAATCCTTTTCTCTCTTGCCAACAATTGTTGAAATATTGTCCAAATGTCCAGATATAAACAAAACACTGTGAGAAACCTAGTTCCTTCTTTGCCTTCAACAGTCTATGAGCTCAGGGCTGAAATTGAAAAAAAAAAGTTTAAAAAGTATTTCTAGGAGTTTAAAACTAACTTCACATAATCTTGTTCTAAATTTCAGCAAAATTTGATTATGCATTTAGTGCTGATTTCAATTATACTGTTATGCCAACTCCATGTTGAAATAAGTAATACAGCTTTACAGAGTCATCAAGCAAGTATTGCTCACTGCAGAATGTTAATTAGGAGGCCTAATTTTCCGAAACTACCTTATTTCATAGAGTCTCAGCTCCCATCTATTGTGTGCTGTGTCCTGATTTCAAAAATGCTACAATATCAAAAAAGTATGTTCCAGTATCTATATAATTTGATAGTAAACAAAGGTTCAGTTTTTTCAGAACATACTTATGGGAACTGGCATTCTCTGCATTAGTCAAAACACAGAAACAAATTAAGTATAGAACTGAACCTGAGGCTACATCTTTCCACTATCAAATCCAACAGTGGTTATTCAGTTTCAGCCAAAGACATTATCATTATCACTGCAATAAATTTGAATTGTATTGATTTGCAGTTGTGTGTTTAATTTGTAAATCTGCTTTGGTTTTAGAGTAGGTAACAGCTATAAGCATGAGTTTATACCCAGTTTTATGTTTACACATATTTAAATAACAATATAATAGAAGTAATTTGGGAATACTGGGAGCCTAGAGAGAATTTATTGTTTTAAAGGGGGTCATGCATATATCACCTGTGAGAAATTCTGCTCTAGTTCTTTAACAGCTCATTGTTCAAAAGTGCCATGACTCTAAAAACATGCATTTTTGCTATTTCTGTACACATCTGATAATTTAAAGCCATTATAAAGATTTTTCCTCCAAAGGATTTGATCTTTAGTCAACTTTCAAATCTTTTTTCTGTCTGTGGTAAACATTTTTCCTCTTTTCAGAATATAAACATTTTTCCTTTTCCTGGTTTAAACATGGTCATCCAGAAGTGTAGTTGACTGAAGGAGCTTACAACTTGTTAGAGACATCGAGCTTATGTCCCAGGAACTCTGACCATCCTTCCTAAGAACATGAAGGGGTTTTGATATATTTCTTCAAATCATAAAATTGAACATCAATTTACTATTTCTTAATAGCTTTGAAGTCAGAAATGCTTATTGGAAAGACAGGCTATTAGAAGAAATACATCAAAGCATATTTTATTTGTAATTGGGAAACTTAACCGGCTGTCATTTTTTGCCTAGTTTGGGGGGGGGGGGAAGAACAGTATATTTTATTACTTTTCAAAAGCTGTGAAAGTAAAGAATTATAACTATAAACACTGAGAAAGAAAGGTTGAGCAATAAATAATCCCTATAGGCTTTCTGTTCCTTTCTCTATTTTTGTTTCAGCAATACCAGAAACTCTTACATGGTTTCACACTACTTTCTTTTTGTACATCATAAAACTGGATACCAATTTTAAAACTTCTCAAAATTACTTATCTTTCACAGGTTTTTACTTCAAACTATTATGTTGTGGAAAGGATAGGACGACCATAGGAAGGAGAAAAAAGAAACAAAACTTCACTTATTCTATAAATATGCCATATTCCTTGTTGAGGGTGCCATTTTTACACAACGCAGGCAAACCTGTGCCCTTCACTTCAATATATGAAGGTTTTCACCTTTGGCCCTCAGTTCACTACGTGTAAGGCTGTAACTTGAGCCAGTTAATATCAGAATGTTTTAACACTAACATTCCAGTATTTCTTGCAGGTAGATCTGTCCTGCATGTTTGTAGCATAATAGGGCTAGGGTTAGGGTGTGGGGAAGTACACTTAAGTACAAGAATGATTCTCCAGTTCAGCTCTAACAGTTTAATTCTTCGAATCCATCTCTCAGGCCGAACAGGTGCGCTTCAGCGTGTTCCAGTGGGTTGGAGGCCAGGCTAGAAGGCGGCCTAAGGGATGACACTTGTGAAGGGCGTGGTCGCCCATGCTAGCTCCACCCCCCATCCCAATGACGCCTGCGCAGAATGGACTCAGATCGAGACACTTGTGCTAATACTCGAAGAGCCCAGGGCGTCCTAGAGTGTGGTGCTGACCATCATATCTGAGTGGTCAGTCGTTGGGAGGAATCTCCCGGAGAGCTGGACGGTGGGCTTCGCCATTTCAGCAAAGTCTCTGGAACTGGCACAAGGCTCCTATTTCATGGGTGAAATATCGGTGACACGTTCCATATTTTGCTGGGAGGACCCGAGCTCGATCCAGAACCCTAGTGACCCAGCGTCCTGGTTGGTGGCCCAGCAAGCCAACCGATTCGTAAACCTTAAAGAGACTTGGGAGAAGCGCCGCTTGTTCCATGCAGGCCGCCAGGGCCGCCTCAATCGCGCCAGCCTGGTGGCCCACTCCGCATCGCGGCCGCCTCAGAGGGCGCGTGTCCACCTCGCTGGCCGGGTCTTCGAGTGCGCCGCGCTCGCCACTCCCGGCATGCTCCGCGAGCCGAGCGCCCCCGCGGGAGGGCCCACAGCCCGGGACCTGGGGCCCGTGACGGGGCTTCTTACCCAAGGTGCCCCGGGCGCTCATTTGCATGTCCCTCCGAAAGGTGAACCCAACAGCCCTCGCGGTTTAGCAGTCATAGCACCAAATGTGCGAGCCTGCTCAGTGGTTGCGAGACATCAGATTTCCCTAAACGTTCGACGGTGGCTGGGAAGACGCGCAATTCAGTCACCGTAAGCGAAAGAAGCGAGAAACTCCCGTGCCTTATATAGGCTGTAGGGGGAGAGTATAGCGTGCTCGCTTCGGCAGCACATATACTAAAATTGGAACGATACAGAGAAGATTAGCATGGCCCCTGCGCAAGGATGACACGCAAATTCGTGAAGCGTTCCATATTTTGTGCTCTTCCACACACCATCTGGACACCCTTTGTTCATCAGCTCCTAAAGGAAAAGCTATGGGCCGGAAGCACAACGTCTGGCACTTAATGCTGAAATTAAGTGATTTTCACTATAGTGATTTTTCACTATAAAAATGTTCGTGTAAGGCAATGTATGAAATGTGAATGAAGCCGAGTTGCACACCTGGGAATTTACGTGCAAATATGTCGTTTCTACGTATCTTGGAAATGAGAAAATGTCAACTTGCATTTCCTTCATAGAACTTGAAAGTTCTGAAATCACCTTACTTATGGTCTGTCTCCCTTAACAACACAAACTCCAGAGGCCCAGCTCTTATTCACTATAGACTGACACATGAATCGCTCGATGAGTCCATACCAAATCATTTCTAAATTATTAAGTCACTGAATTATTGCGAAGTTAATGAATCCTTGCTAAAGGAAGTAAGCAACAGCAGTGCACAAATCTTGGGCCTACTTTGTGACATTCTTTTGTCGTTTTAGACCGGAGTTCGTACGCTCTCAGACTGAGCTACACAAAAGCAGGGACTGTTACCAAGGAGTGGTTATAACGGATGAGATCAATGTTGGCCGGTGCCTGTGGATCCTAGAGCTCCAGCACCAGTTGAAAACTGGCTAGAAGCAGCAAGCCCATTCTGATCTGCTTTCCTAAGAAGTCATTTTTATCTGATCATTTTATCACTCAAAATGCCGCTTTACCTAAATCGGGTGGATTCTGTGATGGGAAATTTAAGAGAAAAGTTAATTGCCCAAACCAAAAGCAGATTTTAACCAATGGTAACAAGCATTCGACTGCAGACAGCAAGATTATCGAGGCAGTTTAATAATAGAAATGAGACAGGTCGGGCCACGGGCATGCCGGGAGGCCATCGAGATAGAATCGACCCTGGGAGGAAGAAGTATCCGGTGGGAGAGCCATGCAGGAGGCCTCAGAGCGGTCTCCAGAGCTGCCTCTCAAAACCCCACTGTTTTTTGTGTTAATGAGCACAGGGGTCGGGACGGTGGGGAAGGGCACAAAATATGGAACGCTTCACGAATTTGCGTGTCATCCTTGCGCAGGGGCCATGCTAATCTTCTCTGTATCGTTCCAATTTTAGTATATGTGCTGCCGAAGCGAGCACGAGATTTATCTTACCCACAGCATATATAAAGCACGGTGACTCTGGACTCTTACACTTACGGTGACTGAACTGAGAGTCTTCCCGGCGATCGCCGAACGTTTAGGAAATTTGATGTCGAGCCCCACTCATGAGGCTCGCACATTTGGTGCTGTAGTCGCTAGACTGCGACGATCTGTCGAGTTCATCTTTCGGAGCGACATGCAAATGAGGGCCCGGGGCACCTTGGGTAAGTGGCTCCGTCGCGGGTCCCAGGTCCGGGACGTTGGGTCCTCTCGCCGGGGCGCTCGGCCCGCGGAGCATGCCGGGAGTGGCGAGCGCGGCGGCCTGCCTTGCGCGCGGCGGCGTGCCCTGCGCGCGGCGCCCTCGAGGACGCGGCGAACGAGCGGGACCCGCGCGGTGCGTGAGGCTGCCGTGATGCGGAGTGAGCCGCCTGGGTTGGTGCAGCACTTCAGAGCACGTCGTTTCCCACTTAAACTTCCTTTGATGAGTACTTGGAAAAAAAAAAAAAAGTAATCACCCAGCCATTATCACACCTCGAAGAGTTAAGGTAATTCCTTAATGTCACCTAATATTCACTCTACGTTCCAATTTCCTTGTTTTAAAGTTGCCTTTTATTGGTGGTTTGTCGTAAGGATCCAAACGAGGTTCAGTCCTCCCACATGGTGTTTGGTTGCTGTGCCTCTTAGGTCTCTATTAATCTCCTAAAGCCCCCTCTCCACTCCCGCCCTCCCCCCACCGCCATTTCTCTTCACGCTCTTGATTTGTTGAGGAAACCGGATACTTGCACCATGAAACGTCACATTTCTTTCATTTGGCTTATGTATTACTGATGATGTCGTTAAACTTGTTTCTCTATCCTCCATGTTTCTTGAAAGTTTGTAGTTAGATCTAAAGCCATAATTAGGTCCTGGTTTAATTTATTTCTTAAGCTTTAGAGCCCCATTGGTAGGGCGTATTCTACCTATTGCATCTCAACATAAGGCAGGTAATGTCCGGCTGCACCAGTGGGTTCAGGTGAGGTCAGTAGCCTGATCCCTCCATTATCAAGTTTCTCATACATCTTTCACTTAATGATTTTAGAATACACTGATGAACGTTGCCCAGGTAGAGGGTCTGGCGGTCTGTTTGTTGGTTTGTTTTTAACCCTTGGCTCATGAGCTATAAGGATGTAAACCCAAGGCCCTTGATGTCCAACTTCTGTACCCCAAGGAAGAAATTGAGAGAAAAAGACCAGGAAAAGAAATGAAGGAAGCGTGTCGTTGGTCGTTCAGTCCTTTCCGTGATTTGGTTACATGAGCTAACAAATTGCCTTTCTTGCTTAGGCTGGATTGGAGCCCAGTTTCTGTCTCCTCACTGCTAAGAGGCTCTTATGGAGCCAGCAACGGGTCTCCAGACACCACCTCCCTCACACAGTCTGCTTTTCTTTAGCTACACTTTTCTTGTGTAGAATCAATTGGGTAAGAAAAATAGTCCCACCCACCCATATCACTATTTGAAGGCAGGCTGTTTCTTTTCTGGATATTTTCTGAATGTTTTCTGTCAGGCTATATATTTATTGAAGGCCTCACCTAGGAGGACAGTTGCTGGAGGTGTTCAAATTAACATCTTAGATTTCCTTACTCTGTTCTCTCCTTTCTGTTACACAGTTGTCTTTTTTTCCCCCCCAAAACTCTTGTGTTCTCCTACTCTTCTCCTCCTGTTTCTTCTTTCTCTATCCTGTCCCTCCTCCCAGCTACATCGAATACCTCACTAACTGAGCATATTTACCCAGTTCACCTCATGCCTTTGTAATCACCCTCATGTTTTCTCACTACACATTTGCAGCATTGAAACCCTATTGGCTTGTGCCAAACTACAAAATATTTAAGATCCCATATTTAGATTTTGACGAAAACAATTCCTGTTCTTATCACCAGTTAAGTATGTGTAAGTCTCCAATCGCTTTTTTACGGGGAGATAGTGATCTTTAAACACGTCTTTTGGAGGTCATATAGGAACGTTCTGAGGAAGGTGGCTTTTTAGTTAGATAATCTTTTGTATCTTAAGATCTCACATGAGGAGTCTCACTAGGCATTTTTTAATAAACAGACTTTAGAAAAGGTTGATTTAAAGGATTTTTCTCAACTTATCCGATTTTTTAACAAGAAAAAAAGCGTTTTATTTTTATATCCTGGAACATTTGGACTCTGTTACCAATAAATGCTGTCATCATAATAATTCTAACTATTTACATTAGCAGTGGAATAAAACAATCATCTATGTTTTCTTAGTGGTATGTAAAACTGGTGCATCTTACAATCAGTGGCATTATAGATCCAAAGAGATGGAAAATCTCATTTTTCAGAGAAGGAAACTGAGGCTGAGGTAAGTGTGTAGTGATTTCCCTGGGCAGTACTGGCACTGGTCCTACCATCTTCTGAGGCCAAATTCATTTCTCTTCCTTCTGTACCACTTGTAGTATTACTAGGTCATACTCTTTGCAATAGCTTAGAAAAGAATAAAGACTTCAAGCCTGTCATTTTACAGCCACGTTTCTGAGTCCTGCTCATTTTACTGCAACAACAGGATAGTACACACTGATAAGCGGAAAATCTACCTTATTCTTTTTCTTTTTATTCACCGAAAGGGAACATTCAGTGATGTGACTCAGTTGAAACAGGCAAAACCCACAAGTCATTTCCTCTTTAGGAATTTTGCTCTAATTAAAATGAAGAGGAAGCTCAACCAAAATGCTCACATCTTCTTGAACAGGGAACAGATGAGTCACTTAGAACCACAGTATCAGTGACCAGCTTTACCTGGTGTGAAATTGGTGAACTTCAGCTGGGGAACAGAGGTTAGCAACCTGGGCTGCAGTTTGTAATCACCATGAGAGCTTTTTAAAATATCCGTGCCAGAGCCCTCCCCTGAAGGTTCTGATTTAATTGTTCTCCATTTCTCTGAGTTGCTCTACTGAAGAAGCTCGTTGGAGTTCCCCACTAGCCCCCTTCCTTTACTATTCCTTCCCTTTTATGGCCATTCCCCCTTCCCTCATGTTGCACCCATTGACTCCCCAGGACACCTCCTAAATATCCCACCTAAAAAGAACTCCGAGGACCTTTCAGAACTTACTAGTCCTGGGTTTCATCTTTTCAGGGCTCTTCTGGCTAACTCCATAAACTAAAAGGTGATAGAGCAGGGTTTCCCAAACTTGCCTAGAGATAGATTCCCAGAGGATTGGCCAGTGCCAAGGCAAAGGATGATACAGCATATCTCCCAGATGACCTATCTGTGGCTTAAAGGCTACTTTTACTGAAATGAGAAAGTCACTGTGGTAAGGCTGGTGTGAGATATTTTTGTGCATGGAGCCCTTTCATAGCAACCAGTTCCTTTGATTTGTAGTAGCAGATAAATCTCATGTTTTGTTTTATGGGGAGAGTGGGAAGGGGGAAGAGGGGAAAGCATGCACAAGAGACTTATCAGAGATGAGCTTCCTTAATTTCTTGTCCTTATTACAGATTTGCTTATATTCACATACATCCCTGTTTCTTCTGTTTTCATGGGTGAGGTGTCTCTTGTATGGGAAAAATTTGTGCCCAGGTGGACAACTGCATTATCTAGAATCTAGACAATCCCCCAGGGTTATCTGATTAGGGTTATCTGATTCCAAATCTATGGAAACTATCTTAAAACTCTGTAAATTGTAGATAACTGATAGCAATACAAAATAATTCTTGTTTATAGACATGCAAAATCTATCCTTACCAGTAGAGGTTCAGTTGACTTCTCTCTACCACTGTGGAAGAAGCTTGTTTTGCTTCCATTTGCAGATTCATTTCAACATTCCTTTACTCTATATAAGTTTGTGGGTTTTGATTTCTCCTTTGAGCTGGTTACAATGTCTACCTTGTTTCTTCATTGATTAATACATTCAATACAATCTTTAACACATGTTCATTTTATATCTGTATGAGAGGCATGATTTTTACCTTTTTTTTCCCAAATGTCTTTTAACAGTTCGGAGGTCTTCTACTGAGTTGCCCAATGGATTCACCTAACAAAACTAGGTATAGTTCTGACCAGGGAAATGCAGCTCATGGGTTGCTTAACGCCCAGACACATCTTTTTTTTGGCTCTCAAAATGACAACTTCACTTTGCACTCTGTTTTTCTAGTTTTAATATTGTTCTCTATTAATTTTGTGGTTTGTCTTTGTTGTGCTTACAGCAATGTCATTGCCCACTCTTGGTAGCAATGATTAGGAATTTGGTGTTATGTTCTGACCAGAACATGTGAACGGATTAATGATTTGTAGAGCTCTTTTCTCTGTTGGGTGAGAGACAACAGAGAAACTAGTTTGTTAGTCTTGTTTGTTTGCTTATTCATTTATTTGGGCTCAAATAAGTTAAGTATGTTGTATTCCACCAAGAAGGAGAACAGCTCTTTGATATATGAACCAGTAAATTTTTTGTGCTTCTGTGTTTACTATTAACTCATGACTGAAATTTTAAAATTGAAATGATAAACTCTGTGTCTGTATGTGTATATGTCTGTAATTCCAAAAGATCTTTACGTCTCATTGTATGGATGTGTAACGCTTTCCTGAGTCCAGATGGTATTATTAGATTATAAAATTTCCTAAATTAAAGAAGTCCTGTTCTGATTGACTTATGAGATAAATAAGTGCTTATTTAAATATAATATTCCTGTAATTCTCAGAAAATAAGGAGGTTGAATTTCTGAGATTTAAAATGTGCCAGATTTAAAAACTATTTTAAAAGAAATCAGCTCAGAATCATTTAAAGAATTCAAGTTCCCATAATTTAGGTAAATCTTTGGCAAACTAGACTTTGTTAATGGTAAGATCCTTGAGGCAGTGCATCAGGATGGGCTTCAGACATTTCTTTAACAGAAAGAAGGTCAGGCTCCTCTTCTGAGAGCAGAGCAGGAAGAAACAAGGATGAGAGCAGATGCAGGTGTGCTTTCAGGGGTGTGTATGGAGTGGGAATATACAGGGAGATGCTTGATGGATTTCAAGTCTGATGGATTCTCTTTTTAAGAATCTAGGAGGTGAGGGAGTCTGCTGAGGATGAAGGGCTAGGTTTGGGTAGAAGGCCTGGGGAGGGTAGCAAAGGCTTAGGAAAGTATTTCACAAAGTGGAGGAGCTAAGTCACTGATGTACTTTGAGGCGATTTTCGTGGGTACATAGGCAGAGTTGTTTTTTAAAAGTTTAATAGTTATGAGTTTATTTTAATGCAGAGGGTGTTTTTTCATTTTAATAGTTTTGTTTTTAAATGTGTATTGGAAATAAACAATTAGCACATCAAACCTAATATTTTATGGATATTACTTATAAAGCAAAAGTACTGTTTAAAAGTTAAGTTAGGGCTTCCCTGGTGGCGAAGTGGTTGAGAGTCCGCCTGCCGATGCAGGGGACACGGGTTCGTGCCCTGGTCCGGGAAGATCCCACATGCTGCGGAGTGGCTGGGCCCATGAGCCATGGCTGCTGAGCCTGCACGTCCGGAGCCTGTGCTCTGCAACGGGAGAGGCCACAACAGTGAGAGGCCCACGTACCGGAAAAAAAAAAAAAAAAAAAAAAAAAAAAAATTAATTTGAAGAAAGGGATTCAGTTACTATTACCTCAGGTGCTACTTTGATATGGTAAAAATCCCAAAGGTGGTACTCAAAAATTTGGGAAAGTTTGATTTAAGTAAGATATCCAATAGGGCAATTGGGAAAAGAGGAACAATGTGTGTAAAAAGACTGGTGAGTGGTGCTGAGACCGTAGCCACCTGAAATCACAGCTTTTAGCACTGGCTCAGACCATAATTCTTCCCTGAAAAGCCCTCATGCTTTCATGGGGATGTTGCCAGTAACCGCTGAAAAAATAGGATTTGTCAGAATCAAGATAAGCAACATAAACTGAAGAGTAAAACAGTACATTTTTTTTTCTTTTTGGTTTAAAACAACAAATTTGGATTAAGAGCTCTGGTTAAAGGAGCTCCAGAGACGGGCGCGAGCCGCTGCTAACAGTGCGTACCCCAGAGATGGGCATGAGGCACTAAGGCTGCTGCTGCCACCACCAAGAAGCCTGTGTGCGAGCACAGGTCACTATCCACACCTCCCCTCCCGGGAGCATGTGCAGCCCGCCGCTGCCAGGGTCCCGGGATACAGGGACAACTTCCCTGGGAGAACATGCGGTGCACCTCACGCTGGTGCAACGTCCCGCTGGCCTCTTCCGCCACAGGCTCGCCCCGCACACCATGCCCCTCCCTCCCCCTGGCCTGAGTGAACCAGAGCCCCTAAATCAGCGGCTCCTTTAACCCCATCCTGTCTGAGAGAAGAACAGACTCCCTCCGGTGACCTACATGCAGGAGCGGGTCCAAATTGAAAGCTGAACCCCGGGAGCTGTGCAAACTAAGAAGAGAAAGGGAAATCTCTCCCAGCAGCCTCAGAAGCAGCGGATTCAAGCTCCATAATCAACTTGATATACCCTGCATCGGTGCAATACCTGAATAGACAACGAATCATCCCAAATTGAGGAGGTGGACTTTGAGAGCAAGATTTATTATTTTTTCCCCTTTTCCTCTTTCTTTGAGTGTGTATGTGTATGCTTCTGTGTGAGATTTTGTTTGTATAGCTTTGCTTTCACCATTTCTCCTAGGGTCCTCTCTGTCCAGTTTTTTTTTTTTTACTTAAAAAAATTTTTTCTTAATAATTTTTAATTTTTCATTTTAATAACTTTATTTTATCTTATTTTATATTCTTTTATTCTCTTTCTTTCTTTCTTTCTTTCTTTCTTTCTACTTTTTCTCCTTTTTATTCTGAGCCGTGTGGATGAAAACTCTTGGTGCTACAGCCAGGAGTCAGTGCTGTGCCTCTGAGGTGGGAGAGCCAACTTCAGGACAGTGGTCCACAAGAGACCTCCCAGCTCCACGTAATATCAAACGGCAAAAATCTCCCAGAGATCTCCATCTCAACACCAACACCCAGCCTCACTAAACGACCAGCAAACTACAGCGCTGGACACCCTATGCCAAACGACTAGCAAGACAGGAACACAACCCCACCCATTAGCGGAGAGGCTGCCTAAAATCATAATAAGACAACAAACACCCCAAAACACACCACCAGATGTGGACCTGCCGACCAGAAAGACAAGATCCAGCCTCATCCAACAGAACACAGGCACCAGTACCCTCCACCAGGAAGCCTACACAACCCACTGAACCAACTTTAGCCATTGGGGATAGACACCAAAAACAATGGGAAATACGAACTTGCAGCCTGCAAAAAGGAGACTCCAAACACAGTAAGACAAGCAAAATGAGAAGACAGAAAAACACACAGCAGATGAAGGAGCAAGAAAAAAAACCCACCAGACCTAACAAATGAAGAGGAAATAGGCAGTCTACCTGAAAAAGAATTCAGAATAGTGATAGTAAAGATGATCCAAAATCTTGGAAATAGAATAGGGAATATGCAAGAAACATTTAACAAGGACCTAGAAGAACTAAAGAGGAAACAAGCAACGATGAACAACACAATAAATGAAATTAACAGCACTCTAGAAGGGATCAATAGCAGAATAACTGAGGCAGAACGACGGACAAGTGACCTGGAAGATAAAATAGTGGAAATAACTACTGCAGGGCAGAATAAAGAAAAAAGAATGAAAAGAACTGAGGAAGTCTCAGAGACCGCTGGGACGACATTAAATGCACCAATATTCGAATTATAGGGGTCCCAGAAGAAGAAGAGAAAAAGAAAGGGACTGAGAAAATATTTGAAGAGATTATAGTTGAACTTCCCTAATATGGGAAAGGAAATAGTTAATCAAGTTCAGGAAGCACAGAGAGTCCCATACAGGATAAATCCAAGGAGAAACACGCCAAGACACATATTAATCAAACTGTCAAAAATTAAATACAAAGAAAACATATTAAAAGCAGCAAGGGAAAAACAACAAATAACACACAAGGGAATCCCCATAAGGTTAAGAGCTGATCTTTCAGCAGAAACTCTGCAAGCAAGAAGGGAGTGGCCGGACATATTTAAAGTGATGAAGGAGAAAAACCTACAACCAAGATTACTCTATCCAGCAGGGATTTCATTCAGATTTTTTTTTTTTTTTTTCCGGTACATGGGCCTCTCAGTGTTGTGGCCTCTCCCGTTGCGGAGCACAGGCTCTGGACGCGCAGGCTCAGCAGCCATGGATCACAGGCCCAGCTGCTCCGCAGCATGTGGGATTTTCCCAGACCGGGGCATGAACCCGTGTCCCCCGCATTGGCAGGTGGACTCTCAACCACTGCGCCACCAGGGAAGCCCTCTCTTTCAGATTTGATGGAGAAATTAAAACCTCTACAGACAAGCAAAAGCTGAGAGAGTTCAGCACCACCAAACCAGCTTCACAACAAATGCTAAAGGAACTTCTCTAGGCAAGAAACACAAGAGAAGGAAAAGACCTACAATAACAAACCCAAAACAATTAAGAAAATGGGAATAGGAACGTACATATCGATAATTACCTTAAATGTAAATGGATTAAATGCTCCCACCAAAAGACACAGACTGGCTGAATGGATACAAAAACAAGACCCATATATATGCTGTATACAAGAGACCCACTTCAGACCTAGAGACACATACAGACTGAAAGTGAGGGGATGAGAAAAGATATTCCATGCAAATGGAAATCAAAATAAAGCTGGACTAGCAATTCTCATATCAGACAAAACTGACTTTAAAATAAAGACTATTAGAAGAGACAAAGAAGGACACTACATAATGATCAAGGGATCGATCCAAGAAGAAGATATAACAATTGTAAATATTTATGCACCCAACATAGGAGCACCTCAATACATAAGGCAAATACTAACAGCCATAAAAGGGGAAATTGACAATGACACATTCATAGTAGGGGACATTAACACCCCACTTTCACCAATGGACAGATCATCCAAAATGAAAATAAATAAGGAAACACAAGCTTTAAATGATACATTAAACAAGATGGACTTCATTGATATTTATAGGACATTCCATCCAAAAACATAGAATACACATTTTTCTCAAGTGCTCATGGAACATTCTCCAGGATAGATCATATCTTGGGTCACAAATCAAGCCTTGGTAAATTTAAGAAAATTGAAATTGTATCAAGTATCTTTCCCGACCACAACGCTATCAGACCAGATATTAATTACAGGAAAAGATCTGTAAAAT